>NC_089512.1:39095593-39420593 GCF_036850995.1 Saccopteryx leptura | reverse complement strand
ATTGAATTCTTTTGAGGACAACAGACTAGATTTAACTGAAATAGCTCAGTGGCTACACATTTAGTCATTCCTTTTCCAAGCATGCGGGAAGAATTCAGTACCAAGAAGGCTCTCTGATAGGCAGCCATGAGACACCATGGGCACGAGGCTTCCTATTCCTTTAGAAGGAGTGCTGGTTTTGGGGACCAAGGGACACCAGGTTTTCTGGCTGAGGCTCCCTCTTTCCTGACCCTGTGCTTTGTTGCCAAGTGTCCTAGCTGCCCGAGCATCAGTCTCCTGTTTTGGGATTCTACTGTTTTTATCTCAGCTCAAACCTCACCCTTTCTTAATAGAGAAACTGAGCCTGCACACCTGAGGTCTTTGTGTGATGGATTCTGCTGCTGGAGGTGCTCCTGGGAGAATCTGACTTTGTGTTCCCAGCCCCAGGCTTAGGGGATCCATGCTGTGTGCTTTCTGTTCTATTCATTGATGATGGAGAGTTCTGAGTTTCCCATTATTTGTGGGTCTGAGGCTCCCTGGAATCACCATGCTGAAATGTGCCTCTGGTCCCTGGGGAATTGGGCACCCATGGGACAGATGGACATGTACTCATCCTGTCCTAAAACTGAGTCTGAACTGTAGAACGGTGTCTCTCTTTCCTAAGCCTAGGAAGGTACTGTTTGTGTGTGTGTGTCTGGATAGGATTTTGAGACTCTAATTTATGCCTTTTTAAAAAAATTCTCGTTTTTATCCTTATCCCACCCCCCTAGTCATACTGGCTCTATGTTCATCGCATTCGGGAAAGTGCAGAGCAGACTAAAAGGCAGATGTTGTCAGCAAGACAATTCCCTTCTAGGGCTTTGTTTTAGAAACCTAATTCTTAAAGGGAGAGGCTAGATTAAAAAGTCTCTTAAAAATACGTAAGAGAAGAAGCTCCCCATCCCTAACCTCAGTCTAGAATTTACTCCTTCAAGCTTGCGAATGGGAGGAGAAAGGGGCTGGTGGAACTCAGAAGAGCAAAGAGCTGGCCCCGATTCCTGACCTGCCTTGGTGAGGCACTGGGGTCTCGGTGAACGCAGCTGTGTGGTGCAGATGGGATCACTGGCCACGTTTCAGGAAGAGGCTCATTTACCATGCTTGCAACAGAAATAGAGAGCTGCATGTCACGAAGGGCCATGTGGACAAGGACAATCACCATCTCACTGGTAACCAGTGTACACAGATGATCAAAGGCCTGGTGGGATCCCCCTTCAATATCTTGGCACAGGATAAGAACTTAGAAATAAATGTGTCATGATCTGAAGAAGTGGGAAATAGTCCCAGGGACTGAGGTTCACTTAGTGTCAGAGAAACCAAATCCTGTCCCACTGCCTCCTGAGCACATAGGAGCCACTTCCAAGCCTCTTGCATTTAAGTCCAGCTAAATAACTAGTGAGGAATAAGCCACTAGAATCAGGGTTAATTTATTTCTGGCAGCAAAACCCAACCGAATCTGACTAACCTGGTGGAAAAGTTAGATATTAACTTACATTGCAGAAAGTACAGTACAATTTCTTATATCCCCAAATTTGTGGGTTGAGATTTGTGCTTTCCAGAAGGGTATTTGCTGCCCATGCACCTTCTCTGGTCCTGCTGCAGGTTTTAAGCTTCTCTAGGTCTGGGGCTGTAATGAAGTCATCGATCACGAGTCCCTTCACACCACTATGGAGCCAGAGCAAGTTTGTGGAAGCATCTTGGCAGTGCAGTGCAAGTGCAGTGTCTCGCCTACTGAGGATGCACAACCACAGCATCGGTTCTCTTTCCTTCTCTGTCACCCTCTCCTTCTGCTGGTATGGTAAATAAGAAAGCATGGGGGAAGCAGTACAGGCACAAGAAAGAGCATCTCCTTCACTTGTTGAGTGCCCCCTGATGCCAAGCCCTGTGCTGGACCTGGGATACAGAGAGGAAGAGATGCCGTCACAGCAGTTGCACAACACGTAATAATAGAGGACCAAGAGTGTTGGGAAATAACAGAGAAGGGATTTGGAAAGTGTGCCGTGGACATGAACTTGAAAAGTAAATAAGACGAGCTCCTGTTTGTTGATCATTCACAGTGTGTGCAATGCTTTGCACAAGGTATCACATTTAATCTTCACAATGCTTCTGAGAGGCAAGTGTTACCCCTATCAAATACTTCAAGGTCCTTTTCTCTTTAGAGTCCAGATGCCTCTAGGGGATGATGAGATGAGAGTTGTTCTGATCATTGAACCCTGGGAGACATGAAGAATTCTACTCATAGGTGCCATGCTGGAGGTCCCACTCACCCCACTCACCCCATATCCCCAGAAGGTAACTCAGCTTCTGTGGCCAGTTTCCACCTGTCAACTTATAGGCAGTGATGAGCCCTGAAATGGGGGCATGGAAAAGGTTTTAAATCTCTAAAAGAGGGATGTCTGAGAAAGGACCAGGCATGAATGGGGCACCTGTTATGTATCAGGGGTTATAGAAACAATATGCCATTTTAGTGCCTTCTCCAGTTTGTAGAAGAGAAGCCTGAGGCTCAGAGTGGGGCAGTGACTTGCCTAGCATCACATAGGGAATAAGTGGTAGCTCCAGGATTGCAACTCAAGTTCCCTGATCTATTCCCCCTCAACCAGTGTTTTTTAATCATGAGGCTTTATCCTTGTGGTGTGAGCATCCCTGACCACTCAAGATCTGACCTCAGGGCCATCCTTACCAGGGATAAGCAGATAAGGATGTATGGATAAGAGATATGGTAGTGATAGCCAAGATTTTAGACCCCTCTTAAGGTCAGGTGATGGACAAATGACTATTTAAACCATTCATTCACTCACTAAGCATTTATTAGGGTTCACAGTAGGTGCTGATCTCTGTGCTAAGGTCTGAAGCTACTGCCAATAACTGGCTGGATCTTGCAGCCCTTGCTGATGAGATGACCATGGGCACATTGAAGGAGAATCCCTGGAACTTGATTAATGCTTCCTGATGAAATGTCAGCCTCCTTTTAGGGATCTATATTGGGGCCAAGGGGAGGGGAGGCGGGTGAGGCTAAGAGCTCTGCAGTGGGGTGGTTCTTCCTGAACTTCTTACTTCCAAGGCTGAAGATGCTGTTAACCTGTGACTCGTCTCATGGAGCACCCAGAGTTCAAGGTTGCTTTTTGTCCACATCCTAGGGAGGACTGAAATGTGCTACCCCAGGACTTCTACCTCCACGGTCCTCCCCCTTGCCTTAAGGGCTTGCTGCCAGAGAGTGACTGACCTTCTGATATGGGTGCAGACAGCCCTACGGGATCAGTGTGCTCTGGACTATATTTCTGGTTGTAACTGATTCTGTTGCAACAGCTGACTCCATGGGACCATCTTTAATGTCTACAGTGGATTTTCTGAGGCCCTGGAGCTCACCATAGAGGATGGTGATGTTTTAGAAATTTTGGAATTGTGATACCATCTCCCTGGTTTGTCATGGACTTCCTGGAGGACCCTAGAGGGTATGTGCAAACCCAGCAGAGTTGCTGTGGAAAGGGAAGTCCAGATCTCAGGAGGTGCTTCATCTAGAATGCGGGCTTGTTCTCTGCATTTCTCACAGATCCAATACAGATTCTGGAATAGATTTTTAAAGAACCATAAGATTTCAGTTTTAACTTGCAAGGCTGCTATCTGAAAGTATAAGGCCAGTGCCAATTTGGAAGTTTAAAATGGCACCCAAGTCTTGGCCCAGGTTTGGGCTTGGACACTGAAGAGTACTGTTAGAGACTCTGAACTCTGGAAAGCCTGGGGGGGGGGGTTGTCCCCTAAGCTGTGTCAACAGTCCAGGTGTCTGGGTCCTGTCTAGGTTCAGGTACTAACATGCCCAATGGGTGGGGCTTGGTTGTGCTGAGACAACCTGCTTGGGACCTAGCTCAAGGCAGAAGACTCCAGCTCTGTGGCCTTGAGCAAGAGTTGAACCAGTCTGACCTCAGGTTCTCTTCTCCAAAATATGGATTGAGAGCAACGTTAGCTAATACTGTTATTGCTAAAAAGATGCTACAATGTCGGGCAGCCTTTCTTTGAGCAAACATGTTCAACAAACTTACACAGAGTTCTGTCTCCTCATGTGTAAAATATGGAAGTGGCAACAACAGCCTCTAAACTTCCTCTCATTTTGACTTCCTAATATTTTTAGTTCGAACTGATGCTTCAGACATTCTCTGTTGTAGTTTCCAACTGCAAGATATTCCTGGCACAGCCCCAGACAGATCTCTGGCTGGAAGACATAAATCTGGGTGCCTGAACATGCTAGGGAAATAAACATAGTATCAACACTCATATTTACATATAATCATATCACTTTGCACAGAGCTATTGCATTCATTTTCTTGCAGAGAGAGAAGGCTTGTTTGAGAAGGGAAATGTACTTGAGACCTGTCTCCCGCCCCTTCCCTATGGTAGGGTTTAGTGTCCACTCCAGTGTGACTATGTCCTCCTTGAGCTCTGGGTCAGGGGCAGAAGTGAGGAGGACATCACCTGCCATGCTGGTGGGGGCAGACGTGGTGTGAGGAGGACCCAGAATGCGGGCTGTTCAGAGGGGAAAC
The DNA here is from genome assembly GCF_036850995.1 of Saccopteryx leptura. NCBI lineage: Eukaryota > Metazoa > Chordata > Mammalia > Chiroptera > Emballonuridae > Saccopteryx > Saccopteryx leptura. The sequence goes on along the minus strand of NC_089512.1, from coordinate 39,416,043 downwards.
CCATCAGAACTGTGCTGGTGAGACAGGAGAGAGGCAGGGCTGGCAGGCAGAATGAAGAAGTTCCTTGTCTGGTATTAAATATTTCTTTCCCTTGGTTATTTGTCATGGAGTGATCTTAGCAGGTCACTTTCATGTTACCACTTACCCATCAATTAACAAATGTCTACCCCTTTGGGTCATTTCTCATAAATCAATTTCCCCATTCCCCTCACTATTTGGTTATTTTCTTTTAACAGCTTTTCCTTGCTGTAATTTATGGGGCCCCATCATCCAAGGGCGAGCACCACTCTTGCTCTGAATCCAGGAAAAGCCTTTTGAGGAATTTTAAAGGACCCGTGAAAGAAAATTGCACAAGCAAGGAATGCTTTGTTAGATTACACCTTTCTCAGCTAAGGTTATATTTTTTTCCTCCCTGGCCCCATCCCACAAATGCAAGGGGCAACGAGCTGTGGGGTGGGAGTAGGTGAGTCATTGCATTGAGCACAGCTTGTATTTTCCCACTTGAATTTCATGCTGTTGTTTTCTCTTCATATTTATTTCCACTTAAGGTTCATTTACATTCCCTCTCTGTCCACAATGATCAGAGCAGCACCTCCCAAATTAGCATCATTTGCAAGTTTCATTAACATGCTGTTTACTCTCTGTCTTTCAGATCATTAATAAAGATGACCCCATGCACCCTACTTCCTCCCACCACTCCATACACTTTCATTTGTCATCACCCTTTGTTTGCAGACTTTGAACCAGTTTTCAATTTATGTGGCGGCATTCCTTACTAAGCCAATTTGAATTAATTTTGAGTGTAACACTCTATGCCACTATATCAAATGCTTTTCTTATAGCTGCATGCATTCTATCAATAGTACTCCCACTACCTTTCTATTTGGTATGCAGGCTGAAAACTCTCAATTCTGTCTGGCATTTTAGTTCTTTAAAAGTCACTGTATCCTCTGTACTGACTAGGGACTTTCTCCTAATTTTTCGGTTATTTTGAAATGATTGATGTCGTGAAAGAAAGGATTTGGAGAGCTATTTATGGCAATCGATAGCTTTCATCTTTCTTTCCCACACTTGTTATTATGGTTGAGCAAGTAATTTTGGTGAAATCCCTTCACATTCCAGGATGCATGAGATCTGGACCTCCTATTATATTTTGAAGGTTACAGATTGCTAAATATTCTTTCCTTTTCTTTTAAACCATCTGAGTATTTTTTAAACCTGTACACAAATTTTGAAGATATTTTAAATGCCTGATATGTTATGAGTTCTCAAGAAATAGTTTTAGAGTTAATGAAATGAATACAATAAATAAATCTGTCAGTCATTCATATTTTCCCCAATCTGTACCATTTCCTCATTCTGTGAAGTAGTGAACAGTGTTTAAAAAATCAAGCCTGCTAGTGGAAGATAGATGTACTATTATTCATTCATTTATTCCACATACATTTACTGAGATTTTACTTTGACTAGATACTGTTCTTGCCTCTGAGGATATTTCAGTGAACAGAAGAATCTTCTTCCTCTAGTGTAGTTTGAGAGATAGGCTATGGGCAAACATATACATAATATATCATCAGACTATGATAAGTAATATGAAGAAAAATCAAGAGGGTTAAATAAAGATACTGAGATTTTGTAGCATTCAGAGGCACTTTGTGTGTGTGTGTGTGTGTGTGTGTGTATGTGTGACTGGTCTATTTTTCAGCTCAACCTTATATCTGGGAAGATGTACAATTTCCAGATACTCCATGGGTTGAAATAATGACTAATGCAAACCTTAGAATTTTATTATGACAGGTGGTTAGCCAGGGCCCTATTTGAGACCCAAATTGTGTTCCTGTGCAGATGTGCCCAGGCTGGGCCAGACTCTTGGTTTGCATAGCTCCTGGGACACTTTCAGTTCAGGTGTCTTTGACAGCATGTACCTTCTGAATTTTATGAGGATGAGCTTAGAATTGGTGGAGAGTTCACCCTAGTGGTCCACTTAGTATGAAGGTATATACTGGGCAGGAGTCTGCAGTGGATCTGCAGTGGCCATAAGTTGAAATGAGGATAGAAGTGCTGGGAAGAGCTCAACTTCTTTCTGAATCCAGACCTACAGAGTGCCCCTACTGGCTATGCTCTGGGCCACGATTGACAGGGATTGTTGTCTTAAAATGAGGCCACTTATGCAGGAAATGTCACAATGGCTTTTTATTGTTTTTAGATTCACCCTTATTTTTCTCTGTTTGTTTCATTTTATCTTCATAACATCTTTGTGTGTGTGTGTGTGTGTGTGTGTGTGTGTGTGTGTGTGTAAAACTGATTGTTTCAAAATGCCAAACTGGCAAAGTCACTTTTATATCAGAAATTCTAAGATGGTGCTCCTCCACCTCCAGGTAAAATTTGTATGCTAAGCCCAGGTCTACCAGCCTGGAGCTTTCCCAGCTGCCAAGCCTCACTGCCTGCCATTCCCTGCTGCTCTGCCCCTGTGCTCTAAGAAGACCTGTGCTCTCCACTCTCACTAGAGTGGGTCCTGCCTCTCAGTCCTCATGATGTTCCTGCCAAGTGGAGTGCCTTCTGCCCCCTTCTTCATCTCCAACTCCTGGTTAGCTCTAAGACTTGTCTTTGGTGGTGTTTCTTCCTATCCTCAGGCTGTGGGTGTTACTTCAGCACCCTGGACATCTCCCTAGCTTCACTCTGACACATGACCAGTGGGGTTCCAGTGTGACAAGGATTTGCTTTTGCATCTAACCACCTAGTACGGTTTCAGGCACAGAGCAGGCATTCAGGAAATATTTGTTAAACTAACCTGAACTCAAGATGGGGAGGAACGAGGGGTTATCAACCCTACTTTGCTGTCAGGGAGACCAAGGAGGGTAAGAGGAGGGACTGCTGGGGAGGGTGAGAGGCATGACCGAGGTCCTCCAGGGAGAGCCGGGGTGGGGCTGATACCAGAGTGCAAGGTGATGGGCACCTAACCCACCGAGGCTGCTTTCCCAGGAGATTTCAAAGCACCGTGAACTTCCAGTGCTCAGCTAGTATCTCAGCACACAGGCATTATTTTTGTTCAAAATATTTTGGAATCACAACTAACGATTTTTGGTGGTTATCACAGTTATCAGATGGCCTATTTTTGTTGGCGCAGTTTATTCTTTTTATGAAAGTTCTTATTCATTTTCAAGTTAAATAAGGCCTGACTTTTATCCCCAAAGGAACTTATATTTCAAACCCCTGATTTGAGCAGGATTTGGTTTGAGTTTGGGTTTGACTCATCTCTTTGATTAAAGGCTTATCTTCTAAATAACATGTCTTAATAGTTAGTCTTTCCCTTTCCAGACCTTCTAAATTTAGCCATATGAGATCAATTATCACTTCTAGAATGTTCAGTTTCTACTCTGGTCCTAGAATTTGGTCTCTAAGAGATGTTGATTTCCTTCCTGTGGGATCACTTAAATTCTACAATTTCCCAGTTGGTATCCTCACCAATAAGGGGGGAGGGGTGGATCTGGATCTGTGGATCTGTGGCTGCTGGTTCAACAGGAACCACAGGGGGTGGGCATTTGACTTCCTCAGACCTGGACATAGCCCACAGTGACCTCACTATAGCTGCAGGTGGAGCAGGTGGAGGGCTGTCTGCAGTAAGGCAGCTGGCGCACAAACAAACCCACTAGAGCAGCATGGTCTGCAGACACCCAGGTAATGCAGGTAACAGAGAGGAACCTCTGAAAATGTGCTGTGGTGACATGAAACCTGCAAGGAGAAGAGAGCTATTTTTAATTCCGTGTGTGTGTGTGTGTGTGTGTGTGACTTTCAGAGATCTTCTTGAATCCATGAAGGAAAATATGGAACATCATTCAAACATCATTTCAGTATATATTTAGTAAGCACCTGCTGTGGGCCAGGCATTGGGCCACACTGTGCATATGGGGTGAGCAGGAAGATGTACCCCCTGCCTTGACCCTGCAGTCAGGGTGAGAGGGAGGGTTTGCTGCCAGCCATCAGGGGTGAGAGAAGGAAGAGGCCGTTACACTCAAAAATTTTAGGTTACACTCAAAACTCTATTTTGTTGTTAAGAGAATTGTTCTTCGCAGGGTCTCTGAGCTTGGGAACTGCTTTTGAATGATTTTGTAAAATCTGGAGGTAGGGGGAAGGGCTTCTTTCCTCAGATACTGGTCTGCCTCTCTCCCTGACTCCCGCCTGTCATCCCTAACTGCTCCCTTGCCCTCCCCACAAAATGTGAACCTGTAACTCTGGATCCCTAAGGCTTCAACAGAACAATTTTGGGTGGATACAGTGTTAGGTATGACCCCTCCCCCCCAGTTCCAATCTTGTTGAATCTGAGACTGTTTAGATTTTGCCGGGCTGAAGGTTTCCCTGGCATGATGCATGGACAGGAGGCTCACTGGTACTAGGGTACCCAGCTTTAGAAGAGGAGTGACCATGTACCTGCTTGAGAGTAGACTCGTCAGAGCGGCTAGTAATCTGTATTTACCTAGAAACAATGTAGGGTGATATAAGCACAGACAGGCTCTCCCCAGAGGAAGGGCTCTTAGCTGCAATCCTTGGGCTGATCCCACCTTTAGAGAAGTGCTAAGTCTCATCTAATCACTTGTGAATTTGTGTGTGTGTGTGTGAGTTTGTCCATATCTGCATTTTTCCCCCCAAGAAGAGGATCTGGTTTCCATCAGATTCCGGACAGGGTGCATGATTCCATTGCTTGGCTCCTCTCTCTACCAGCTGGATTGAGGGAGTCATTTGGGCTCCATCTTCACCTAGACTAGGTTGTCTTAATGTCAAAGTGAGAAAAGAGGAGTGAATTGTGAAGTTCGCAAACCACATGCTACTATACCAGTGCCTGGAATAAGCCATGTCTTCCCATCTCTTTCCCTTTTCCTCTCCCCTTTCCCAGTAACGACCTGCCCTGGCTGACCTGTAACTGTTTTCAGGACACACTTCTAGTAACAACTCTAAAAGCCAGCCAGGCCTGACTGGCTCCCTCGGGGTAAGGTGCCCCTTCTCTGTGCTCCCACCATCCCCTCTTAGCTGATCTCCTAGTAACACAAAATTTACTCTGTCATAATCATTTATTTGCTGACCTGGGTACCGACCTACTTAGACTGCACGCTCCCTGAGGAGAGGGATGGTGACTTGGTTGTTCTCTCTGCCTGGCACAGTATAGTTTTAATGTAATTTTGCTCAATCAATGAAGTGTTAGTTAATTTATTTTTAAATTGTGCTTTAATGAGCTAACTACTAATCATTTTTATCTATTCATCAAAGGCAGACTTAGTTCCTTTTACTATGTGTAAATGAAAGTGATAAAATGGAATCCTTTAAGAGCATCTTACCACTTGCCTATTAGGTTGGCCTTCTAGCAAATTAGTCTGAATTAATGAGGGTTCCTCTCCCTGGGTTGAGGGAAGCAGGGAGTAAGGCAGCTGCATGCAGCTGTGTCAGGACAGGCAAGTGCTCGGCCATGGTGAGGGTCCTGCTTGCTCGTATAGCAGCACGTGCCTCTCCAGCCTGCTGCCTGTGGCACCTGCTGCCCGCCAGGATGAGCTCGTCTGGGCCCTGAGCTACACAGCATGAGGAAGGGCGGTGGCTGGCCTCGCCCAGGCGGCACATTATAGGAACAGCAGGTTGTCCCCAGGTCTTCCTCTCGGTACCTTTTGTAGGCACTACAGTCTTCCTCCACCCATTTTCTTTGTTCCTTGATGGCAGATTATTCCCAGTGGCCCCGAAGGTCTGTCTTCTGAGCTCTTTTCCCCCCGACTTCTCCAGGCTCTTTTGTCTCCCGCTCCCATTCTAGAAAGTGGCCACATTTCCCACCCTGCCCGCTTTTATTTTTCATACTGGAGGGGAAGAAGAACTCCTGTGCTTCCCACCAGCTCCAGCGCAGCCAGTCCTAGACACTGTAGTTTGATGTAATGTTACCAGGAAGAAAATTATTAAGAGGACGAGGCTAATTTTCTAATTCACACCCGCAAAGCAAATCTGATGGTGTTCGCACAGATAGTTAATGAAATAACATTGTTTAAGAAGTTTCCAGAGAAATTCATTACTAATTGATTTTTGAACTGTGGAGAAGATAACAAGGAGAGATGAGATTTCAGCCTCTGTCTGGCCTGACTCCCCCGCAAGCCTTCTATTTCCTTCGTTCTTTTCTCCGCAGAAAATTGATAGCGGCTTCCTGAATTGGCATTGCGGAAGGCAGGGCTCACAGAAAGGCACGTTTCCATGTGATGCGTTTTCTTTCTGCTTCAGTTTTCCTTTGTTTGGGGCCTGCCATGAGGTCTTGGTGAAAGCCATAGGCTTTCACAGTAGAGCTGGAGATTTCTTTTTGTGACTCAAATAAAGGGCAGTGAGAGGGAGAAATGAACTTGGGCAATAGGTTGCCTCGAACACGGCACTGGGGCACAGCCTTCCCTTTATCTGCAGGGGCTACCCAGACCTCCCCAGCCCCAATGTGCAGTATTTATATATACATATATGTTCTTTGCTAGGGACCACTGACCTTCTTTTGTTCTTATATTAAGGAAAACAAAACAACAAAAAAAACAATTTTAAAATAAGATTTTGTTTAAAAAATTGAGCTGAAACATGTAATTCCATTAAAAACTGAGTGCCAGCTATGCAAAGCCAGCACCATGATATTTAGGTAGCCTGGTCCCTCTCCCCACAGGTTGTCACACTTACCTATCCATCTTTTGGGCAGATAAAATATATTATGCTCACTTTGTTAAAGATGGTGCTGCACACGTGGAGACTCGTCGTCCAGGTGATATTAATGTGTGTTGGGGGCGGGCTGTGGGCAGGCAGAATCCTTGTAGCCTGGGGCTTGGTTTTAGGACTAAGCCTTTCCCATCCTTTTTGATGTGGGGTGGTACAATCCCATCATGCCCCAGATAAGTGACTTTGTATTAGAGACTTCCCTATTTTGTATATTGAATTAAAGGTTTTGATTTCTACACTATAAAATGGGGGCAGAACAGGAGCTTGCTCTCTTGGTTCCTGAGATTATCATTAGAGGAGAGAGCAGAGAGGAGAGCAGAGAAAGGCCACGTGGAGGAGGCCAGGAGAAGCAGCCAAGATGGCGGAGTGTTGAGTGAGAAGCCAGTTAGTGTGGAGTTTGTGCAGGGAGAAGGAGGGAGATGGGGAACAGAGATGAATAAGTCTGGTGAGCTAGAAACCTTTGATTCTAGGAAACTCAGATAAGTCAGTAGCTTTGTGAGCACTGAATATGAATGGGTTTTGGAGCCCAGTGTGTGTTTTTATTTGTCCGCCGGGTGCAAGCTAGGATTAAAGATGATGGCCCATCAGTTTTTGGCTCCGTTGTTTCTTTACCAACTGTCCGAATCCAATGTGAACCTGCATGTGAATGGCCACAATGGTGGCTACTAGCTTTACACCATCCTTTTTAGAATTTTAGAATTCGGTTCCTGAGTCTCTGCTTCTATTGGGCTCCAGAGTTAACCAGAGAGGAGGGCTTCTGTTCTTCTCATTTTCCAGCTGATATGTTCCATGAGTTGTCTGTGAATTTAACAGACAACTCATGGAACTTTTTTTTTTTTTTTTTTTTACAGGGACAGAGAGAGAGAGTCAGAGGGATAGATAGGGACAGACAGACAGTAATGGAGAGAGATGAGAAGCATCAATCATCAGTTTTTCGTTGCGACACCTTAATTGCTCATTGATTGCCTTCTCATATGTGCCTTGACCGTGGGCCTTCAGCAGACCGAGTGACCCTTTGCTCAAGCCAGCGACCTTGGGTCCAAGCTGGTGAGCTTTGCTCAAACCAATGAGCCCGCACTCAAGCTGGTGACCTTGGTGTCTCGAACCTGGGTCCTCCGCATCCCAGTCCGATGTTCTATCCACTGTGCCACCGCCTGGTCAGGCAGAAGCAACTTTTATTTAAAGGGCCTTACTCCAAGTCTGGATTGAAAATATATCAAGGCAGGTCGATTCTACTTGAGGTGCTCTCTATAAAACCAGCCAGTAGGTAGTCTTTGTTGGGCCCTCTGCTGCATGTCAGGGATACAGCAAGACCTGATTTTGCCTTCAAAGAGCTCACAGGTAGTGAAGATGGAAGTACTATGATGAGGAGGCTCAGAATGCAATAAAACCCATGAAGGCAGGTGCCTCATTCAATGTCCTGATGAGGGCTGTGTGGGCTGAGCCTGGAAGAAGGGCCAGCTATGGGATGGCTTTTCCCCCTTCCTCCCAACAAAGCCTCCTATATTCCTTAGTGAATCCCACCCTGGCCTGTGATATAGAAAAATCCTATTATCATGTTGAAAGTATTCTTTGCACTATTTTCTGCCCTTTGGCAATCTATATTTAACTGTGCTCTGTCCCCACTCCTCATACAAACTCCTGTTTTTGCTCTTACTCAGAATCTGCTGGACTAGTTCTCAGAGTGGTGTTGATGATAATAACAGCTCCAAAACTCACCTTTGGATTGCTGTTTTCATTTTGAAATTTCCTAAGAGAAGTTGCCATAAGGGTAGGGGACTTCAGACCCATGTAGGAGGAGGGGGGAGGCACTGTTGGTGTGGATATTTCCTTGACTCCTCACATCATGGTTCAGGGAACAAACCACCTAATCTGGCTACTGAAAGGTTAGCTTTTCTGAGTAGTTTGGGTATTAGGAGCCTGTTGGGAGCCTCTTGGAAGACTGGCTAGGGTGTGTGGGTGGAGCCAGGATGCTCTTTCTGGTCTCCAATGGCCTTTTCTGGCCAAAGTAATGTTCACTGAGCTAGGAGCACTAAATTCAAGGTCCAGCTCTGAGACTGCCCATTATTAGCAAGATCTTTTCCCCTTAGTCTCTGCTTCTGTAAGTCTCAGGGGTGGCTAAACCATCTGGGAATGTCTGTAATGGATGTATAGTCACCATATTAGGCAAGGTTTTCTAGAAAAACAATAGGATATATATATATATATATATATATATATATATATATATATATATATATATATATATATATATATATATACACACACACACACACACACACACACACACACACACACACATATTTTTATTATAGGAATTGGCTCATTCTTTACTTGGGCTACTGAATCAAATGCTAACCTTTTCCAGAAACACTCTCACAGACGCACCCAGAACTAATATTTTATCAGCTATTTTTGCGTTTCTTAGGCCAGTCAAGTTAACACAAAATTAACCATCATATGCCTGACTTGTGGTGGTGCACTGGATAAAGCGTTGACCTGGAATGCTGAGGTCACTGGCTCAAATCCTTGGGTTTACCCAGTCAAGGCACATATAGGAAGCAACTACTATGAATTGATGCTTCCTGCTCTTCCTCCCCCACCTTCTCTCTCTAAAAATCAATCATCAATTAAAAAAATTAACCATCATACTCACTCTTCTATCTTAGGGCAATTTATGGAAACCCACTAGTATCCTCCCAGAAAGTGCATTTAATTAAGGCTGTACCCATACCTTTTTACTTAGTTTGTGAAAATAATATTAATGGCTATGATGTTCATAATTCTGAAATTATATGAGATTTTTCCCATTTACAGTGTTTTAATACCCATAATCACTTTGGGTCTCCATGTCATTCCTCTGAGGTGGCCTCTATCGAGCACTTAACAGGGTTAAGGTTCTTCCAACCGGAAGCACCAGTGTCAGACTCTAGTTAGGAAACCAGTGATGCTAGGAGGCAGGTGTTGGAGGAGTCCATTCTGTCAGGGAAAGTTCAGAGACATTCAGCCTCCAGAGACCATATGGCAGAGTTTCTGGTAGAAACACAATGTGCGGTATTGTCACTAGGACCTGTGATTTCTGTGTCAGTGGGGGTGCTGGCAATGTAACAGTCTGGAGGATGGCAAGATGTTTCTGGTTTTAGGGTCCTCCAGAGGTGCTGAGAGGTAACAATATCCTTTAATAAACATATTTTCCACTTAAATCTGTAAGGGAGGGAGAATTCTTTTGTTCTCAACAGAGAAACTTGCCTGCTACAACAGGTAACTGAGAGAGCTTATAAGTCTCCAATACTTTTAGAAATAGCAAAAGCAAGCTAAAAGTTAGGAACCATGGTCATAACAGGGCAACTGGGCCAAGGTGAAGCCTTTGCTGTCCCAGGGAACCACTTGAACTATAGCTAAACAGCAGGAACTAGATACTCTATGGCTCCAGGAATAAACCTGACTGTCACAGGATCATCATACTCCAGCTTCTGAATAGGAGAGATCAACTGTCTGAACTTCCAGGGAATAGACAAGCAGAACCAACACTGTGGGCTTCTGAGGCATGAAGCAGGGCAGGGTACCCCACCAGTCTTACACACAAAGCAGCTTTACCTTAAAGAGAAGGGGCATTAGATACAATAATAAGAGATGTCCAATCAAGGCACGTATCCTCAGCTCCTGCTGCTGTGAGGTATTGAGTTGTAAGAAACAAATAGAGGATAAGCTCCTAACATGAAGAGGCCTCCATGCTGCAGAAATCAATAAAGGGACAACCCTCCCTTTTCCCCATGCAATTTCATTGTTTACTTTATATATCTTACTCCCTTTCTAACAGTTTGTTCCTTTTTTCCTAATTCTAAAGCATCTACTGGAGAATGGAATCAGGTACTTTAGGATCCATCCATCCAGCCAGCCAGCCAGCCAGCCAGCATTGAATAAGGCTGTTTCTATTATAAGGAGTTCAGTCAGTGAGGGTGCTGCTATATAAACAGACAATTACAATATAAGTATGTTAGGTTTTTGTTGCTGTGTAACAAATTATCCCCTAAATAGTGCTTTAAAGTTAGCTCACAGTTTTGCAGGTCAGAATTTTGGTGTGGTATATAGTATATACTCAGGATGTCACAAGGCTGAAATCAAGATGTTGGCTGAATTGAGTTTTTATCTGGAGGCTCTGTGGGAAAATCCACTTCCAAGCTCATCATTGTTGGTGGCAGAATTTAGTTCCATGAGCTATACTAGAGTTCCCATTCCCATGTTGGAGACTGCTTTCTGCTTCTAGGTCCTTGCACCAGCTCCCATCCATCTCAGCAACAGAGAAACTCATGGGGTTGAATTCCTCTCATGCCTTTTATTTCTTTAATTTTATTTAGAAAATTAACTTTAACAGGGTAACATTGATAAATAAGGGTATGAAAGTTTCAGGTAAACATTTCTATAGCATTTGAACTGTTGATTATGTTGTATACCCATCACCCAAAGTCAAAGCATTTTCCGTCACCTTATATTTGTCCCTCTTTATACCCATCCCCCTACCCCTCCCTGTCCCATGTCCCATGTCCCTCTCCCCCTGGTAAACACTTCACTATTATTTATGTCCATGAGTCTCAGTTTTATATCCCACCTATGTGTGAAATCATACAGTTCTTAGCTTTTTCAGACTTACTTATTTCATTCAGTATAACATTCTCAGGATTCATCCATGTTGTTCTAAATGTCACTATGTCATGATTTCTTATCGCAGAGTAGTATTCCATAGTATATATGTACCACATCTTCTTTGTCCAATCCTCTATTGAGGGACACTTTGGTTGTTTCCATGTCTTGGCCACTATAAATAATGCTGTGATGAACATGGGTGGACGTATCTTTATGTACCAATGTTTTCAAGTTTTTGGGGAAGATACCCAGTAGAGGGATTGCTGGGTTATATGGTATACTTTCTTCATATTGGTTGTACTAATTTGCATTCCCACCATCAGTGAATGAGGGTTCCTTTTTCTCCATAGCCTCTCCAACACTTATTATTACCTGTCTTGTTGATAATAGCCAATGTAACAGGTGTGAGGTGATATGTCATTGTAGTTTTGATTTACATTTCTCGAATAGCTAGTGAAGATAAACATCTTTTCATATATCTGTTGGTCATTTGTATGTCCTCTTGGGAAAAGTGTCTGTTTAGGTCCTCTCCCCATTTTCTAAATTGGATTCTTTGCTTGTTTGTTGCTAAACTTTGTGAGTTCTTTATATAATTTGGTTATTGGCCCCTTACTGATGCTGTTTGCAAATATTATCTCCCACTTCGTTGGCTGCCTGTTTGTTTTGTTGTCAGTTACTTTTGCTGTGCAGAAGCTTTTTAGTTTTTTTTTTTATGAACTAAAAAATGTATTAGTTTTACACTTAGCAAAACAGAGCCAGCCAAACTGATACTGTGACAATACAGTCCATTTCAGGCCCCACTGTGCCCTGTATTGCTTGTCCCTTTTTGCAATTCATTGCTCTGATCATTGCTGTTTCTTTATGAACACCAAGGTCATATCCTGTTCCCATGGCTGCTGCTTACTGATTCAACATTTGTGAATAGATACAAGTGACTCTTTGAAAGGAGGGAGGGATATTTCTAGCTCATGGAAAAAGAAACAAACCGAAATATATAAATCTATACAGTTGACTCATGAATTTCATACATACCTCCCAAGACAAAGAGGTATATGTGCCTAATTTTACTTACATAACACATTCAGGGTATTCTTTGTGACGAATATCTTATGGATGCTCTAGTGGGGTCATAAGATGATGGAATGAAGGCTTAGTTCTTCTATCCTGGTTTAGGTCAAGAGCACTGTCCTGTTGTTGTTTTTTTGTTATTGTTGTTTTTTTTTTTTGTATTTTTCTTTTTTTTTTTTTTGGCTGTTAGTATTTGTATTTGTTTAGAATAATTTTTTTTATTATAATTTTATTTTTTTAATGGGGCGACATCAATAAATCAGGATACATATATTCAAAGATCAACAAGTCCAGGTTATCTTGTCTTTCAATTATGTTGCATACCCATCACCCAAAGTCAGATTGTCCTCTGTCACCTTCTAGCTAGTTTTCTTTGTGCCCCTCCCCCTCCCCCTTTCCCTCTCCCCTTCCTCCCTCTCCCCGTAACCACCACACTCTTATCAATGTCTCTTAGTTTCACTTTTATGTCCCACCTACATATGGAATAATGCAGTTCCTGTTTTTTTCTGATTTACTTATTTCACTTCGTATAATGTTATCAAGATCCCACCATTTTGCTGTAAATGATCCGATGTCATCATTTCTTATGGCTGAGTAGTATTCCATAGTGTATATGTGCCACATCTTCTTTATCCAGTCATCTATTGATGGGCTTTTTGGTTGTTTCCATGTCCTGGCCACTGTGAACAATGCTGCAATGAACATGGGGCTGCATGTGTCTTTACGTATCAATGTTTCTGAGTTTTTGGGGTATATACCCAGTAGAGAGATTGCTGGGTCATAAGGTAGTTCTATTTTCAGTTTTTTGAGGAACCACCATACTTTCTTCCATAATGGTTGTACTACTTTAAATTCCCACCAACAGTGTATGAGGGTTCCTTTTTCTCCACAGCCTCTCCAACATTTGCTATTACCTGTCTTGTTAACAATAGCTAATCGAACAGGTGTGAGGTGGTATCTCATTGCAGTTTTGATTTGCATTTCTCTAATAACTAAAGAAGATGAGCATCTTTTCATATATCTGTTGGCCATTTGTACTTCCTCCTGGGAGAAGTGTCTGTTCATGTCCTCTTCCCATTTTTTTATTGAATTGTTTGTTTGTTGTTGAGTTTTATGAGTTCTTTGTATATTTTGGATATTAGGCCCTTGTCTGAGCTGTTGTTTGAAAATATCATTTCCCATTTAGTTGGCTGTCTGTTTATTTTGTTATCAGTTTCTCTTGCTGAGCAAAAACTTCTTAGTCTGATGTAGTCCCATTCATTAATTTTTGCCTTCACTTCTCTTGCCTGTGGAGTCAAATTCATAAAATGCTCTTTAAAACCCAGGTCCATGAGTTTAGTACCTATGTCTTCTTCTATGTACTTTATTGTTTCAGGTCTTATGTTTAGATCTTTGATCCATTTTGAGTTAATTTTAGTACAGGGGGATAAACTGTAGTCCAGTTTCATTCTTTTGCATGTGGCTTTCCAGTTTTCCCAGCACCATTTATTGAAGAGGCTTTCTTTTCTCCATTGTGTGTTCTTGGCCCCTTTATCAAAAATTATTTGACTATATATATGTGGTTTTATTTCTGGACTTTCTATTCTGTTCCATTGGTCTGAGTGTCTATTTTTCTGCCAATACCATGCTGTTTTGATTGTTGTGGCCCTATAATATAGTTTGAAGTCAGGTATTGTAATGCTCCCAGCTTCATTCTTTTTCTTTAGGATTGCTTTGGCTATTCGGGGTTTTTTATAGTTCCATATAAATCTGATGATTTTTTGCTCTATTTCTTTAAAAAATGTCATTGGAAGTTTGATGGGAATTGCATTAAATTTGTATATTGCTTTGGGTAATATGGCCATCTTGATTATATTTATTCGTCCTAACCAAGAACAAGGAATATTCTTCCATCTCATTATATCTTTTTCAATTTCTCTTAACAATGGTTTATAGTTTTCATTATATAAGTCCTTTACATTCTTTGTTATGTTTATTCCTAAGTATTTTATTTTTTTTGTTGCAATTGTGAAGGGGATTATTCTTTTGAGTTTGTTCTCAGTTGTTTCATTGTTGGCCTATAGAAAGGCTATTGACTTCTGTATGTTAATTTTGTATCCTGCGACCTTACTGTATTGGCTTATTGTTTCTAGTAGTCTTTTTGTGGATTCTTTGGGGTTTTCGATGTATAGGATCATATCATCTGCAAAAAGTGATACCTTTACTTCTTCTTTTCCAATATGGATGCCTTTTATTTCTTTGTCTTGTCTGATTGCTCTGGCTAGAACCTCTAGTACCACATTAAATAAGAGTGGAGAGAGTGGACAACCCTGTCTTGTTCCTGATTTAAGGGGAAAGCCTTCAGCTTAGTGCCATTTAATATGATGTTAGCTGATGGTTTATCATATATGGCCTTTATCATGTTGAGATATTTTCCTTCTATACCCATTTTGTTGAGAGTCTTAAACATAAAATTGCGTTGTATTTTATCAAAAGCCTTTTCTGTGTCTATTGATAAGATCATGTGGTTTTTGTTCTTTGTTTTGTTGATATGGTGTATTACGTTAACCGTTTTACGTATGTTGAACCATCCTTGAGATTCTGGGATGAATCCCACTTGATTATGATGTATTATTTTTTTAATGTGTTGTTGTATTCGATTTGCTAGTATTTTGTTTAGTATTTTAGCATCTGTATTCATTAGAGATATTGGTCTGTAGTTTTCTTTTTTTGTGCCATCCTTGCCTGGTTTTGGTATGAGGGTTATGTTGGTCTCATAAAATGTGTTTGGAAGTATTGCTTCTTCTTAAATTTTTTTGGAAGACTTTCAGTAGAATAGGAACCAAGTCTTCTTTGAATGTTTGATAAAATTCGCTGGTATAGCCATCAGGGCCTGGACTTTTATTTTTGGGGAGGTTTTTAATGGTTTTTTCTATTTCTTCTCTACTAATAGGTCTGTTTAGGCTTTCTGCTTCTTCTTGACTCAGTCTAGGAAGGTTGTATTGTTCTAGGAATTTATCCATTTCTTCTAGATTGTTGAATTTAGTGGCATAAAGTTTTTCATAGTATTCTACAATAATTCTTTGTATATCTATGGTGTCCGTGGTGATTTCTCCTCTTTCATTTTGGATTTTGTTTATATGAGTTCTTTCTCCTTTTTCCTTGGTAAGTCTTGCCAAGGATTTGTCAATTTTGTTGATCTTTTCAAAGAACCAGCTCTTTGTTCTATTAATTTTTTCTATAGTTTTACTGTTCTCTATTTTATTTATTTCTGCTCTGATTTTTATTATCTCCTTTCTTCGGCTGGTTTTGGGTTGTCTTTGTTCTTCTTTTTCTAGTTCCTTAAGGTGTGAAGTTAAGTGGTTCACTTGGGCTCTCTCTTGTTTGTTCATATATTCCTGAAGTGATATGAACTTCCCTCTTATCACTGCTTTTGCTGCATCCCATAGATTCTGATATGTCGTATTGTCATTTTCATTAGTCTGTATATATCTTTTGATCTCTGTACTTATTTCTTCTTTGACCCATTCATTTTTTAAAAGTATGTTGTTTAGTTTCCACATTTTTGTGGGATTTTTTTCCTCCTTTTTGCAGTTGAATTCTAGTTTCAAGGCTTTATGATCAGAAAATATGCTTGGTACAACTTCGATTTTTCTGAATTTGCTGATGTTGTTTTTGTGGCCCAACATATGGTCAATTCTTGAGAATGATCCATGTACACTGGAGAAAAATGTATACTCAGTCACTTTGGGATGAAATGTCCTGTAGATGTCTATCATATCCAGGTGCTCTAGTGTTTTGTTTAAGGCCACTATATCTTTGTTGATTCTCTGTTTGGATGACCGATCTAGAGCCGTCAGCAGTGTATTGAGGTCTCCAAGCATGATTGTATTTTTGTCAGTTTTTGTTTTAAGGTCAATAAGTAGCTATCTTATATATTTTGGTGCTCCTTGGTTTGGTGCATATATATTAAGAATTGTTATGTCTTCTTGATTCAGTGTCCTCTTAGCCATTATGAAATGGCCATTTTTGTCTCTGAGTACTTTTGTTGTCTTGTAGTCAGCATTATCAGATATGAGTATTGCTACGCCTGCTTTTTTTGGGATGTTATTTGCTTGGAGTATTGTTTTCCAGCCTTTCACTTTGAATTTGTTTTTATCCTTGTTACTTAGATGAGTTTCCTGTAGGCAGCATATAGTTGGATTTTCTTTTTTAAAACCATTCTGCTACTCTGTGTCTTTTTATTGGTGAGTTTAATCCATTTACATTTAGTGTAATTATTGACACTTGTGAGTTCCCTATTGCCATTTTATAGATTGCTTTCTGTTAGTTTTGTGTCTTGTTTGATCCTTTCGTTTTTCTATCTTTTGTTTTATTTGGTTGAATTCCATACATCTTTCCTCTGTTGCTATCTTTTTTATCTCATGTGCTTCTGTGGTGGTTTTTTCAATGGTGGTTACCTTTAAGTAATGAAAAGGGTTCCTACCCTGTTCATTGTAGCGCACTATTTTGTGAGTACTTTTGCACTCCATCGTCCTTTGCTACTGTTAATCTCCATCCTCTCCCCCCTTTCTTTTTGTTGTTGTCACAGTTTAAATTTGGTTTTATTGTGTTCTTCTTGGAGCTTTTATTTGTGGCTTTGTTTTTTTTTGTTCTTTGTATCTGATTGGAGAACCCCCTTTAGTAATTCCTGGAGTGGGGGTTTTCTGATGATAAATTCCCTCATCTTTTCTGTATCTGTGAATGTTTTTATTTCTCCTTCATATTTGAAGGATAGCTTTGATGGGTATAGTATTCATGGCTGAAAGTTCCTCTTTCAGGACTTTAAACATTGGGGTCCACTCTCTTCTAGCTTGCAGAGTTTCTGCTGAAAAATCTGATGATAATCTAATGGGCCTTCCTTTATATGTTGTATTCTACTTTTTCCTAGCTGCCTTGAGAATTTTTTCTTTGCCATTGGTTTGTGCCAATTTCATTATGATGTGCCTTGGAGTAGGTTTGTTGGGGTTAAGAAAACTCGGAATTCTGTTTGCTTCTTGAATTTGAGGCTTTAGTTCTTTCCACAGGCTTGGGAAGTTCTCATCTATTATTTGTTTGAGTATGTTCTCCATTCCATTTTCTCTCTCTTCTCCCTCTGATATACCTATTATTCTTATGTTATTCTTTCTGATGGAGTCAGATAATTCTTGTAGGGCTATCTCATTTTTTTAAATTTTCGAGTCTCTTTCTTCTTCTCTCTGTTGTGCCTCAAGTTGCTTGTCTTCTATTTCACTAATCCTCTCTTCTATCTGGCCTGTTCTATTAGCTAAGCTTGTTACCTCGTTTTTCAGCTCGCGAATTGAGTTTTTCATCTCTGTTTGATTTGTTTTTATAGTTTCAATTTCCTTGGACATATATTCTTTGTGTTCATTGAGTTGTTTTCTGAGCTCCCTAAATTGCCTTTCTGTGTTTTCTTGTATATCTCTGAGTATTTTTAGGATTTCTATCTTGAATTCTCTGTCATTTAGCTCCAAGGTTTCCAATATATTAAATTTTTTCTCCATAGATTTTTCCTCATCTAGCTGTGTTACCTGTCTTTCTTTTGTATCCATGATATTCAATTTTCTCTTCCTTAATGACATCTGAGGGTAGTTTTGTTGATAGTATTAATGAGATTTAATAAAGAATAAAAAGTTAAAAAATAAAAAATTGAAAAAAGTTGTGTTTTTTTAAAAAAATTAATAATGAAATAAAGAGAAATAAAATAAAATAAAAATTAAAAAAAGGAAATTATTCCCCCCCTCCTTTTTTCCTCTCCTCTCCTCTCCCCTCTTTCTTGAGAAAATCTTGTGGTGAACTGTGAATTATATTGTATTTAATAGAACAAACAATGCCTGTAATGGAGGGCCTGAATTGGGGAAAAGTAATAAAGGGGCAAGAAAAAAAATAATAAAAAAAAATAAAAAAAAATAAAAAAGGGGGGTATGGACCCACAAAAAGCAAATAATGAAAAAATTTGGATCAAGAATAAAATGATTTGCGTTTAGGTGTTGGTTGACTAAGAGTTATGATGAGAGGAATAAGAGGGAAACAGGAAAATGGGGGGACAAATTAAAAAATTACTATTGTATTTAGTGGAACAAGAGCTTGATAAAATGGAGAGCCAGAGATGGGAGCACTGCTAGTGATTTAGAAAGGTGAAGTAAAAACCCCCCAAAATGCCACAAACATAAGTTTGAGTCCCAGATAAGATAATTTGTTCGTTATTGAGGTTTGAATGAGAGAAGACGTAAAGGAGAAAGGAAGAAACTAATATAGAGGGAGAAAAGAGAGAGAGAAAAAAGAGGGAACCACTAAAAGAAGAAAAAAGAGGAGAGAGAGAGAGAGAGAGAGAGAGTTAAGGGTTTTGGAGTGCAACCCTCATAGAGAGAAAGGAAGAGGAAAGAAAAGATAATGGGAGATGTAACACTTATGGGTAGTGTAGTTCAAGGAGAGGAGAGAGTAAGACCGGTAGAGACTTAAATGACCAAATTAGAGGAGGAAAAAAAAAAATCAAGGATGAAGCTAAGAGAAACAAACGAACAAATATAATAAAATGGGATAGGTTATAAAGTCTGCAGATTATTCTTGATTTTGAGAGGTTATCTTCTTGCTTTTTCTTTTCTCTCCCTCTTCCTGGTCGGTGACTCTGTACCCCGGGTTCTGCCTCTTTGGCACGCTCAGGTAGAGGTTTGCAGTTGATAAGTCTCTATGGCGATGTCATGTATTGTGCTTCAGTCTCGTTGGCAGTCAAGGCTCATTAGCATTTATAGGCTCCGACAGTGAGAGAGTCCGTGTTCCTGGAGCCTCTCTCCTAGTCTTTCCTTCCTCAATTAGTAGCCTGATAATCCAGCTATGGGGTTGCTGCTGCCTCTGCCTGGATAGTAAGAGGCTCAAAGAGCTGGCAACTCCCCACTCTATTCCCACTCAGCGCAGGGCTCTGGGTAAGGCTCAGTCAGTCAGAGCCGCTAGCATAATCAGGCGGGGCTTCCGCCCACTCAAAGACCTCTGGCTGTGCCACTCTGTCCGGTAACACAGGCGGGCACCCACTTCTGGGGCACTTGGAGGAAACTCTCGCTCACTATCTGCGTGCGCAGACCAGGATGTCAGGCTGGAAGTCTTGCCCTCTGAGTGAAACCCCCCGCCCGCACTGAAAAGTTCCAGTGTTGGAATTGGCTCTCACTCCGTCCCCGTGTGCGGCTTTTTCAAGGCGCTGGGGCGGCCTGAGACTCCGCCCTCAGCCCACACAAAGGCCCCCAACTCTGCCCCTCTGTGGGACAACACGGGCTCCCACTCCTGAGGTGCTGGGAGGAGTCTCCTGCCCACTCTCCGTGCGCGCAGACCAGGATGTCAGGCCGGAAGTCTTGCCCTCTGAGTGAAACCCCTCGCCTGCACTGAAAAGTTCCAGCATTGGAATTAGCTCTCGCTCCCTTCCTGTGCAGTGCTGGGGCGGCCCAAGATTCCACTTTTTGGCCCACACAAAGGCCCCTGACTCTGCCCTTCTGTGGGATAATACTGGCAGGCACTGCCGAGGCACTCGGAGGAATCTCTCGCTCACTATCTGCACGTGCAGACCAGGATATCAGACCAGCAGCCTCACCCTCTGAGTGAAAACCCCGCCCGTACTGAAAAGTTCCAGCGTTGGAATTAGTTCTCGCTCCCTCCTCGTGTGCGGCTCTCCCAGGGCGCTGGGGCAGCTCTGAGGCTTTCAGCCCACACAAAGGCCTCTGACTCTGCCTCTCTGTGTGGAAACACAGGCGCACCCTCCCGGGGCTTGGAAGGAATCTCTCGCCCACTATCTGCACGTGCCGACCAGGAGATCGGGTAAAATGGCTGCCCCGCTTGTCTTTCTTTGTCTGGGTTTGGCACGAGTGTTAGCTGTATTGCCCAGGTTGTCACAGGAACAGTTTTTCCTCGGCTTGGATCTCCGTGCCACAGCCTGGTTCGGCTGTTTGTGCCACGGCCTGGATCTATTCACCCCCTTTGCCCGCCTTAGTTTCTATATTCTCAGTTTCCAGTGAAAGCCGCACTGTTTAGGTTAGTGAGGAAGGCGGAGCATTTCTTACTTCCTATTTCCTTCAGGGTTTGGTTATATATTTAGCCAATTTTTCACTCGATCATACCTTTGGGTGTATTGCAAAACATCTGGAGGCTCCAAGGATAGGTTTTTCTGTTTCTGGTTGAAGATCTTGTTGAGTTTTGGGGGAGATTTATCGGTATCGCTTCCTACCCCGCCATTACTCTGACGTCATCCGCTTTTTAGTTTGATACAGTCCCATTCATTTATTTTTTGCCCTTACTTCCCTTGCTTTTGGGATCAAATTCATAAATTGTTCTGTATGGCCAAGGTCCATGAGTTTAGTACCTATGTTTTCTTCTATGTAATTTATTGTTTCAGATCTTATATTTAGGTCTTTTGAATTAATTATTGATCTATTTTGAATTAATTATTGTGCAGGGGGAAAAACTGTAGTCAAGTTTCATTCTTTTGCATGTGGCTTTCCAATTTTCCCAGTACCATTTATTGAAGAGGCTTTCTTTTCTCCATTGTGTTTTTGGCTCTTTTGTTGAATTTGATTTGTTTATATGTATGTTGTTTTGTTTCTGGGCTCTTGATTCTGTTCCATTGGTCTGTATGTCTGTTTTTCAGCCAATACCATGCTGCTTTGATTATCGTGGCTCTATAGCATAATTTGAAGTCAGGTATTGTGATACCTCCAGCTTCATTTTTTTTCCTCAGGAAAGCTTTGGCTATTCATGGTTTTTTACAGTTCCAATCAAATCTGGTAATTTTTTGTTCTATTTTTTAAAAAATGACATTGGGATTCTGATGGGGCTTGCATTTAACTTGTATATTGCTTTGGGTAATATGGCCTTTTTATGTTGAGGTACTTTCCTTCTATTCCGATTTTATTGAGTGTTTTAAACATAAAGGGATGCTGTATCTTATCAAATGCCTTTTCTGCATCTATTGATAGGATCATATGGTTTTTGTTTTTTGTTTTGTTGATGTGGTGTATTACATTGATTGACTTCCATATGTTGTTGAATCATTCTTGTGCTCCTGGAATAAATCCCATTTGATCGTGATGTATTATTTTTTTAATGTGTTGTTATATTCTATTTGCTAGTATTTTCTTTAGGATTTTTGCATCTGTATTTATGAAAAATATTGGTCTGTAGTTTTCTTTTTTGTGTTATCCTTGCCAGATTTTGGTATGAGGGTTATGTTGGCCTCATAAAATGTGTTAGGGAGTATTGCTTCTATTTTCTGGAAGATTTTGATAAGCAAAGGTACAAAATCTTTGAATGTTTGGTAGAATTCACTAGTGTAGCCATCTTATCTTGGACTTTTACTTTTTGGGAGGTTTTTGATAGTTGTTTCTGTTTTCTCCCCGCTTACAGGTCTATTTGGGTTTTCCACTCCATGTGACTCAGTCTAGGAAGATTGTATAGTTCTAGTAGTTTATCCATTTTCTCTAGGTTGTTGAATTTGGTGGCATATACTCTTCCTAATATTCTACTATGATCCTTTGTATATCTATGATGTCTGTGGTAATTTTCCCTCTTTCATTTTGGATTTTGTTTATATGAGTCCTTCCTCTTTTTTCCTTAGTGAGTCTAGCCAGTAATTTGTTGATTTTATTGATCTTTTCAAAGAACCACATCTTTGCTGTGTTAATTTTTTTCTATAGTTTTTTTTTAAATTTCTATATCATTTAGTTCTGCTCTAATTATTACTATTTCCTTTTTTCTCCTGACTTTGGATTGCCTTTGTTCTTCTTTTTCTAGTTCCTTAAGATGTGATGTTAGATTGTTTACTTGGGATCTCTCTTGTTTCTTGATATAATTCTATATGATATAAACTTCCCTTTTATTACTGCTTTTGCTACATCCAGAAATTTTGATATGTTGTGTTGTCATTTTTATTTGTCTGTATATCTTTTGATCTCTGCTTTTATTTCTTTCTTGAGCCAGTCATTTTTAAGACGTTTGTTGTTTAATTTTCACATTTTTGTGGGTTTCTTTAATCCCTTTTCACAGTTGAATTCTATTTTCAAGGCCTTCTTATCAGAGAATATTCTTGGTATAATTTTAATCTTTCTGAATTTGTTGATGTTAGTTTTGTGGCCCAACTATGATCTATTCTTGAGAATGTTCCATGCACACAGGGCGAAGAATGTATAATCTGATGTTTTGGGATGAAATGTCCTGTAAATGTCTATTGTGTCCATTTGGTCCAGTGTGAAATTTAAAGCCTGTATTTCTTTATTGATTTTCTGTTTGGATGATCTATCTAAAGCAGTCAATAGTGTGTTAAAATCTCTAGGTATGATTGTGTTTTTGTCCACTTCTATTTTTATAGCTGTTAGTAGATGTCTTACATATTTTGATGCTCCCTGATTCTGTGCATATTTATTAAAAATATTATGTCTTCTTGATATAGTGTCCCCTTTATTAATATGAAATGTCCATCTTCATCTCTGATTACCTTTGTTGTCTTGAAGTCAGCATTGTTAGATAAGAGTATGCCTATACCTACTTTCCTTTAAATATTTTTGCTTGGACAATCATTTTTCAACCTTTCACTTTGAATCTACTTTTGTCCTTGTAGTTTATATGTTTCTCTTGAAGCCAGCATATGGTTTGGGTTTTGCTTTTTGATCCAATCTGCTACTCTATTCCACTTTATTTGTGAGTTTAGTTTATTTACATTTAGGGTAATTATTGACATTTGAGGATTTCCTATAGCTGTTTTATGTTTTGTTTTCTGGTAACTCTGTGTATTTTTTGGTACTTCTTTCTTTTGCTTCTGTCAGTTATTTTTGCTTAGTGGTATTTTATACTTCTTTCCCCTGTTTCTTCTTTTTTTATGCTGTGTATTTCAGTAGTGACTTTTTGTGGGTGGTTACCTTTAGGTTATGAAGAGAAAAATGTTTATATGTACAAGAGTTCTTTGTCTTATGAGTGCTTTTGCACTCCATTCTCTTTTGCTACTGCAGATTTTTATCCTCTCCCCTTTTTTGTTATTGTCACAAATTATCCTTGTTTTTATTGTGAACTTGTTGGAGTTTCTTCTTTTTTTTTTATTCATTTTAGAGACAAGAGGGAGAGAGAGAGAGAGAGAGAGAGAGGAGAGAGAGAAGGGGGGGAGGAGCTGGAAGCATCAACTCCCATATATGCCTTGACCAGGCAAGCCTAGGGTTTCGAACCGGCGATCTGAGCACTTCTAGGTCGACGCTTTATCCCACTGCGCCACCACAGGTCAGGCTGGAGTTTCTATTTGTGACTAATTTGTTTTGTTTTTTTTGTTTCTGGTCAAATAACTCCCTTAAGTATTTTCTGCAGTGGGGGTTTTCTGGTGATAAATTCCCTCAGCTTCTGTATGTCTGTAAAAGTTTTTATTTCTTCTTCATATTTGAAGGATAACTTTGATAGATATAGTATTCTTGGCTGATAATTCCTTTCTTTTAGTACTGTGAATGTTTGGGTCTACTCTCTTTTAGCTTGTACAATTTCTGTTTACAAGTCTGATGATAATCTAATGGGCTTTTCTTTATATGTTATGTTCTCCTTTTTCATAGCTGCTTTGAGGAGACATTTTTGTCATTGATTTTTGACAATTTTATTATGATGTGCCTTGCAGTAGGTCTGTTTCATTTGACGTAACTTGGCGTTCTGTGTGCTTCTTCGATTCAAGGCTCTAATTATTTCCACAGGCTTGGGAAATTCTTATCAATTATTTGTTTGAATAGGCTCTCCATTCCCTTCTCCCTCTCTTCTTCTGATATACACATTATTTTTATATTGCTCTTCCTAATGGACTCAGACAATTCTTGTAGAGCTCTCTGTTTATTTTTAATTTGTGAGTTTCTTTCCTCTTCTCTCTGTAGCATCTCTAGTTACCTGTCTTCAATGTCACTGATTCTTCCCTCTATCTAGTTTGTTTTATTAGTTAAACTTGCTACCTCAGTCTTCAATTCATGTATTGAGTTCATTTTTGTTTTTAAAGTTTCAATCTCCTTGGTGAGGTATTCATTTTGTTCTTTAATTTGTTTTCTGAGCTCATTAAGTTGCCTATTGGTGTCTTCTCACATCTCATTGAGTATTTTTGGAATTTCAATTTTGAATTATCTATTATTTAACTCCAAGGATTCTATGTGATTGAGATTTTGTTTTTCTGGAGATTTTTCATTTTCTTTCTGAATTGCTTCTCAGTCTTGTTTAACCATGGTATTCAATTTTTTCTTCCTTGATGACTTTTGAAAGTGGTACTGTTAAGAATCCTAACAAAAAAACCTACTAAGACAATGAAGAATTAAAATAAAAGGTACAATAAAAATATAAAAATTTAAAAAACTATTACAAAAAGAAAAACCACAGAAAAAATATAAAAAACAAACACAAAAATGAAAAATAAATCACCCACAAAAAATAAGAATAAAAAAGATAAAAATAAAGAAAATAAAATTCAAAAGAGAAAAAGAAGAATAAGAAGAGAAAAAAGGAAAAAAGATAAAATGAAAAAAATATATAGTTTGATGTTGAGAGTTTTCTTCCAGTAGGTGTTGCTGTTTTACAACTTGAGGTCTGCAAAGTTCCTAGGTTATCCTCTGATGAGATGTTGCTGTCACAATGATGTATGGGGGCTGCAGTCACGTTGTTGGGTAGGGTATGTTGTGAGGGCTTTACAGCTTTGGCTTTGCAGCTTTACGGCTATAGCAATGGTGATCTCAAGTCTCCTGGTGCTCCTCCTCACATCTCAACAGACCTGGGGACCAGATGTGGAGCACCTCTGTTCTTAAGGGGAGAGAGTGGCTCTGGAGAGCTAGCTTTGGGGTTTGTCTTTGCTCCACTCTGTACCACAAAGTGAGGGAGATGAGATCTGTGAAGCTAGGGGGGGCACACTTTAATTTTCTCTGTCTTTGCTGACTGTGAGCTGAAGGCAGATGCAGGAATACTGGCCATGACCCCACGCTCTGCCACTTTGGTTTATCTCCCCCTCTCACCTCTATCTCACTGCTTCTACTGGCAGAAGGAGACCCAGTCACTCCGAGTTTTTCTCTCTGTATCCCTCAGAGAAAACCCAAACAGCTCCCCTCCTCCCTGTAGTCCAGTAGAAAAAAAAACACCCAATCACACTGGGTTTGTTTCCTCCTTAGAGCTGATTGCAAGTGAATTTTATTTTTAACATCTTTTCACCCCGTCCCACCTTTAGTCCATTCGGTGTGTGGATCTTTCAGGTGTGCTTGCAAGCTCTGCTGGGATTCTTTTGCTGCATTATAGTTGTTTAATTTGTTGAAATTTCAAGGGGCGAGATCAAGAGTATCTTTCATGCTGCCATTACTCTTGACATCATCTTGGTACACTGTCTCTCTCATACCTTGATTCTCTATGATTTCTTTTTTTCTAACTACAGTGGTACCTTGACACATGAGTTTAATTCATTTCATGGCCAAGCTCATGACTCAATTTGCTCGGGTGTCAAATCAAATTTTCCCATTTAAATTAATGGGAATGCAATTAATTTGTTCCAGCCCCCCAAAACCACAGGAATTTTTGTTTTATATGCTTTTAAATAAGAAAATGTACTTTATAAATAAAAAATACATACACACACAATAAGAGAGAATGTGAAGAAATAAGTTGGTTTATGAAATGCATTTACCTTCAAGGTCAGGCGAAGATGCTGGTGGAGGGGGAGGCAACATTAGCATAACAATGGCCCTTCCCAAACAGGAAGGCAATTAGCAATTTCATAGACAGCTGTCCAGTGCCATTTTTAACAATAAAATTGAGCAAATTCAGAAAATACAAATTTTACAAATTCATTTGCCCAACAATCATTTTCTTCACTGACTTTTTGGCTTTTTCACCACACTTTCCTTGCTTTCACTTAGAGTCTGTTTCAACAAAATCCTTTCCATGGAAGTTTGTTTCTTCCTCCCTTTCAGAATGTTCAGCAGACTATCTAGTGGAGGGTGGCAGAAGCTCATGATTCAAATATCCACTCGTGACTTAAAGCAAAAAATCCTGTGAGTGACTGCTCATTTCTCAAAATTGCTCGTGATTTAAAGTGCTCGTGTGTCAAGGTACCATTGTAGCTGAAGAGATCTCTGTCTTTTAAAGGGCCATTGTGACTAGGTGAGGATGACCCGGTTTATTTCCCTATTTTAAGGTCCATATAACACATACAATATAGCATTATGGGAATAAAATCCATCATATTTACTAATCCAGATATGTATATATGTGTTTATGGGGGTGGAGTGGAGAAACCTTAGGAGACATCCTAGAATCCTGCATATCACATAAGATGACATGTGCTAAGTAGAGAGGCATACACAAGGAATGATGGAAGTACCAGGGGGGGATCCTGATACTAGTTTTGGCAGTGGGGGAAGTCAGGAAAGTCTTTTTGCAGGGGTGTCATCTACACTAAATTAAAGGTTGAGGAGAACATAGCGAAGTGAGGATTGGCCATAAGGACCACTTCAGCTAGAAGAAATAACTTACCTGGGGCAAGAGGTGTGACACAGCACAGTGTATTTGAAAATAACAAGTTTAGGGTTGCTAGAGAGTAAATATTTTTCAAGGAAAGAGTGGCCAGACAAGGACCTGGAGAGACCAGTAAGGGTCTGGTCAGAAGACTTTACTCCCATCTGAGCGAATTGGATCTTTGGGTTCCATCTTAGAATTTCTGGTTTGGGGTGGAGCCTGAAAATTTGCATTTCTAACAAGTTCCCAAGTGATGCTGATGTTGCTGGCCTGGGACCACACTTTGAGAACCATTGCTTTGGAGTTTGAATGGGAGGAAAGCAAGAGTGCCGGTCCAGTAGGGGGCCAGAGTACTAGCCTAGCAGGAGATAATGAGGCTCTGGCCAGGTTCAGAGCCAGGTTCATGAAGGTGAGACAGTATGGAGTGGATGGGATTTGTGAAAAGATTTAGGAGGCAGTGCTAGGGTGTGGGTGTGAGAGACAGGAAAACTTAGCGCTGACCCGCCACAACAGACCTAGAAGGGATCTTAGCCATTGTGCAGTGCAGTTCTCTCAGACTTCTGATGGGCAATGTGAGGCCCAGAGGGAGCAAATGACCCCTTCAGAATCACACGGAGTTGGGTTTGGCACTGGGACAAAGGATTCACATTCCCTTGCCTTCACGGCGCAACACTTGTAAGTTAATTTGGGAAGAAAAAAATAAGATGAAAACAAGGCGGTCCCCAGTGCTCCCAGAAATCCCTTGCCAGTCTCATTTCTGCACCTCCAGCCTCCCCTGCCTGCTTCTTGGACAAGCATGCTCCCAGTAAAGGTCACTGCAGCATGTGTCAAAGAGAAACTGAGTCCCTTTCTGGAAACAGACCTGCAAGGGTTCCTGAATGAGAGGTCACATTTATTAAAGGTGTTTTAAGTCCCCTAACTGATTTCCTTTCAGCCCTGAGCTCTTGGTTGCAGGAGAATTTTCATGGCTGAGAGAACCCACTAGTGACAAATTTGCTGAAGTATGGAGACAAGATTGGGAAATTACTGCCCGCTCTTGCATTTCCAAAGGGGTAGACACTGAACTTGGACGTTCCTTTTCACACACACCCATGTTGGTGTGCACACGTAGGCGGTAGAGATCAATCCTGACCCCAACGGCCTCTTTGTCTCGCTAAAGTGCTTATTAAATGAAGCTGTGTTTCCACTGGCCGCTCAGAGTCATCGAGAAAGGGAACACAATGCGATGCCAGTCAGTATTTGTTACTGTCAGAGCCTTCCTCGAAGTCTGCCTTGAGTTTATTGTCTTTGTGGGGCCATTTTATCCATTTTCTGTGGGTAAAGTCATTAATCTTCCTTGGACTCAGGTGCTGCGCATTCCTGACAGCCGGGTCCTGGCTTTGTGGGCTGTGGGTAGCTGCGCCTCCTGGCCTTGTGGTGCTGGAGTTTTAATTAGAAAGAGTGAGGAGTGAACAGAGCCATAAAGAGGACCGAGAGGAGGAGGGCTGTGGTCCCAGAAGGCACTGAGGATCTGCGAAAAAGGTCACTCTGTTTTTGAATCATCTACAGTGCACCCTGACACCAAAATATACTTATATTTATGCAGAGTCATTTGATAAAGAGGTTAATGAAGTGGAAAGATGTCAGCAGAGCTAAGCGGGCCAGGCTCTTGGGGATGCTCCATGATTCAACCTTCTGTTTCCATGGAAACCAGAGAGGCTTGGCTTTTTTCTTCCTCTCCTTCGTTTTGGAAGGTCTCTCCTTGGTAACCTTGACCCTTTCACTTTGGCAGCCAGAGATAAGGAATTCCATTTTCCCTTATCTGGTCATGGTTGGCTGGTTGACACTGATGGGTCTATGATGGGGGAGGGGTGCTGGCTAGGGGCTCTGGAGTGCCTTAATTCAAATGCATGAAGTGGAGGGTGGGAGGCAATAGAAAAAGAACACAGTTAATTAAGGTTGATATTGCAGAGAAGGTTGTTTTCTGAATAATAAATTCTATGGGCTTCAAAAAACAAGCGCAATTAAAGGAATGCAAAATGAGAGACAGTTGAAGGGCAGAGGACAGGTTTGGTCAGAGGGTGTTGTGTTGGGGAATGGGATGAGAGAATAGAGGCTACATCTAAGGATCCCTCACTATGCTGGAATTTTGAGACTCAGAACAAACACTGATAGCTGGGATACTGCTGCCCATACAAATATAAATGCCCTTTGTCTTGAGCAGTGGGGTCATTCTTCTTAGCTCATGGAGAAGGCTTTGAAGTTAATCCACATAGGAGAGTTGGCTTTAGGTTGGTATACAGGATAAGGATTTGTCTTCAATTTAGGAACAGAAATGTTCCTGAACAGATGCCTTCCCAGTCATACTGTATATAATTTTTTGGTTCAAGTGCCCACTATGCTCTTATGTTTTCTGTATCTTCTGGAATAAATTATTGGTTGAGACAATTTGATTTTTGCTGGTTGAAGCTTGGTGATCCTTTGGGGATGGTCATCCATTCTTGGATCAGACAGAGAAGTGGCTGGGCAAAGACATGTAGCCCCTAACCCACTTCCTCAATAGCAACTATAAGTTGGAATGTTTTTTAGAGAAAAATATAGTGTTAGACTTCCCTAAACATCTTTATTGTAAGATGCCTAGCTTACCCTTAAATTTATAATCTTGGGGAAGAAATGTGTATTAAAAAAAATATTTTTCAAAGATAAAAATCTTAACATGTCTTTTTCCTGTATATAAGAAACTTATTCTTTTATAATTGGGAATAAGGTGTGTGCATGAACAGGGTGATCTCAAATTTGGCTCTAGGCTATCAAGGAGGAAGCTCTCCATGGATGGAAAATGTAGGTTCTCAGGATTTTCCTAATCCACCTATTCTTATCATATTCTACTGGTAATCACAGTTGAGGCTAGGCTAAACTGATTGGGAAAGGACAGGAGGGAGTGACACACCTTCATCCAGCTAATTGAACAATGGCTTGCCTTAGAGGAAGTTGAATGCAGATGACTTTTGCCTAAATTCATATACATTGTGGGCAGAGATTTCCTGTGTATGATATATCAGTAATGGACTGGTCAAGTAAATCGTGCTACATAATGAAATACAATGCAGTTTACAAAAGCATGAAAAGCTGAATGACATGGAAAGCTTTCCAGGGTCTATTATTAACTGAAATAAAGCAAGAACAGAGCACTCTGTATATTTTGATTTCTGTTAAAAAGAGAAGAAAAACAAGAACATATCTTTATAGATACTTGCATTTACATAGAGAAACTTGGCAGTATGCATAATACATAAATAAAAATAAAAATAAAATAAATTACCTGTGAGAATGTGGTGAGAATTGAATGAATGGGTTAAAGCAGTGGTCCCCCACCCCCAGTGACGGTACTGGTCCGTGGGCCATTTGGTACCACTCTGCAGAGAAAGAATAAATAACTTACATTATTTCCGTTTTATTTATATTTGATTATGAACGATGTTTTATTTTTAAAAAATGACCAGATTTCCTCTGTTACATCCGTCTAAGACTCACTCTTGACGCTTGTCTCAGTCATGTGATACATTTATCCGTCCCACCCTAAAGGATGGTCCGTGAAAATATTTTCTGACATTAAACCGGTCCGTGGCCCAAAAAAGGTTGGGGACCACTGGGTTAAAGGACTGAAAGTGCACATGCATGTGCAAGAGAGAAAGAAAGAGAGAGAGGGACAGACAGATAGGAAGGGAGAGAGATGAGAAGCATTAATTCTTTGTTGCACTTTATTAGTGGTTCCTTGATTACTTTCTCATATGTGCCTTGATTAGGGGGCTCCAGCAGAATGAGTGAGCCTTTTC
Organism: Saccopteryx leptura; assembly: GCF_036850995.1. Classification (NCBI taxonomy): domain Eukaryota; kingdom Metazoa; phylum Chordata; class Mammalia; order Chiroptera; family Emballonuridae; genus Saccopteryx; species Saccopteryx leptura. The sequence goes on along the minus strand of NC_089512.1, from coordinate 39,385,306 downwards.
TCAAGCCAGTGACCTTGGACTCAAAGCAGGGACCTTGGGCTTCAGGCCAGTGATTTTTGTTCTCAAGCTGGTGACCCCACACTCAAGCTGGTGAACCCACACTCAAGCTGGTGAACCCATGCTCAAGCTGGATGAGCCTGTGCTCAAGCTAGTGACCTCAGGGTTTTGCATCTGGGTCTTCAGCATCCCAGGCCAATGCTCTATCCACTGTGCCACCGCTGATTAGGCTGCATAAATTTTTAATTTAATTTTTAAACGATGTACATTTATTAGCCATTTAAAAATTATATAGAAAATGAAAATATAAAAAAAGCAAGAGCCTGACCAGGAGGTGGCGCAGTGGATAGAGCGTCGAACTGGGACGCAGAGGACTCAGGTTCAAGACCCCGAGGTCGCCAGCTTGAGCGCGGGCTCATCTGGTTTGAGCAAAGCTCACCAGCTTGGACCCAAGGTTGCTGGCTTGAGCAAGGGATTACTGTAGCCCTATGGTCAAGGCACATATAAGAAATCAATCAATGAACACCTAAGGTGTTGCAACGAAAAACTAATGATTGATGCTTCTTATCTCTCTCAGTTCCTGTCTGTCTGTCCTTATCTATCCCTCTCTCTGACTCTGTCTCTGTAAAAAAAAAAAAAGCAAAAAAGTCAGTGAAATTAAAAATTTTTTTTTTGCCTATATTTTTGCTTTGGAAATTCTTTTTTTTCCTTGCTCTTTCTTGTATATCTTTCCTTCTTGCCTTGTTAGAGAGGGATATGAGATGAGTTGGGGGAGAAAAAGCACACAATAGTTTTTTAAAACTTTGCTGATTCACGTCTAGCATAATTGATAAAAGGGTCAAGAAATGTCCCATCCTCCCAAAGCAACTATAAAGCTGGGTAAAACTACCAAAAACAATAATTTCACTCTACTAGAAGTTGACCAAAGCATTTATTTATAAAAACTACTGATTTTCAGTTAAGAATGGTAAAACCCTATGGTATTTTTGCCTGAGGTTGCTTCCATTCCCCCTCCATCTTAACCGGTATACCAAGAATAAGTTGGGAATGCCACTAAAATCAGTTGTTTTGCTGCACTTTAGAAGAGGCATATTTAATTCAAAGCATTGTTGATTGACGTAGTGTGATATTGGCAGCCAAGTAAAAAAGAAGGCCAGAGGCTTTAATGATCTAAGACTGTGGGTTTGTTTTGGGTATGCACTGAACTAACAGCTTCATTACAAATTTAACAGGAAGTTCTGTGAGTGAGACAACCATAATAGGCTTGATATGTTCTCCACATACCCCACATTGAGACTGTGTGTAACAACAACAGAAAATATAGTGTTTAAGCCACTCACCTATCCCTGGTCAATGGAGCCTGTGCGCATGCACAAAGGAGTACATAGAACATCATAGGGGGCATGGAAGACAGCAAACTCTAGGACAGAGTTGAATTTGGGAGTTGAATCGTGTAATAACTTTAATGAAAAATTAATAAGAGTGGCTAAATAGCAGATTTTAGATGGCAGAAGAAAGAAGGAATCAGAAAATTGAAGATAAAACAGTAGAAATTACCCAAACTGAATTAACAGCGAGAAAAATGTTGAAGAAAAATGAACAGAACCTCAGAAACTGGTGGGCTAACCTCAAGTGTTACCCAAAACAGTGCATACCCAAAACTAACCCAACATACACGCAATGGTTATTTCAGAAAAGTAAAATAATGGTCAAAAACTTCCCAAATTTCACTTAAGAACATCAATTAACATATTCAAGAAGCACAGCAAATCGCAAGCAGGATAAACACAAAGAAATACAAAAGTAGGCCCTGGCCGGTTGGCTCAGCGGTAGAGCGTCGGCCTAGCGTGCAGAGGACCCGGGTTCGATTCCCGGCCAGGGCACACAGGAGAAGCACCCATTTGCTTCTCCACCCCTCCGCCACGCTTTCCTCTCTGTCTCTCTCTTCCCCTCCCGCAGCCAAGGCTCCATTGGAGCAAAGATGGCCTGGGCGCTGGGGATGGCTCTGTGGCCTCTGCCTCAGGCGCTAGAGTGGCTCTGGTCGCAACATGGCGACGCCCAGGATGGGCAGAGCATCACCCCCTGGTGGGCAGAGCGTCGCCCCATGGTGGGTGTGCCGGGTGGATCCCGGTCGGGCGCATACGGGAGTCTGTCTGACTGTCTCTCTCAGTTTCCAGCTTCAGAAAAATGAAAAAAAAAAAGAAAAAGAAATACAAAAGTAAACACATCATTGTGATACAGTTGAAAGTCAAAGACAAAGAAATTCTTGAAAGTAGAAAGAGAAAAGTAACTCCTTATGTTCAGAGAAACAATATGATTGTTTTTGACTTTTCATCAGAAATGATGGCATCCAAAGGCAGTGAAATAGCATTTTCAAACAGTTGAAAGAAAGACAAAAATTTTAAAGCCAACACAATTATTCTTCAAAACTAAAGGTGGAAAAAAAAAAACCATATCAGACTAGCAAATATTGAGAGAATTTGTTGCTGGCAGACCTGCCTTACAAGAAATACTAAAAAAAAAATGTCTATTGGCTGAAAAGAAGAAACAGCACATAGTACCTTGAACTCACAGAAAGATGTGAAAAGCTCTGGAAATTGTAAATAACCTGAAAATTAAACAACTCACTTATAAACAACTCATGGGTCAAAACAATAGTCAGAGGAAGAAATTAGAAAGTATTTTGAACTGAATTAAAGTATAAACACAATATGTCAAGGTTTATGGGATGAAAATAAAGCAGTGCTTACACAGAAATGTAAAGTTTTAAGGGTCCTTATTAGAGAAGAAAGGTCTCAACTCAATAACCTAAGCTTCCTCACTAAGAAATTAGAAAAAGTAGAACAAAGTAAACCCAAAGTGAAAATAAGGGAGGAAATAATAAATAAAGATTAGAGTGAAAATTAATGGAATAGACAATGGAAAATAAATGAAACTCAAAGTTGGTCCTTTGAAAAGATTAAAGAGTTTAGAAAATCTGTATTAGTTTTCTATTGCTGCTATGCAATATTTCCACAAATCTAATGGCTTAAAAAACACAATTTTGTTATAGTCCTGGAGACCAGAAGTCTGTCATGGATCTCACTGAGCCAGTATCAGGTTGTTGGCAGGATCCATTCTTTTCTGAAGGCTCTAGGGAGGGTTTGTTTATTGGCCTTTTTCAACACAAGAGACTGCACTTTCCTCAGCTCAAGGTCCCATTGCTGCATCTTCAAAGCAGCAATAACAGGACAGATTCTTCACACATTGCCACCTCTCTGGCTCTCCTGGCTCCCTCTTGTACTTTTAAGGGCCTTTGTGATTACACTGGGTTGACTTGAATAATCCAGGATGATCTTCCTAAATTAAAATCAGCTAATTAACATCTTTAATTCCATTTGCAACCTTAATATCTCTTGGCCATGTAACAATATATTTATGTATTCCAGGGATTAGGATATGGACATACTTGGGGGACCATGATTCTGCCTGCCAAATCCTTGGCTTGACTAATCAAGAAAATGAGAGAGAAAACACAAATTAGCAAAATTATAAATAAGAGACGAGATCACCACTGACCCTACAGAAATGGAAAGGACTATAAGGCAGTATTATGAATGACTTAATGCCAGCAAATTAAACTATTTAGATGAAATTAAGCAGGTCCTAGAAAGACTGGCATAATAAAAGTGACTTAAAAAGAATTAGATAATCTGAATAGACTGTTAACTAGTAAAGAAATAGAATTAGTAATTAAAACTCTTCCCACCAAAGAAAGCCTAAGTCCAGATGGCTTCATTGGTGAATTGAATCCAATATTTAAAGAATTCACTAGCCTTTCCAAAAATAGAGAAGGTAGGAACAATTCCCAACTCAGCATCTGAGGCTAATACCAAAGCCAGGAAAAAAACATAAAAAGAAGAGACCTATTCCTCATGAACAGGAATGAAAAATATTTCACAAGATATTAGCAAACCGGTATATAAAACATTATATACTGTTCCCAAATGGCATTTATTTAAGGTATGAAAGGTTTGTTTAACATCTAAAAGTCAATTATAAAACACATCATATTAAGAGAATATAAGACAAATAATAGATGATCATCTGCCTCAATAGAGTCAGAAAAAGCATTTGATAACAATCCATCATTCCTTTATGACTGAAATACTCAACAAAATAAGGAAACATCCTCACTTTTACAATGGGCATCTACAAAAAACTTATAGCTAATTCCATATTTAATGTTGAAGACTAAATGCTTTCCTCCTAAGATTGGAAACAAGGTAAGAATGTCCACTCTTGCCATGTCTATGCCCTGTTGTCTCGGAGGTTCTACCCCATGCAATAAAGCAAAAATGAAAGACTGAACAAATAAATTACTGAAGGCATCTATATTGGAAAAGTAGAAGTAAAACTGTCTTTATTCACAGATGACATGATCCCATATGTAGAAAATTCTAAGGAATCCACAAAGCAACTACAATAATTAACAAACAAGGTTAGCCAAGTTTCAAGATATAAGATCAATATATAAAAATTAATTGTATTTCTATATATCCTAGCAATGGACAATTCAAAAAATGAAAAATTTTCTAATACCTAATTCACAAAAGCACCAAAAAAGATAAAATACTTAGGAATATATTTAGCCAAGGAGTTCAATGTTTGTTCAATGAAAACTATGAAGCATTGCTGAGAGAAATTAAAGCGTATCTAAATAAATGGAGAGAAATTCCATGTTCAATATTGGAAGACTCAATATTGCTAACATCTCAATTCTCCCCAAATTGACCTGGAGATTTAATGCAATTCCAATTAATAACCTAGCAGAATCTGGGAGAAATTGACAAGCTAATTCTAAAATTTATGCAGTAATGTGAAGATCCAGAAGAGCAAACACAATTTTGAAAAAGAAGAACCAAAATGAACTTATACTACCCAATTTCTAAACTTTATATAAAGTTAGAGTATTCAAGATAACATGGCATTGACATGAGAATAGGCATATAGACCAATGTAACAGAATTGAGACTCCTTATATTTATTGTCAATTGATTTTGAAAACAGGTGCCAAGATAATTAATGGAAAAAAAGTCTTTTTACCAAATGGTGCTGGGGGACAAGTGAATATTCATCTAGAAAAATAAAATTAATTTAGGCACTCACCTTAAACCATACCTTACACAAAAATTAACTGAAATGTTAAAAAAGCTGAGCATGAGAGATAAACTAGGAACCTTTGGTACAAAAGCACAAGAGAACATTTTTTGTGATGTTGAGTTAAGTAAAGAGTTCTTTGATACAACATCAAAAGTTAAGGCAAAAAGAAACAAAAATGCTAAATTGGATTTTATTAAAATTAAAAGATCTTGCATTTCAAAAGGCATTATTAAGAAAATACAAGGACAAACTACAGACTTGGAGAAAGTATTTGCATATCATATCTTTGATAAAGGACTTCTATCTAGAATATATAAAAAACTCTAAAAGTTATGAGGAGGCTAGTCAATTAAAAATGGACAAAAGATTTAAATTGATATTTCAATAAATAATACATAGAGCTGGCTCTTAAGTGCAAGAAAGAATGATCAACAGTATTAGTCATTAGGGAAGTACAAATTAGAAATAGAGTGTGGTATCTCTACACATCCCTTAGAATGGTTAAAATCAAGAGAGCAAGCGCTGAACCAATTCTTGGCTGAGCTCTATCCTCTCTTAGGCTACAGAGAAGTGGCTAGACTAGACCAACAACATCCAAGCCTCAAAATGAAACTCAGAGTAAGGGAAAGTAAACTGGCCCAGGTGTGATGGACTGAGCTGCTCATATTAAGCATGAGCAAGAGGAGAAGAAATGACAGAGCAACTAGGCAGACATACCATGGGAAAATCAATGAGGCAAAAGTTAGGTATGGATATGGAAACATTGGTGAAGAACCCAGTCTGGATAAAAAAGAAATCAGGTGATAGCAGTGGCATCCCCATGAATGTTTTTCTTTAGAGAATAGATTAGTAGGAATACAAATGTGATAAAACAAGAGCTGGAAGATGAGATGATAGAACAACAGAATGAGTTATTAAGGAGATTGCAGAACCAAGGAAAGAAATCGAAATAAAGTAACACCAAATACCAATAAACAGAACAAACATAGCTAAAACCTGAATTAATGGCATGAAGGGAAAGCTAGAGATAATTACGTTGAATGCAGAGAAAGAAGAAATAAGATCTTAATTAGAAAAAAGAGTGAGACCAAGATGAATCAAAATAAGGTAATGGTCCCTGCAATAGAGGATCCAGCTATTCAAATCTGCACAGCTGCATGTGGAAGGGGATACCCACACCACAAAAAACAGATTGAGAATAAACATCATCAGGATTTTTTTCAGGTTAAATTATTAAAGTTAAAGAATAAAGAAGGAATTCCTAAGACATCTAGGCAAAGAGTCGTCCCTGATAGTGGGAGAGATGAGGCTGTCTTTTCACGCACACATGCTAACTTCTGTGTTTAAGAACAATGAAGAAATAATGTATATTTGAAGTTTGCAAAGTTAAACCTAAAAGAACTATATGCATCTAAGGAGTTGCCCATGTATGAAGACAGCAGTCAAGTAGTGTGAAATCTGGAATCACAGTGGGAGTTGAGCATCCACAATACCTGCTTGCATGAAACCAGCATCTTCGGTGATGAGATAGGTTTGATGAGGCTGTAAAAAAGAACTGGTGGTGAGCAATGAATTCATTTGAATAAAAAAACTACTTTTTTTCTCAGGCAAATTACAGTTGCAGAATAGAATACTACTATTATAAACTCTGGCAAAGTAAAGCCAACCTAAACTGGATACTCTCTGGGGTGGGGGAAGGTAGGAAGGAGATAGTGTGAGATTATTGTCACTTCCATGCTGCTTAGAAAGATGAGTTAGCTAATAGTATTTAAATCCTAGTCAAAAAAATTATGACTGCAGCATCTTAATGGTTTTTGTAATAGTCAAAACTTTTCTTTAACCTAAGAGTAATTTTTAAGGAGTTAGTATCTTTCATGGGTGAAGAAATAGTTATTGTGCTACAAATCTTTTAAATTTCCTTCAGTGTCAGTTTCTGTTAAATTTAAGAAAAAATATTAAATTTACAAAATTAATTTTCTTTTTCTTCCTCTCTCTTTCCTAACATCATATAAGTATCAGAGAGTGGCTGTAAGGATGATCACAAAATGTTAGCACAGATTATTTCTGAATGGTGAGATTTATAGTGATTTATTGATATTTTCTTTATAGTTTTCTGTATGTCTTGCATTTTAAAATAATGAGTATGAATTATTACATAACATTTATCACTTTCCCAAAATATTATATATGCTCTTTGCAGAAAATTTAAAACATAAAGATAAAAGAAAAGAAAGAAAGAAAAAGCCTGCCTTGCAGCTATATCTACTGTGGTAGCCTGTTCTATTGGTGGCTCCCAATGAACCGTGATTCTGGGTATTCATCTACTTGTGTATTTCCCTCCCACATTTACTCTGGATTTGGCCATGTATTATCATTAATTTTAAGTGAACTTGGGTAGGCCATGGTCCTCAGTTTTCTAGTCAAACACAAGTCTGAGTGCTGCTATGAAGGTATTTTTTGAGTGGTGATTAATATTTCTATATCAGTGGACTCTGAGTAAAGCAGATTACTCTTCATATTATGAGTGGGCCTCATCCAATCATTTGCAGGACTTAAGATCAAAGACTAAGGTTTTCCTAGGAAGAAGAAATTTTCTTCAAGATGGCAACATAAAATACCCTGCCTAAGTTTCCAGCCTGCTGTCCTGTGGAATTCAGACTCAAGACTATAACATTAACTGTTACCTTAATTGCCAGTCTGTCAGTTTGCCCTGTATGTTTCAGATGTCATCTTTGGCTAACGGGACATTAGCAAATGTAACACAATCATAGACTTTATAAGTACTTGCATATTAGGGTTATTATTTTGGAATATTCCCTCTTGGAGTCCTGAACCACCATGTGAAGAGATCTGGCTATACTTCTGGAGAGACCATGGAAAATGAGAGAGAGAGAGAGAGAGAGAGAGCAAGCAAAAGAGAGAGAGAGAGAGAGAGAGAGAGAGAGAGAGACAATCTTACCTGTTCTAACCATCTTAGTTGAAGAGCCAGACAGGTGAGTGAAGCCATCTCAGATTTCTAGTCTCAGTCATGCTATCAGGTGATTGCAGCCATATAAGCGACCCCAGGAGAGAACAGCAGAACTATTTAGACTGTAAATCATGAACAAATAAATGGTTATAGTTTTAATCCACTAATTTTGGGAGTGATCACTTAGTACAGTAACCATTTGGTACATGTACTTCTGATCTTTTTATATAATTTAAACATTTAACAAAATTGGAATCATACTCTATACTTTTACATCATGCTTTTTTTTATGACATTTGGATCAGTTTCCTGTGTTACTAAAAGTTTTTTTTAACTAAAAAAATTTTTTTTTTATTAAGTGAGAGACAAGGAGGCAGTGAGACAGACTACTGCATGCATCCCAAAGAGATCCATGTAGCAAGTGCCTATCTGGCAATGCTCTGCCCATCTGGGGCTGCTGCTCCATTGCTCAGCAACCAAACTATTTTAGTGCCTGAGACAAGGCCATGGAGTCATCCTCAGCACTTGGGGCCAACTTGCTTGAACCATTTGAGCCACGGCTGTGGGTGGGGAAGAAAGAGAGAGAGAGAAGAAGAAGAAAGAAGGGGAAGGGTGGAGAGTCAAATGGTTACTTCTCCTGTGTGCCCTGACCAGGAATTAAATCCAGGACTTCCATATGTCAGGCCAATGCTCTACCACTGAGCCAACAGGCCAGGGCACTAAAAGTTTTTCTTAAACCTTTTTTTAGTGGGTATATAGTTTTTGGACCATTTCTACTGTTGCAAATTTAGATTGTTTCTAATGTTTTGCTTTTAAAATTACGCTATGATAAATGTTCTTGTTTATATTGCTGGAACTACCTAGCTAAGTAGTTATAATTTCTAGATTCATGGAATCTATAATATAATAAATGTTAATTATGTTAAGCTACTAAGTAATGTAATAATTTCTTAAGCAGCAATAAGTAGCTAATATAGGTCCTCTTGGGACTATTGGATTTTTCACCTTTAAATTAGGAAAACCTACCACAGGTTTGGTTTCTTATACCCCAGTTCTTGGTACTGACTAACACTATAGATATTTCTGAAGGGGGAAGTTGAACAATTTACACCACATACTATATACATTTCTTAGGCCTTTTCCTTCACAACAATGTCTTAGTTGACTTCTCGTATTCTGACAAATCATCAATGTATATTGGAACTCCATTCCTAGTATTTTCTCTGCAGAAACATCAGGCTCATATTTCCAACTGTCCACCTCCCATCATCTCCCCATGGAATGTCCAAAATGAATTTCATCCTCTCGTGCTATATTCTCTTTCTCCCTTATTTACCTTGATCGAAAGATAGAGGCAGGCTGGGTGGGAAGTGAGGATGTGACACTGTATAAGTTATCTATTGCTGTGTAACAACTTACTCCAAAACTTAGTGGCTTAAAACAACAAACATTGGTTATCTCTCACAGCATCTGAGACTCAGGAGTCTGAGAGTGGGTCACCAGGACCAGAGTTTCTCATGCAGTTATATTTAAGATGTTGTCTGAGACTGAAGTATTCTGAAGACTTCCCTAGGACTGAAGGGTCTGCTTCTAAGTTGGGCAAACAAGTGTGTTAGTCTTGCTTGCTTGTACTTTGCCTGACTGGTGCATGAGCACAGGGCATCACCATGTGTGTATAGTCTATGTAAGGCTGCAGGTGCTTGCCTACAGGGCGGCAGGTTGTAAATTGTGGATTACCTGCTGCCATTGGGAGGGGCCATTGTTTGCTACTGTTTGCTGGAAAAAGGGTCCTTCTCCACCTGTTTTGCTGTGAGTCCTGAGAGAGAGAGAGAGAAGCAGTTTTCCCTGCCTGCTTGCTTGTCCCCCATTGTGAGGCTCTAATAAATGGGATGGTTTCCAGCTACACACTTTCTTTACCGTCTGCCCGAATTCAGTGTGAACCTGCATGGCCATGGCCACTGGTCTTACAATGGCTCACTCATCTAGTGTTGGCTGGAAACCTCAGGTTTTTGTTGGCTCTTGGAAGATGATCTCCATTTCTCAGCACATGGACTTCACCAGAGAGTTGCTTGAGAGTCCTCACAACATGACAGTGAGTTTTCCTGGGAGCAGGTAATGCAAGAACAAGGCAGAAACCTAGCCATCTCTTCTTCCATAGTCTATCAGTCATACAGACCAATCTTGAAAGTTCAAATGCTATAGAAATGTTTACCTGAAACTTAAGTACTCTTATTGATCAATGTCACCATGTTAAAGTTAATTTTCTAAATAAAATTAAAAAAATAATCACTATAAAAAATGTAGAAGGGGATTAACACAGCTCTGAATAATGGGATGGAGTAGGAGTCACTGAGAGTGGTCTTGGAGATTGGCAATCACAGACATCATTCTTGTGCTCATAGTTTTGGAACTGAGACAATGGCTACAGGGGAGTGTTCTAAGTGGCTTCTAGATTGGTAGTGCCAGGGTGAAGTGTTTGAAACCAGATCACTTATTTGAGACAGAATAAAAAGAGAAGGGAGAACTATAATGAGATCCAGAGTAGCATAATGGAGCAAAGTAAATAACTTTGTATATTTAACCTGAATGTATGCAGAAATACACAAACAGAAAAAACCTTCAGAGAGGTCTGAAATGTTGTATCACTGCTGCAGGGCTAGCTCTTCGCTTCACTCACCACTATACTTCAGCCTTAACCAGCTAACTGTTTGCAGTTCATAACTATGTCTTGTCTCTGTCTAACTTTTCCCATGTTGTTTTCATACTGGAACACTATCTTAACTTGAGATGACCCAGATGCAGACTATGAGACAAAGATTTTTGGTAAAAGTAGATAATTTAGAAGGCGATCCCTTGAGATACTGGTAAGAGGTAGAGAAGTAAAGCACTCCAGCTAGCAAGTTATTCTTACGTGTGACTGGCTTACTCCCTCTGGAGAACTCTGGGAAATAGTGTAGAGCAGGCCTCTGCATTATCATACCTGAGAGATGAGATTTCTGGAGTTCTTATCCACCAATTTCCATTGGTCATTGGTCAAGGGCTGCTCCCAGAAGTTAATTCTCTGGTCCTCTGGCCTGCCACTTGAGCAGGCAGAGCTTATACAGTAGCTGATGGCAGCCCTCAGCCTCAGAATTACAGGTACTGGCCATTGGAAGTTGGGCTTGCAGGGACATGTTAAGTACCAAGAGGATATGGGAGGGACAGCAGTAGCATTTTCTGTGAGTACCTTTAGAATTCAAATTCAGCATCACCTTCCATGAGAGGCTCTACATGATGCCTCATTTTCTCTCCCCCTCCAGGTTACGTGCCTCTCTGCTTTGCTCCCTTTCCACCCCCCCTTCACTGTTCATACCATACAGTACCATAACGGTCTGCATCTCTGAGCTCACTGAAGATACAGACCTAGTCTTCCATCTCATTATCCCTGTGGTGCCCAGAATGCAGCACATGGCAGGTGCTCAATAAATCTTGAATGAACAAATGAATAAATGAGTGAATGAATAAATACGGAATTTCTTCCCTCATTTAATGCTCTATGTATTCCTATTTCTAAAAGTTTTAACATGAATTATTACCATTTCTACTCTGTGGGCTTATTTTATGGGAATAATTTCTTACAGAGGGCTTTTCCAGGTGCAAGGAAAGCACTTACATGTTTATGGTGTACCAGCTGGCACACCAGATCCCGGCTGATCCACTGTGAATATCCCCCAGCTTTCCTGGAGAAAAGCTTGGGAAGGGGAGTGAGGGGCTGTCATACATCAGTTTTATGTCTAGAAACCCCTCACGTGCGGTGTGACTGGGGGAGGAGGCATGGCAAGATTTCTGCTCAGACTGAGAACAGCCCCAGATATCCCGTCTAGTCTCATATTAGGTAGTCATGATTTACTCATTGTCACAGCCACTTAGCGCTCTGGGAAGGATGCATTGTCTCTGAGTAAAGAGCAGTAGCGATGATTTGGCTGTTATTGTAGATAATAATTGTGTTTGCTGCCTGTGCCGCCTGGACTTATTTAGGGGCTTTGTTACCACTGGTATCATTTAAAATATTTTAATTAATGATACTTCACTGTGATCATGCCTTGAGGCTCCTTAAGCAAAATGAGCAATTAAAAAAAAGTACCCCACAATAAGCAAATGAATGAAAATTTTAAAAAGGGCATTTAAAAAAATCATTCTGTTTCTATGATGTTTCAGACTTGAAAAATGTATTCAACTGTCTGCTGCAGGCAAGGGAGAAATGCTCCCTGCTTCCTTCTGTTATCTTTTGCTTTCATTGTCATCTATCTCCTGTAGCTGCTGAGTGACATGATATACATAAAGTAGCATCAAACCAAACAAAAACAAAAGCAAGGAAAAAAAGAAAGGAAAAAGAGAGGAAGAAAAGGGTAAAACAAGTCTAACGGAGACAGAAAACATGGAGCCTCATGCTTTTACAATGATTTCATCATCATTGATCATCATTATCCATCACTGTCATCAGTTATTTTCATACTTTCCCAATATTGCAGATATCACTGAGAAGATGCCAAAGAACTGGTCTCTACTGATATCTGAGTTTTCTGGTCCTGGCCAGGATTCCAAACTCAGGGACTCACAGACCTGCACAACTTTAACCTCCAGAGAGTACCTTTAAAAGGTTTTAATTAGTAGTCGATATTTAGAAATGTTGAGACATCAAACATGAAAACTAGATTTCCAATCTCTTTTGGAAATTCACAAGGTCTGCCAGCATGAGCCTACATGGTAACTGGAGCCGGCAGTGGCCTCTCTGTGGTGGGCTGGACCTGGCTCCTACCAGCTCGTGACAGAGATTGTGACATGTCTTCCCAGCTCTGTGTTTATTGGCTTCTCATTGGTAGATTGAAATTGTTGATATTAGCCATAGTGAGAGTAGTTGTATCATGAAAACTGACAAATGCTACAAATAATTTTTTTTTCTTTCAGAGAGCCTGTTGTTAAGCACTTACCAGCACGCCACTGTGGCCACTGTGGCCACTCCTGTAGATGGTCGGGCTGGGTGTGATTCTTCATGCCTACAACTCTTCATCATCTCCCTACAATGAGGCTGAGTTGCCTGCTTTGTTTCCTGGGTTTATATCCTGAGTTAAGGATCTTTGTACCACTTTGCATTTCTTCTGTGAAGAAAACCTCCCTAATCTGGGCCTTCTTTTGGAAAGACAGGTTCATCCAAAAAGTTTCTGAAAGGGGAAAAAGGAAGGGTTGACTTTGTGCTGAGAGAAGGGCTTGGCCTGTCTATGGGGTTGAAAGACTGCTGTGAGCCAGGCAAGGGAAGAATTTATTCTGGGAAGCTGGAGATATGATCCTTGTATGGTAGACACCAGCCTCTACTTACAGTGTCCCAGTTGTATGCCCATGGAGTGGACACTAGGCATTGCAACCTGGGAGGCTCAGGGAAGGTAGGCAAAGACACAGGGAAGTCACATGCAACTAAATAGGCCACTCATGCTCTGGAGCTGGGAGCATGGGACAGATATCTATGGGCAAGGCCGACTTCACTTGCATATGGCTTGTGCAGTTGCAGTTGGTTTAATGCTCTGCTGTCACTGTCTTGACATTTTAATCATTTTTAAACAAAAAGAACTGTATTTTCATTTTGTACTGATTGGGCTCTACAAATGATCTAGCTAGTCTGGCGAGACCTTCCCCAATTGTTCTGGGCTGCAAAACCTTTCACAATTCTCCCTGTCTAACCGCAGGAAGCTGGGAGAGGGCTGGATTCATGTGGTCAGAAACACTAAGAAATGTGGTGTTTCTTGGACAGGTGCAGAGCTGTCTTACTTATTGCACTAGTGAATATGACAAGGCCCCTTCCCAAAGGGAACTCAGAGTCTAGTGGGAAACCTGGAGGTAACCCACAGCTCTTCCCCATGAAGCACATGAGAACTGAAATCTGTAAAAGTTGCCATGGGGGAGCAGAAGCAGGAGCAATTGGTTCTGCATTAATATGGTGAGGGAAGTTTATGGCAGGGCCTTAAAGGTGAGTAAGAGCTCTCTGATTGGAGAGGGTGAGAAAGTGTAAGCCAGATGCTTGACTAGAATCCTCTTGCTTAGGTGTCTGTCGAGTTTTGATAGTTCTTCAGCAGTATTAACACTAGGTATCAGCTATTCATCTAACACTTTTTACACACATGAATTATTGCCTTGAACTATAACTGTGATAGAGTCACAAAACAATTATAGAGCCTGGTTCAAATGACCACTTAGTAAACAGGTCTTTCTTGATTATGTGGCACAATAACATCTGGAAGTACTAAGATGATATATTTTCCCTAGAACATCCCCTACCTGGTGGCCCTGACCCTCTCTGGCAAGCCAGACCCTGAAGCATCCTTACCTCAGGGAAGGAAATGATTGGCCAGAGCAGAAACGTTGGCCAGGCTTTGGCTCTAGAAGACAGGTCTTCAAAGGGTCTTGGGGAATAGTGAAGTCAGAGGGAGACACAAACATTTTCTGAAACTTAAGGTTGGATAGTGTTTTCCCAGACTGGGGGAAGGGATAGCGAGAGGGGAAGGAGGAGTGGGAAGGTGGTGAAAGTCCCAAGAACACAAGGCTCTGTGTCCACCCTTCTTCAATTCATCCTGGGAAGAAGGGAAGATAGGCAGTGATCCTCTGTCCTATTACAACGGATTCCTTTGTGCAGTAAATATTTTTGTGAAGTTACCTCTACTATCTATCCCTTTACTTCTGCTATCCTGAAATAAAATGAAACTCATGGGTGATTTAATTCCCATCTTTGTGACAACCAATTAATATATCCACTGATTTCCAAAATACCCTAGCAGTCTTGGTTGAAAATTGCTGGCTTAAGGGTCTCTCTTCCTGAATAGGAACCATGGAAGGGTAAGACCTCAACCAAGAGCAGCTGTGGGGAGGGTTGGAAAGGACTTAGGGCATCTGAGAAGACAGTCCTTGGAGTTGGCATATATAAAGGTGTGTGGGGGGGCAGGGCCACACTAAGTGTCCCAGGTATTGTGAGCTGGATGCTGCAGAGGGGCTGGGAGATAGAAGAGAAAGGCCAAATCCAAAGGAGCCTTGTGAAGAATGGCCCAGCAGTGACCTATATAGTTTGACCACTAAATCCAAGGGACTGAGGATGTCTCAGCCGATGCCAGCATATAGATATATACCTGCATCTCAGCCCCACCCTGCTTCAAGCACAATAATAGTCATAATTCTTCCAGACATGGAGTTTGTGGACTGATGTCCATACTTGCTACAATTTTGTTCTGAATAATCCCTCACTTGATTGAGTTCAACCTCCCTCCAGACTCCTGTAATGTGGAAGGGTAACCATAGCTTATGGTGCATTGCTTAATCACACATCTCTGCTGCTGACAATCCAGCTATGTCTGTCTTTTGGAAGATAATGATTCTGGTACATTATAAAGGTAGTTTGTGAGTTTTATGAAACACATAAAAGAGAAGTGATCTCAAGTGTAGACCTCTGGATGGTAAAAAAGTAACTGCCTTTTTAAGGGACAATATCACATAATCTTGTTTTCCATCTTTGCTAGGAAATGAGAATAGTGGTGCTGGCGAATATATTTGCTCTAGTGACAAGAGAATGGGATTTAGAAGAAGAGAACCTGTGGTTTGAATCTTGGTTTAATTTTTGAAACCATGCACTTCTTTGGAACTCAGTTTCTTCATCTGCAGAATGAGTTGAGAATCAGATGTGATAATGTATAGAGAACGCCTTGACATCTATACAATGGTTGTTTATTGTCATGAAAATCACATCAGGAATAGTTCGTTTTTGTCATACAGTGACCAAGTGGGGGTTAGTAGATTTCCTTTGGACTCAATGGTTTCTGCCTCAGATAATTACTACTTGAGTTCTTTGATTGACACTTGAAGCTGAAAGATTTCTTTGAAAGCAATTTAATCGCTCTGTGAATAAACTGAGAGATGTATTTCATTATAGAGATGAGTGAAATGTAAACTGTTAATAGCATATAGACTATATCTGTAGAAGTTTAATTTTGATCACTAATTTTTTTTGACATTGACTCTTGGTTAGCTTTTGCGTTGGAGATGTGTTTGTTAAAGGCTTATTTGAAACCAATTCATCCATCCAGGCACACTAACATCCAACCAGTAAAAGCATACTAGTTGGAGTGTTTAATTTGTAAAAGTGCTCGGAAGAGGTCCTATGGGCATGCAGCAACGAATCAAGTTTGACACTATTGCAGAGGCTGTGTGTCAACCTTCTGGACTCTTGACTGCTTTTTCTGTTTTCTAGTGCTACTTCTTACATCTTCATTAAAGATTGTTTACTGCTACTTTATTTTATTTTATGAGATGAATATTTAAAATTTTTATATTTTGAATAATGCCATAATCAAAATCTAAAGGTAAAATACTGGGGGAAAATAGTCACCACCCATATGAAAGACAAAAGGTTAGCATCTCAAGAGCTCTATAAAATGTTAAGGAAAAGGCATCTACCCATTAGAAGAAAATTCGAAGTCAAATCATACCAGAAAACACAAAAATGGTTAAGTGAACATTTGAAAGATGTTCAACCTCATTAGAAATCAGAAAAACGCAAAATAAAAGAATGGAATACCATCTTCACTCAATTGGTCAGCAAGACAGAAAATGATTGAGGACTGCCAAAGCTTGGGGTAATGTGGCTTTTTCATCCACTGCTTATAGGAATGTGGGTAGCTATTCCATTTCTGGGAAGTAATTTAAATATATTCTTAAAAGTAAGAAAATAAACATATCCCTTGATCCAATAATCTCACCATTTCAGAGAAATAAAAGTACTAATGCTAAGGTAGCTATTGCAGCAGTGATTGTAAAAAGCAGAAGTGAGGAGCTGAGGAATAGGAATGTTCATCAAGTTGGGGATAACTGAATAACCTACATCTATAATGTGTAATATTATAAAGCCACAAGAAAGCATGACTTGGATTAATATTTATTGACTCAAAAGTATCCACATATAGGAAAACATTAAGTCCAGCAGCAAATGTGTGTTTATTGTTAAGGTTTAGGAAAAGTTATGGAAACAAATACCTCAAACTACTGACATTGAGTACTTTAAGGAGGTGAATTTCAGAGTAGAAGGACATTAATTGACATTTTTGTATTTTTTTTTTTGTTTGAACTGTTACCTGTAATATCTTCATGATCCATGATTCCACTAAGGTAGGAGTAAAATTAAAAAAATTAAAATTAAAATAAAGGAGAGGGAGAAGGGAAGAGAGAGAGGCAAAGCGGGTTAGCATTGTAGACTTTTGGCTTTTTATCATGGCATTGTTATTCTTATAAATTATGGATATAAACTATTTTTGGGTTAATGTTCAGTGTTATAGTTGTGACTCTTTCTATTCTCCCATCCACTGTTGAAAAATTTGTGCCCTGATTTTTTTTTTTTTTTTTTGGTGGTTGTTAACATCTTAACCGTTTTGTTTGTCCAAGGCTTGTTTGAGACCTTGGTTGTTTAAAAGAAAGAACAAAATAAGAAAAGATGAGTAAGAGTGAGTTTTGGGGAAAAGATATTATCTGTGTTCCTCAGTAGTTTGAAGGTTGCTGTAGTTCATCTTCAAATACAGAGAATCATGAAAGATTATTTTAACCACATTTCTCTTAAGGTCAAAAGAGTTGAGATGATTGCTCTCTCATCCAGACTCCCTTTCTTTACCCAAGTCCTTTTATTTATTTCCCTCTTTTCCTTAGTCAAAATTTAAGCTGCTGTGAGAGCTTCTTAGTCAGTTCTCAATACTCGAAACCACTTTCAACAATACCATCACTCTTCCCACTACAAGTGGCATTATCTCCATGTTTTTGGAGATGAGCCGCCTCCTCCCTTTTTTATCACTCTTGAGATACACACTTTGGGTTATAAATGCCCTGATAATGTTCGTGTTGGTCTCTCACAAGTGAAATAGCAGATTACCATTCTCCCAGTGATGGCAATGCTGTCATCCCACACCCAGATAACGAGGAAAAGAGGTATCTGCTCCCATTGCATCCTGTGATTAAGATCTCACTGGAGAAGATTCAAGTGAGATTGCCTTTATAAAATAATATCTGTGCTTAGATCATATTACTCAGCTCAGATAGCAGCTAACATCATTTGTTGGGGCCCTCCCCTTTTATCAATCTGCACTGGCTTTCAAACATGTATGCTACCTCCTGCCCTACTGGTGAGATAAAAATAAAGGTATTAGATGGCATATTAAATTGTGCAGCATTTTTCATATTACTCATACAAATGAGATAACAGCTGCAGGATAGTCTGTTTCATTCTTGGCAGAGAGCCCGATCATTGTGCTGCTGAAACAGGGCTAGCCTTACATCTCAGCGGTATGGGATCCCGTCAGCAGGACCAGAGGCCGCCCTGCCCTAAGCAGAGAGCCCGATCATTGTGCTGCTGAAACAGGGCTAGCCTTACATCTCAGCGGTATGGGATCCCGTCAGCAGGACCAGAGGCCGCCCTGCCCTAAGCAGAGAGCCCGATCATTGTGCTGCTGAAACAGGGCTAGCCTTACATCTCAGCGGTATGGGATCCCGTCAGCAGAACCAGAGAGGCCGCCCTGCCCTAAGCAGAGAGCCCGATCATTGTGCTGCTGAAACAGGGCTAGCCTTACATCTCAGCGGTATGGGCTCCCGTCAGCAGGACCAGAGGCCGCCCTGCCCCAAGTCCACCTTCCAAGTTAGCTTGATGTGAATTAATAAGGGACAAAGTCTTTCATTCTCAACCAGATTTAGGCTTAATGTGTGGTTACCTACAGGAAGTAATCCATAGAGTAGCTTCCAGATTAGTTTCAAGCCCTACTTTTAAAAAAATGATTTTTGTTATAGTTAAATATCACCAATAGTGTTATTACTTAAAAGTTTTCCTAAATTCATTTATTTTAATTTACCTATCCTAGTCTTATCTTTTTTTCCCTAGTCTTTATTTTAACTAATAATGTGAGTGATAAATTCACAAGTTTGTTATGCTGCTTTGATATTAAAATAAACATATCACTATTAATCTTTTTCTGTTTTCTGTGCCATCATCTAAAATAATTTTGAGTGACACATATATGGATGTGTCTCTTTGAAAAATGGCATTAGAATAGTTCTCGCCAAAGTATACACTGGTAGTGCAGATCACTTCTACTATCAGAGCAGTTTTCACTAACTAGGCATGCTAGCACAAAATATTTTTATGTAGCTACTTTTCAGTCCTGAAAAGGGCAGGGAAAAAAATCTATAGATGCAAAGAGAATTCAGAAAGGGGACTTTGAGGGGGAAGTGAAAAGCAGTTTCATCCTGGTCAGGCTTAGACAAGGAAGATGGAGCCAAGGACAACCTGTGGGTGGGACCTAGGACTGGAGCATCACTGGGCTCTCTGTGAGCCCCTGAGCCATAACACATGTTCAGGAACTCCTGATTTTAGTCACTCCGGACTACAGGATGAGAGTTCTCTCCCTCTTGCCCCTTCTCTGCTGGCTCACAGCATGGACCCCCTCAGAGAGAACCAAACTTCATGTCAATTCTAATTGACACCACGCACAGGATTGTGCTCAATGCAGTAGTGGTGGCACTGTAACACCCATCAGCCAGCATCATGAGGAAGAGGCAAGCATGGTCCAGGATAGTAAGTGCCAAGTATTGAGAGATAAGCTTTCTATCAATACTTTATTGTTTATCTAAGAAAAGTGGCTCCATTATAAAGCTACTTTACATCTGCTTACATATGTTGTTTTAAATGGAAAAACAAAACCCAAAACCAGATGAAAGAGGCTGAGATAATTAGGATTAGAAAGCATTTATTTAGTGGTAGCAGAGGCCACGGACAGCTGTCAATCTTCTGCTCCAAGTTTTTCTAGGTGCCTATAATCCATGGCTTCTGAGAAATCTGTTTTAGTAACCCCTTCCCTGTCAGTGTCTGACTCTACACCTTCTGGTGTTTCCCTTAAACAAGGACTGCCAGACTTCAAAGTGACAATTCAACCTGCTCTGGCTAGTCCCTTAAGGTTATGCCATCTTATGACCAGGAGGCACACCCTCAGGTCAACTGTTCTAAATGTGACCCTAAAGTCCATAGAAGGACTACCCTGGTCATGTGGCCTCTTCTGCAGAGATTTTGGGAAAGCTCCGCGCATATGGAACTGTATGGAGCATATGTATGAGTGAGAGGCAGATGAACAGGAAAGAGTTAATTTCCAAACCAACCGTGGTTTAGCTGTGGGCTTGCTGAACATCCTGGCTGAGCCCGTGGGAGTGCCACCAGGGAGCGGTTAATCAGACATCAGTTTCCAGGTGTGTGGATGACCTGACTGATGACCAACGACTGAACTAAGTGCCTGGGAACAGTTCATGTATACAAGCCTGAGACTCACAAGAGACAACAATCAATCTTCTCCTCATCCTTTAATCCACACTCATCGCTAGCAACAATCTAACAAAATTCAGTGGGGGCTCTCTTTGTATTCTGGTTAAATAAAGCAGGAAGGCAGGTCTAGTGTTTTGTAAACAGTATTTTGCCCAGTCAGTCCGTGCTGATTAGCCCATGTTTGCCCTTCATTTCTCCAAATTATCTTCTGCCATCATCTTGCAAACTGATGGAACTTAGTTTCCACAAGGCTGCCGTATGCTGCATTTCCCTAAATCTGGCTTATCGTACCTGTGCTGCTGGTCATTTCCCTAAACAGTCTTGCCTCTGGTCCTCTCAGTGCCATTTCTTTCTAGGTTCCTTCTCGACCTTTGTTAATAGAAAAGGAAAAAAGAGTTATTCCAAGAATTTATATCTTTAGTAAAATAGAATGTTTTTCCTTCTAATTCTTTTAAACTGAAAATTCTTCTTTTCCTTATTAAGGAAAAAGTGGGGAAGGAAAGGAAGAAGGAAGGGAGAAAGGAAGAAGGAAGGACAGAGGGACACATTTCTGCTCTTCACCAGGATTCAATCTGTTCCCAGTTAAAAGAAAAAGTTTGAACATTTATGTATAATGTAGCTAATTATAAAGACAATAGAACCATACTACAGAAAAGTTGGAAAACAGAGAAAAAGAAAAAAAAAACCCTATAATACCGCAACATAATAGAATTATAGTTAGCAGGTTGGTATGTTTCCTGCTAGTCTCTTTGCTAAGCACCCACTTTTAAAATCTAGTTGTAATCCTACTGTGTAGGAATATGCTATGAAAACATACAGAGTTAGGAAAACAAACAGAGACGACAAGGCACCCTAGGGTGACAGCCCTGAGCGGATGAGACTCCAGGGGCGTCTCTGATCCGTACTGGTTTGAGTTCAGGGCTCCATTATATCCAGAGCCCCTTTAAAAACTAAAATTACTCTCACCTGACCTCCCCCTCCTGTTAAGCAACTCCCTCCACCCTGGGAAGGTTCTGGGAAGTGTCTTTGGAACAAGGCCTTCAGGAGGGACCTGGGGTTGGGAAAGGGAGGCAGCCTGTGACCAAGGCCATAAACCTGTTACAAATGTAGGAAAGAAGGACATCTTTAGAAAGATTACAAGCAGAGCCTAATAGCAACTATGTAGCTTGGCTTATGTGCCAAGCTAAAAATTCCTTATAAAGTTTCAGCAAAGCAGATTGTAAAAAGCCAGTATGATCAATTACTACCCTTGTTGTATTTATACAAATTACCAGGCCAACTTAAAACTAGACTTAATATTGTAATTAAGATAATCTTAATTTGTCTTAAAAAAATAACTAAGGGTAATTTTAGGGGGAAAAAGAGAAACCAGGTCACTTAAATATCTTAAAGCCTTCTCCTAGAGACCTGAAAACTATGGTAATCCTGAGAACAATAGGAGAATTAACACCTCTTAATGGAAAAAAAAGGGGGACACTTAAAATCCAAGTGGTTCAGTAGCCCATCTCCTCCCTTCTTTTCACTCATCCTGGAAGGCTGCCAAGGACAAATAAAGAGTCTTGCCTTCTCTGCACTTACTAATAACACTGTAAAATATAAAGTTATACCAATTTTGTTTTAACCAGGTGGTCTAGAAAAGCATTTGATATTATAACTAGTTTAAATTTAATTAATGTCTTTTAAAGTTCTTAACAAAGCATATGTTTGTTTTTCCTAGATTTACAAAAGGTTCCTATTATCTCTGTTATGTCTTCTAAAATATAAGTTTGTTTGCCAATGGAAAAACCTATTTCTAAAGGTCATGAAATATGTTTATAAAAGTATCAATCTAAAATTGCTTATTACTGACTTAGTTGTCACTGAAAGTTAAGGTTTTTAGAAGTTGAGAATTCTGGTTAATTAGAAAGATTGTGTGGTTTTAATGATAAAAGGTATAAGGTATTTTTGAAAGGAAAAGGAAGAAAGTAAATTAGTTATTATCTGAGTGCTAGTTATTTCTGAATAGATAAGAAAGTATATGAAAGTTGTAGAAAGTTTTTATAAGTTGCAGAAGTTTGTGCCGAGAAAAAAAAAAAGAGAAGGAACTGAGAAAGTAGATAAAGGTAAGAAAAAAGAAAGAAGGAAGGACTTTAGAAGGATTGTTCTGAAAGGAAAATAAAAAAGAACAGTAGAACATTCTTAGGGGACTCAAGAGCTTGAGAAATTCACCCAACGTACAGGTACAGTATTAAGAAAGAGCAAATATTGTAGAAAGAGCCAATAGCCTTCTTAAGCCCCAACTACACAAACAAAAAAGGGCAGTCAGGAGGAGAGACTCACCCCACAAGAATAATTGTATAAGGCTCTTTTTACTCTTAATTTTTTAAAACATTTCCTCATCTGGACTTACTGCAGCCAAGAGGAATTTTATACCAGCCGAACAATGGCCTAAGCCTCTCATGTTATGCTGGGACACATTAGCTAGCCCTGAGTGGCAGGATCAAATCAAATTACTAACCTAGGGGGAAGGGTATGTTCCAATTTTGTCGTCAACATGTGTTCTTTGAATACCAGTGAGAAACGTGAAGCTTTATCATGAGTTGGATTCAGTCCCTAGAAAACATCCCAGTTCCAGAGACCAATAAGCTGATAGTGAGTTCAACTCCAGAAATGAACCTGAAAAAGAGAAGGTCCCTAACTCACTCCCAAGCACTCAGGGAGTGCCTGCCATCACCTGGGATACTTTATAACATCTAACCAGGAATGCTAAAAAAGTTTTGCAAAATACATACACTCCTGTAATCCCTGAAAACCTGTTTCTCTCTATGCTTGCCCTTCACCTTCCCCTGCAACCACTGAACCATTTCCTCTCTGTTAATCTTTACTAAAACAAAAAGGGGGATATGCAGGAATATACTATAAAGGCATGCAGAGTTAAGAAAAACAATTAGAGACAGCGGGGAACCCTAGAGTGAAATCCTTGAGTGAATGAGAGTCCAGGGGCCTCTCTGACTCATACTGGAAACAGCTAAACAGCAGGATAAGATTCAGCAGCAAGAAAATGTTTAGGCTCTCAGAACAGAGATTAGAAGTCAGCACGTTTCTTGTCCTTTACTTCACCCTCTGAAAATGTTTTCTGTCTGCTTCCTTGAGTTATTTGTACTGGCTAATAAATATCTGAGTAAGGTTGAGGACAGAGTTGCAGTCCTTCAGTCTGCTGACTGGGGCTGTTACCTCCCCTCAGCTTCTCAGAGCATGTCATTTGGTCTCCAGTAGTTCATTGTAGTGACGATACTACTGTATATATAAGATATTTATCTCTCTCTTTTTTTCATTTACCATTCAACAATGAGCATTTGTGTGTGTGTGTGTGTGTGTGTGTGTGTGTGTGTGACAGAGACAGAGAGAGGGATAGATAGGGACAGACAGACAGGAAGGGAGAGATGAGAAGCATCAATTCTTCATTGTGGCACCTTAGTTGTTCATCAATTGCTTTCTCATATATGCCTTGGCCTGGGGGCTACAGTGGACCAAGTGACCCCTTTGCTCAAGCCAGCAACCTTGGGCTCAAACTGGTGAGCCTTGCTCAAACCAAATGAGCCTGTGCTCAAGCTGGCGACCTCAAGGTTTCGAACCTGGGTCCTCCACATCCCAGTCCAATGCTCTATCCACTGCACCACCCCGTGTCAGGCCATGAGCATTTTTTTTAATGGTAATATATACCCTTTGATACCATAGTTGTTTCTTCTAGTGGGAGAAAAAATCAATTTACATAACTGTTCCTTGATTGTTTTGATATTTAGGTTGTTGTAATTAAAAACTTTTTACTATGTTGTTGAAACAGTATTGTTCAAGCATATGCCCCATTGACCTCTATTTTTGCATTATTTTATTAGGTTCTATTTTCAGAAGTCAGATGACCAGACAAAGCCCATGGACATTTTAAGGTGCGTGATTCTTAATTTGAAGTTGGGTTCTAAAACCACAGTGTCAATTGAGTCTTCACTAGTTATGCTGGGGGGCCCACTGCATGCCTTCACTATAGCTCTCCCCCTTATTTGGTCTCCTCCCACAAAGGTGGGTTTCCCACATCTACCCCATTTTTAAGCCAAAGATGCTTCATTTATCTTAAAAATGGTCTCCAATGCTGTAGGAGATGTCTTTAAAAGAGACAGTCTTCAGCCCCTCACCCCAACTGAAGTTTGGCAGATGTTGGAAACAGGAAGGTAATGATGAGAGGAGGAGTTGTGGGCCAACCAGGGTCCTAGGAGGGGGATTTAGAAAGTGGATCACACAACTGATGGTGTCTGATTGACTATAATATATTCAAGAATAATGTATCAAGTATTTACATGTATTAGCCACCGTGATAAGTATGATGGGATATAGAGAGGTAAATACTACTATATAAGACATTACAGTATAAAATATATTGTTAGGGGAAATGACAGACCTGTGAATAACTGTTATAAAGACAGAAGGAGGGAGAAGAAGAAATCGGAATAAACCAGCATTCTAAGATCCTCACAGGATAATCTCTGTATATCAAGGCCCCCTGTTCCCAAGCTTTATTTTGTTATGATCAAGGGGTGGTTAAGGACAGAGTAGGAAGTCAGTTGTGGCAGCTTCACTCAAATAAGATGAATTCTGGTTGTAAGAGAAGATAAGTCTGTTCCTGAGAGGGTGTGCCTATGTGTTAAAATGGGTAAATGCATCGAGAACAACCTGTTAGCTTTTCCTCTGCAGCATCTCAATAGTTCCAAAGACTGGACAGTCAAGCTGTGTCTACCCTGGGAACATTTCTGACCCACAAGTAGTTTTACAATGAGTGGCTGAATGTCAGAGTCCGATTAAGTAACAGATGACAGGAATGGAATACTAAGTGAAAAGAGGCACTGTTTACAGCTAGGTAGGCATAGGCCTTTCGATCTTGCTACATAATGTATCTCTTATACAGTATTTGTCTCTTATGAAGTACTTGATTAAAATTGTAGAGTTTTAAAATGGGAAGATGTTTTAGAGGACTCTCTGTAACATGACAAAGTTAATAGACTCTATCATCCCACTTTAACTTCAAAAATGCTGGAAAAGAAGTAAAATAACAAATTTTTTATAAAATTGCACTCCTACACTTGAAAGAAGGAAAAGATCATCTCAAATGTAGGAGGAAAGAAAGGTAAGAAAAGCTATTGTGAGTTGGGGGGGTAAGGGAGAGGTGATGCCAAGGGGACTCACGGCAATTTGGCTTTCACGTGAAACTTGGGCCTGGCATATAGTGTCCATATGAGGATTAGTTATGTCACCTCCTGACCACAAGTAATGGAGGAAGGAGGAACCCTGTATAAAGCCTGGAAAATTAAGAAGCTGCCCCAATCATAAAATGCAGATTGGAAAATCGAACCTATTGGCCAAACGAAGCAACATTGAAGCCTGTTATTTGTCCAGAGCCTTTGGCAAAAATAAAATTAATATTTGGGACACTTAATTCTTAGGATTGAACTACATAGAGATATGTGATCCAAATTTATACTGCCTGTCTAGTATAAAATGCCCAAGCTGAGAATTTATCATAAACCTGGTCAAGGACCATTGAAACCCTATAGGTTCCTGTAAAAGCAAATCTAAAACTTCTCAGCAAGAACCCTTTCATAATTTAGAGCATCCAGCATTCCATAGACCTAGCACCCTTGATTAAGAGGGGCTCACAGATAAAAAACAGACAAACCTCATGAATCAAACCACTGCACATCAGGTTTAAGAGACGCCGCAAACCGGAGTTCCTATCCACTACTGGTAGGAGTGTCAAATGGTAAAACTACACTAAAGAGCAATTTAGTAGGACTTAGTACTTTAGATGAACAAACACTACACCCAGCAAGCTCATGTATAAGTACATGCTCTAGAAAATTCTTTTACACACACGCACATATATATACATATATTTTAACATATGTATATAAAGATATATTCAAAGATGTTTATTGCCTCTTTGTTTGTAAATATGATACAAATAATAATAATTTAAAAACCCTCAAAATTGTTAGAATGGGAATGGATAAAGGGTAATTTATTCATATGTTAGAATACCATCAACCCATTAAAATGAGTGAACATGTACAGATGTATAAATCTTAAAAATATGTTGAGTGACAGAGTCACGTTCCTCAAGGATAAGGATAGCATACTAATGAAAATGAAAAAAACATAAATAAATATTATATGTTATTTATGAACATGGGAAAAGGTAGTAAAAGTATAAAAATACAGAACAAACATATCAATCTAAGAAAAGAGGTTTACTTTAGTGTGTGTGTGTGTGGGGGGGGGGAGGCAAAAGACTTCATTCAAGTTAAGTTATGACTCTGAAACCAGTATAACACGGAAAGTAGACCATATGGCTCCCTGCAAACCAATGCATTTTATTTTATATATTCTACTAGGAAAAACAAAATTCTCCCAAATATATTTTTTTCTATTGATTTAAAAAAAAAAAGGAATATGCTTATAGAGTTGGTTGAATCTCCATTTACAGATCAGTTTTATCCAGAAGCAGATTAAGGTCAGTTGAGGCCCCAGGTGCAGGAGAAAATATTGGACCCTTTAAAAAAAGAGAGAGAGACAGGGAAAATATATAAAATACATGTGAACCGTATTTTTAAATAAATAAAAAATATTATGTACTATTCATGTTAAAATTGCACATCTGAAACCAAACTTGGTGTCATTTAAAAAAAGTGTCAAGTTGGGGTTTTGCGGGGCCTTTCAGAAGTCCAGGCCCAGGGTCCGTGCCTGGTGCACCTGCCATTAAATCCGCCTCTAGTTTTGTCCCATCACCCCCATTGTCTTTGTATGATGTACTGCCTCTTTAAATGCAAACCATTTTAAAATCATACATATTAATCACTCCCAACATACCGGGAAAGAAATGGTGGAGTAAAAGAATATAGCCATAATAAAACACTACTTTTTGGAAAAAAAAATTGGGAATAGAAGAAATAATGCTGTTGTCACTAGTGAATTTTCCAGGGACATTCCGATGCGGTTGTGGAGGTAGCTCCCTGTTGGGCTGAAATGGCTCCCTTGTCTGCTTTGTGACTCACCTTATCTACTCTGCTCCACAGCCACATGTAATATGACGAGTGGAACATATTTCTTTTCTAGGAGCTGTATTTATTGTCATAGTTCACTGTTGTAGGGAGACTAGGGCATTTGGGTTGACCTTATGGATTGAGCCATTGCAGGTCTTTATTTTCAGGACTTGAGGTTGGACCAGTTAGCCTGTCAGTTAGCTTTCCAGAAACTTCAAGGAATATTAACCAAAGTCAGAGATCTTGTGGAGTCATGGGCCTGTTTTAATAGTATTTGTCTCCTAGCAACAGGCTCAAGAGCTCTGTGCCTGTCTCTAGCCCTGGGCTTTAACTGCTTTCACCCTGTCCTCTCAAACAATGGGTTGAGGCAGGGCTAATGTGCCTTTCACTCTAAAGCTCTTTACCATGGAGGTAATTGTGTTTTTTTTGAGAAGCAAGTGAACCATAGGAGGTGTTGGAGGGGCTTGGGCCATTAGGCTCGCTCCACATTTCTAGTTTTTTCTCCATCATAATCTTAATGGCCTCTGTGTTTCCCACCTAACTACTTTTACTTACATGAACTTTAGCTTTGAGAAGGTAATATTTGATTCTTAGCCCTCTTAGATCGCTAGCCACTGTCTCTTAGCAAGACTCTATCACTGTCCCTGCTTTTAGATTGGCCTGCCTGTACTGAAAAGGCAACTCACACTAATATCGTGATATTTTTTTCTTTTAAGCTGAATCCAAAGTAGAACATTTGCCATTTAACCCAGCTCTTTGTAGTCCCTTAAAAAGGGTTACCAAGTTGAATGTGAGGAAGGGGAATCCTAATTGTGCTTCAGCTCACCTAAATTCAGCCAGTTTCCTGTAAGTCTGTCACTCATATGATCCCACTCCTAGCACTGACTTACAGATTGGTTAGGACTCTTTTGGTTGTAAGAAAAAAAAAGACAACTCAAACTAGCATTTTAAAAAGCTCAGAGAAGGTATTGGCCCTATGTTCAATAAGTACAAGGGCATAGAGGTAGCCTGAGGTGAGTCAGAAGTCCAAAAAGCATGATGATCAAGAGTCTGTATTTTTCTCTATCTCTTGGCTCATTTTGTCCTTGGTGTTCACTTCATTCTCCAGCAGACTCTCCATGTGGTAGAAAGATGCCCACCTGTAGTTCCTGGTTTAGGTTGTTCTCCTAGTTGGTATTCTAGCAAATACAGAATGCCTTATTCTAACAATTCCATTAGAAGTCCTGGGTAAGGCTCTGATGGCCTGACTCAGCTTGATCACATGTCCATTCCTGAGTGAACCACTGTGGCCAGGGGTTGGGGTTCTCTGATTGACCAGGTTAGGGCCATTGACCTGAAATTTAGCACCACTTGACCACAAGGGGTACAATGAGTAGAAGGATAGTTCTTTAAAGAGAATCTAGGCAGACAAAAACAAACGTCTTCTAACAGGGGGCATTCTGAGTCATCTGCATGCTCTCTGTCCAAGACCATTGGAAGGTCTCTTCATTTGCCTAAATATTTTTTTTTTGTTCACTTTTACTGCAAAGATATTTGTATATATGTTTAAAATCAAATTGTCACCAAGTGGATCCCTGAAATGAAAGCATTTATCTTTTGTGTGTGTGTGTGTGTGTGTGTATTTTTCTGAAGTTGGAAACAGGGAGGCAGTCAGATAGACTCCCGCATGCACCTGACCGGGATCCACCTGGCACGCCCACCAGGGGGCAATGCTCTGCCCATCTGGGGCGTCGCTCTGTTGCAACCAGAGCCATTCTAGCACCTGAGGCAGAGGCCACAGAGCCATCCTCAGCGCCCAGGCCAACTTTGCTCCAATGGACCCTTGGCTGCAGGAGGGGAAGAGAGAGACAGAGAGGAAGGAGAGGGGGAGGGGTGGAGAAGCAGATGGGCGCTTCTCCTGTGTGCCCTGGCTGGGAATCAAACCCGGGACTCCTGCACGCCAGGTCGATGCTCTACCACTGAGCCAACCAGCCAGGGCAAAAGCATTTATCTTTTAATGCAGTGGCTCTCAAACTAGATTTGGGGAGTACACATGCACTTTTATTTTAGTGGGGATTAATTCCTATATTATTTACATTTGGAAAACACTATACCCTCTTAATGTTATATGATATAGTGTTGTACAGAAGCATATGGTTCTCCACGTTGCCAAATAGTATTTCTTGTTGACAGCCCCACATTTTGTGGATATCCCATAAAACAGTAATTGTGCATATAGTACTTTAGGAAAAATACAAATGATAACAATTACTATGCAGTCAGTATTCTATTAAGCACAGCAGCATTGGTAACACTTGGGAAATAACAGTATACATAGAAGCTGGACCTACAAAATGATTAGACTACAGAAAATGCTTGGGCATATGTGGATATTTTGGGACTGCTTATGAGATGGTACTTATGAGAATTGGGCCCCTGGGTTAGGGACTGCTGGAGTAGTAAATGATGAAAAAAAAAGATTTCAATCCCAGCTTTACCACTTGTGAGCTATTTGACCTTTGGTGAATGATCTAACCTCTTTATTCCGTGTAGCCAGATGGGAACTGGCAATAACCACTAGTCCTCCCAAGGTTGCTGTGAGGATTAGAGATAATATAGGTAAAGCACTTGACAGAGTCCTTGACACATGATTAGCACCCAGTATGTGTTAGCAATTACTATTACCACTTTATGTTGTAATTATCTATTTACTGCAAGTCTCCTTGAAGGTAGGCATTGTGTTTTTATACATCTTTATATTCTCAATGCTTAGCAAGATGTTGACCTAGGCAGGCTATGTCTACAGTGAATAAATTAATTATTAGAAAACTAAATGCAATAATTTATCTGAAGTGTCTAGCACAGTGACTACAGCATGGTTAATGCTCCTTAAATGCATCTTTCTTCTATCCATTATCCAGGCTTGGTCATGGGCTAGCCCAGTACTTTTCAAACTTTAGTGTGCTTGGAAATCCCCTATAGGGTGTGTTAAAACAGATTGGTAGCCCCACTCCAAATCTGTGATTCAGTGGGTCTGGGGTGGGACCTGGGCAGTAGTAGTAAGAATTCTTTTTCCCCAAGGCTCTCAATTGTGGCTGCAAATCACTGGCCTTACCACTGGACTGACACAGCCAGACTCCGAGAGCACTGCTATCACCTGCCTGCTGGCAGCTGGCAGCACTGGAGACGCCACCTCCAACAAAAAATACCCATCATCAGTAAATCTGGTCTTGTTTCTCAATTGATTATGTCAATATCACGTATTGGCCAAGTCAGTAAATTGAGATTCTTCACAGGTACAGTATTATTTCTCTCACGCCAGTGAGTGCTTGCAAGTCTCTTAGTCCTTTTGATTTTACTCAGTGTGTGTGTGTGTGTGTGTGTGTGTGTGCGTGCGCGCGCACGTTGCAAATGCAGTGAACTTGTCTTGAGTTGTTTCTTAAAATCCATTATATCATCACGGTATTAACTCAGTGGAGTCATAAGGATAGGGAAGAGAGAACTGTGTTTTATTTTTAGGAATCAACCACCTCTTTCAGTTATAAAATCCTCTGAAGACCTTAAGTCTGCAGTGGTGGGCACATTAAAAGCAAGTTGCAATTAAATCATGTTTGTCTACTTTCTTCCCTCTTGGTGCCTGTGTCTTGTGTTCATTTTTTTTTGTGTGTGTGTGAACTTTAATACATGCTTAATGTGAATCTTAATGATTTGATTACAATGACATAATTGCATAATTGGAATGTACTGTGGATGCTTGTGGAAAGACTTCTGGAAGGTGCACAGTGAGTGACGTGACATACACAGAATAGTAATGATGGTGAGATTGAGAATGAGACTAATGAGAAAATGATTAGAAAAACTTGGAAGAAATGGACACTTGTAGAAATGAGCAGGTAGCATTTCTTTTGCTTTAATGATTGGGATTCATTTCACCTCTGAGATTCAGGCTTCTGAAAATCAATCCCATTAGGAAGAGGTAGGGTCAGAAGGTAAAGTTTTTTGGAGGCCACTGTGGAGATGTATGATGAGCCCAAGCCCTACCCATCTGGGAATAAAGCAAGTCAAACTCATCAACAAGCTCTGATGCACTGCTTTGTAAGATGATTAAGACAAAAACAGGCTGAGTTCTGTTTCTCACCACTGTTCCTGTCTTGGAATGTTTTATGTAGTCCATTTGCATATCATCAGAACATTTAGAGCTTTATTGATGTGCAATGGAACCACCTTCCCCTCCCTAATGCAATCTTACCATCTCTCCCTGGTAACATTCTGTTACTGAAAAGGAATGGTACTTAGCCAATCGTTTTGTGCTCCCAGTAAATGACCACCATTACTGTGTCACTTGGGCTAGAGAAACATGTCCACTGCCTAGAGCTCTTTCCATAGTCATCGGCCTGTGCAGTGTCGTCCTTACTTGATGTTTACTGGTTGTTGCTATAATTACAATGATTATTTCCTCAGCTTATTTTACAACATAAAACATATCTGCTTATGATTCAACAAATACTTATGTTTATTAGACACCTATGTAAGTGCTAACTGCTACCTGTGATGCAGAAAATAGAAGATATAAAATTTTTAGTTTAAGAGGTGAAGCTTAGACAAGGAATTTATGCAAAGTTAAATATGGCAGGTTATTACATGGTGGGTCAGAGGAATGATTCAGAATATTTTTACTATATCCATGTATTATTTCATCCATCAACTTAAAAATACTTATTGAGTTCCTCCTATGTGACTAGCTCAGGGTTAGGGGCAAAACACTGAGATGAACCTGGTCAAGTTCCTGCCTTCAAAGGAATTTTGGAAGACAATTGCCTATATCTAGTGAGAAAAACAATAGACACACTCGGATCCAGTGTTTTCATTTCTTAGTTTGTATCCCAAGTGGACATTTATTCCTGTGCACAGAAAAGGCATATGTGCTATGGTAATCAGGGTATAGTTGTAATGTCAAACACTGCAAACCACCTACCTGTCAACAGGGGAACATCTAAATAAACAAGTTAGAGCTATGCAATGAAAATTATACAAAGGTTCAGAAGAATGAGATAGATTTGTCAGTAGAGCTTTACGATACCCTTTAGGATAAGTGGTAATCATGTATGGCATCTTTTAAGAAAAATGCAAAGCAGAAGAAAAAAAACCATGATGTACAGTAATTGTGTACATTTTCTAAGGGGCATAGATATATACATAAAATACAAACAATGAAAGCCAGGAGTTCAGAAGGCCACAAACTAAAGTGATAACAATGGTGACCTCTGGGTAGGTTTGAAAGGAGCTAGGATTGGGGATGTCTGTAAGATAAAACCTTAGATTAACTCTGATATTTATTTTTTAAGAAAACATCTCTCTGTATTGTTTGTTCTCTTGAGTAGTAAATGCTACAGAAAGTAAATAACATTCCATGGAAATTCCCAATGTCCAGTACAGAGTAGATGCTAAAATAATATTTATCAAACTGAAGTAAACTTAGAGAAAGGGGAGAATACTTGGAAAGCATCAGGACAGGCTTTAACAGGGTAGATATGGGGTAGGGGGGGTAAAAATAGGTTAATAACAAATAATACAAAAATAAATAACAACAATATAAGAATAAATCTGTGTTTCACATACTCACAATTGTAAACCTACTTATGCTTACTCCCAAATAGTTAAACAGTTCCTTCAAAAAGGAGCAGTGTTGGAGAGGTTAAGAAAGGGGGCTGTGCAGATTCCACAATGGGTGGGGAAATTCCTATGTTAATAATCATGTCATCTATTAGTAAAGATTTCCTTCCTTTCTAATATGTATGCCATTTCTTTCTCTCTTTTTAAAATAAATTTGTTTTTTTTATTTTTACTTACTGATTTTAGTGAGGGAGGAAGGAAGAGAGAGAAAGAGAGAGACAGACAGGAATATTGATCTGTTCCTATATGTGCCCTGACTGGGAATCAAACCAGTAACCCCTGTGCTTTGGGACAATGCTCTAACCAACTGAGCTAGCTGGCCAGGGCCCCCATTTATTTCTTTATCTTACCTTATTGCACTGGCCAGGACATCCAGTACAGTGTTAACAGAAGCTTTGAGAGCACATATTCTTGCTTTGTTCCCAATCTTAAGGGAAAGGACTTTTTCTTTTTTCTGGTTGTGAGGGGGCATTGGCAGTGGTGAGAGGTCTATTTCTTTTCATTTATTCATGAATTGGTGTTGAAATTTTTCCAATGCTTTTTTTGTATCTAGTAAGATGAATGTATGGGTCTCTTATTCTGTTAGTGTGGTGAATAACAAAACATTTATTTATTCTACTTTTTCCTATTTTTTATTTTTATCTCTGTAATTTTATCTGAATATTTTCAACTGATCTATCTTTCAGGTTCTAGTTCTTCTTTTGCCAAGGTGAGACTGAAGCCAAGCTTCTGAACAGTTTAATCCTTGACTGGATCACTCCTAGGAGTTAGCTTATCACGCATCCCAGCTAAAAGGAGCTTCCTCTGTGGAAGGGTCCTGAAGTTGAATTGCACCACCCTCCCTGCTCAATGAGCCTGCCCCAAACTCTGCGTTAATTCTTAGTCTTTTAAACACTTCTTACAACCCAGTTTGCCTTCTTTAGAAATCAGCCAAGTCTTGAGTGGAAAAGTTGTGGCTGGTATTGGATTCACTTGTATTTCTTTTCTTTCTGGGTTTCTGGAATCATTTGTCCTGGTATCTTGGTTGTTCTGAATGGCGATTTTTATCTCCCTGTTTCCATGGCACTGTCAGAAGTTCTGTTTAGGTTATCGGGTACTTAGTGCTGCTTTCTGCTTGACTAGCAACATCACTTAAGAGGGGGCAGGTGCTTTGAGAGAAAAAGTGGGAAGGAATATTAGGACTCACCTCAATGAATTTGCCTTTTCTCCAGCATCTTGAGACTTTAGGTTCTAGGGAGCAAAGGCTCTCTGGTGCCTTAGAACAGACCCCCTGCCCCCTTTTTAAGTTACACTTGGCAGGAGGGTTACTGTGCTACAACAGAAGCAGATGTTTCTTTAAGTGTCAATCTAATGTGGTTTTTAAGATTATTATGTCTAAAATTCTGAGGCCCAGCACAGGGACAGTCTTGTAATTTAGGACCTGGCTGAATTCTGTGGTAGCCATAACTGTGTTTTTTAGCCAGTCATGTCCTCTTCAAAGTAAGTGTTTCGAGGACTTTCTCAGGGTCCAGGCCTTGGCTTGAGCCACTAAGAGAACTGCTTCTCTGAGGAGAGAATGCAGCTCCCACGTGCTCCTCTCTGAGGTTTGTGGCGGAGTTTTAGGTTCTGAGTCCTTTCGTCCTGTGCTTCAAGGTGTATCTCTCTAGGAACAACAGTCAAACATTTATTTATCAAGATTTTATTCTGTTTCTTCTCATTCTGAATGTCAGGTTTTAGCTGACATAATTTCCTGAATTATAGGCATTTAATTCAATCTTTGGATTCTTAGCTCCTTTCTGTTAATTCAGACTCAATGTGTTGAACCCTCTGAGAATTACAATGTAGAGGGTGGGGGAACGTGAACATGGCCAGAGGAGGAACAGCGTAGCTCATGGGTCTGCAAACCAGTTGGTTGAGAAGGTAATGCTTAGTCTCACCAGTAACAGAAGGGTGGGTGGTAGGAAATAAGGGTGGGAGATGAGAGGGTAGATCTACACATTCTTTACAAAATGGGGAAATTCAGAGATACACCGTAGATCCCTTTACAGCTTAGGACTGCAGTTTTGAGAATGGTGTCCTTTAGAATTAGGACAGCAACCCTGGGCCTGGGAGTGTCCGAGGTCAGAGCTGCTGCAGGTTCAAGCCATTTTTCATCCGTAGCTCCTGCACTTTATTATTCTCTTAAAAACCATCCTTGGATGACCTGTAGCCTACTGTCCGGGAAAGGCTCTCTTTTCTCCTAGTTGATGTGCGAGATCCGTGTGAATCTGAGCATTTGGCCTATTGAGGCTAGATGTGAGGGATGATTAAAGAGCTCTTGTATTGAATCCCACAAGGTACTGAAAACTCATGAACATGGAGGGCCTTGAGAGGAAAAACCCTTTTGTCTCTGGTGTTGGAGATGGTGGTGATGAGCCCTGACAGTTTCCATGGCTGGACTTGAAGGGTTCTAACTTGAGAGAGGATTGACAAATGTTGGCCTGAGGAAAGGGTGTTTCTATTTCTGATGTAAGCCTTATTTTTAACTTCTATTTTGGAGCTCAACTAGCCACATCAAGTGCCCTGTCTCTTATGTCAAGCAGATGAACACCATTATATTAATAAAATCTCCTATGATTCTAGAAGCCAGACATGCTTTTTCTTTTTAAAAATTAATTTCAGGGCCCCAAAGACTGTGACTACTGAAAGAGGGTGCTGGCATTAATAATAATTTAGGGAGGTAAGGCACCAACATTTGTTTAAAGCTGCCTATGTGCCCAGTGTGTGTTAGCCACTTTTGTGTAAGTTGCCTTATAAACAAGTCTTGGCCTGCCCTGGCTAGATTGCTTCGTTGGTTAGAGAGCATCGTCCTGAAGCACAGAAGTTGCTGGTTTGATCCCCGGTGAGGGCACATACAGGAACAGATCAGTGTTTCTGTCTTTTGCTCACTCTCTCCCTTCCTCTCTCTCTAAAATCAATAATGAATAAATAAATAAATGAGCCTAGGCCTTTAACATGTATGCTATGCATCTGTACCTTCTTGCTGCATGCTTGTTTTAAATATTGCCTTAAAAGAACTCTGTGTTCTGTTATTTTCAAAACCATGTGTTTTCAGATACACGTGTCTATAAAATTGTAGGCTGGCTTTTGCCGTCTTCCTGTTCCCTACTGAGCCTGGCATGGACTGGTTACTCTGTAAGCCTTAAATGAATGTTTGATGAATGAATGGATCTCCATGGAAATGGAGCTGACAGTGACAGAGAACTCCATCCTTCTACCTCCCAGCTCCCTGGCCCTTCTAATCCCAATTAGGTTGTGTCTGCAAAGATAAGCATTCTGGGGAGGATCTCAGCCAAGTTTTTATTCAGGCACATTCTACCTGTGTCAGTATTAGAAGCCACCATGGAAAAGTTATTCTATTCATGTGAAAATCACAAACACTTAAACCGGGAAGCTAGTTAATGACAACAAAATTTGGATCTTGTCGTTTAACACTGCAGTGGCTTTGATTTCCTAAAGAAGATATTCTTAAACTTGATCCTCAGCTTGGGGGACAAAATGGGGCTTTTTAATAATACAGGCTCCTGGTTTAATCTGATTAATTGGGTCTGGGAGAGAGCCATAGAGGCAGTGTCTAGGAGACTCCAGATGATTCTGATGATCACCTGATTTGGGCTACAGTTCCTCAGCATGGCAGGCAGAGACCTCTCTCTGGAGGCTGGGTTTCCTTGCCCATCTCTGTAGACTCATTTTTTGCTGCCTCTTGGTACACACTCCAGCTTCTGCATATCCCTCTGCCCTTCCACCAAACACACATGTGCAGACACACAAATAGCCACACACAAAGCCACGCATTCATACAGACATACACATGCACACACACAAAGAAACATAAAGACTCACATACATTCACCCAGACATACACAGACCAACTCACACATAGACATACACTCATATGTGCCTTTGTACCCACTGTCCCTTTGCTTGGGTCATACTTCCTTTCCTCCAACGTGACTGTGATAGTTTTATGTGTCATCCATAGTACCTAGTTACTCAATTAAGCTATTAATCAATTAAAGTGTTGCTGTGAGGGTATTTTGTAGATGTGGGTAATATCTACAACCGATTGACAATAACTAAAGGAGATTATCCTTCATAATCTTCGTGGGCCTCTTCCAATCAGCTGAAAGGCCTTCAGGGAAAAATTGAGGTTTCCCTGAAGAAGGAGGATTCCTTGTGGACTTGAGTCTGTGTATTAATTTGCCATCCAAGTTTCCAATTTTATTAAAGATTTTGAAGAGTTAAAAAATTAATATATATTTTATTTATCCTATTAATTATATTTAATGGACAATAGTAATAGTAATAATTAACAGCTAGAATTTATTGAGTATTTACCATGTACCAAACTTACTTCCAATGGCATTAACTAATTTCATCTTTACACAATTCGGTAGGCAAATATTCTTACCTTCATTTAGATAAAAAACACTGAGGCATGGGCATATCAGCTAAGGTTAAAATCGAACCCAGGCAATCTGTCTTCAGAGCCCTTGGTCTTAGCCACTCTGTTACGATTTTAAACAATATAGTTAAACCTTGATTTTTCCTATTGCATTTTCTTACTGCAGTATCTCTGAGAGTAATTTCAACTGCATTTCTTTCCACAACAACTTTGGATAAGGCAAGTTACTTACTAGAAAATCCATTTGTTTCACTTCTTCAAAATTCTAAACAAAACAGTAGTTAAAATAACAGTGATGCATGGTCCTAATGCTTCTGTTTTTGAAAATTGCTCTAAACTTTTATATAATTCTCTTCTTAGAAACTTGCTTTTATTTTGCCCTGTTTCTATTTTATAATTTATTGGAAAATGGATGTTATATTTGCCTTTTGCTCTATACACTTTGGGGTGATATTTGGCTGAAAGCAATATAATTCTGGTCTGACCTTATTAGTCCATATTTGGTTCCCTCAAGTGTGAGAGGCTACAGTTGAAGTGTACCAGCCTGCACACTAACACAGTATCCAGCCCAGTAATTAGTTAATCCCCAAAGACCGTGTGTGCCTTGGCACTTAAAACCCAGAAAAAGAAGTAACAAATATCCCAGATGTCTGCATGCCTGTAGGCTTGAAAACCAGCCCCACATGAGCTCAATGCCCAGGAAGTGAGCCTCACGTATAGGCTACCTTTGTGTTTCTTTCCCCATTTAGGGTGGACAATGGCTCAAAGTGCTCCCTGCGTCAGCCTCCAGCTTCACTTTGTTCTAGCTGCCGTGACCTGTGCACTGGTCTTTGCAAGTTTGTCATCCCCTCCACTCCATCTTGGGGATAGAACATCATCCCAATTGTGCCCCAGATTTATGAGGCAGATGCTACAGAGGTGGCCTGAACACACACACATTGGGCTTGACTCCTGACTCTGAGACTAGATGGGGTGCCATGCTGGGCGGTTTCTCAATCTTGCTGTAAAGATAGAGCTAATGTTCACTTGCTGACATATTAGGCTTAATTTGATTAGTATTATGATACATCAGGGTTCCACCAAGCAGTAGAGAGAAGCATAGAAGGTGGGTGTCTTACTCAGCCTGGGGAGTATATCAGGTCTTCTTAGAGGAAATTAGACCTAAACAGAGTCTTAAAATAAATATAATTACCCTGGCCAAAATGTGATGTGTATATGTGCGTGTGTGTGTTTGTGTGTGTGCGTGTGTATAGTCAGAAAGGGGATGGTGCAGGCTGAGATCAAGAAGGACTTGAATGCAAAGTGACATCGACACAAGAACTCTGTGCCTAGGTCTGTGAGCCAGAGGGCAAAGGATAATGAGGGGTTGGCCTGGAGAAGTACCCAGGGCTCTGAAAGACAAGGGTAAGTAGGAAGGCTGGGAACACTCCTAAATGAAGCTATTGTTAATTTTTTTTCTGATAAAGGTGAATTTACTATTTATTCAGAATTCTTGAATATCAGTGTTAGAGGGATCTTAGGAATGATTCTATCTTGCAAATAGAAAAACTGAAGCCCACAGTGGTCCACTTGTGAAAATGGCACCGTTAGTTAATAAGTGGCAGACCATGAGCCTCAGCTTCTTGCCTTCTCATAGACTGGTCCTGCCATGTTCCTACTGCCCCCTCCCTTCCTCATTCAGACAGGGTCCTACTTCCTGGGACATTTGCAATCTCTGCTGTTGTCTGTGTAGTTTGTCGACAACTTTGACAGCCCATATTATGTATTCTTTTCTGTTTCTCTTTGTTTCTGTTTCATCACAGTAACACTTGGTCTTGGTTTTAAGAATCAAATAGTGCCATGATGCTTTAATGAACTACAGCAGTAGAAGCCTCTCTGGGGCAGTCTTCTTATGGCATAAAT
The DNA here is from genome assembly GCF_036850995.1 of Saccopteryx leptura. Lineage (NCBI taxonomy): Eukaryota > Metazoa > Chordata > Mammalia > Chiroptera > Emballonuridae > Saccopteryx > Saccopteryx leptura. Next base: position 39,345,794 of record NC_089512.1, on the reverse strand, counting down.
TGCCTATTAGCCTAGTGATATGCCTTCCTCCCTGGAAAAGGGTGGTTGGGGGGAAGTTGGTGAGTGGCACCTCAGATCTGAGTGAAAGATGGCATCAAGGTACAATCTCTGGGGCCTAGCTTCCTGGGTTCAAATCCTGGCCACTTTCTAGACACATGACCTTGGGCGAGTTGCCAGTGACTCATGCTCCCGGTGTTTCCTGTTCTCTGTATTGTGTAAGGTGCTGCAGGGGATACAAAGAGGGCTCCAGGGCAACTCTGGCTCTCCAGGAGCTCTCAGGATGCGGAATGGTGGGGGGAGGAACTAACAGGCAAACATAAAGTCCCTATCAAGTGGTGAGACTACAGGCACCACCTCCCTGGCAGTCAGGTGAACCATGTTCAAGTTCCAGCACCGCCATGTTCTAGCTCTGACAGAGGAGGGGAGTTAACCTCTCTGAGCCTCACCATTCCTCCTGAAAGGGGGTAATAAATACCTCTTTCACTGAAATCATCATGAGGATTAAATGAGATAAATGGATGAAAGGAGGAAGAGGTAAAGGAATCCACCATGGGACTGTAAAACAAGAACAGGATCTATCCTTAGACAAATTTTGAAAAATTCCTGGAAGATAAAAAGCAGATGGGATCAGATTGCAGAAACATAGGAGCAAAAAAAAAAAAAAAAAAAAAAAAAAAGCCATAGACCATAACATAGACAATAGAAAACTACTGTGGAAGTAATAGAAATTCCAGAAATGTTTTAAGCTCAGACTCAACAAATTGTCCAGGAGGGACTTTAGGGCAATGATCAGGTTAATTAATAAAGGTTAGTAGTTGGAACAGCTGAGCCCACCGGGCCCTTTTCCTCCCCACACTCACAGAGCAGACAGCATGGGTAATGTTTATCCCCAGGATAAAACTTCCAGAAGAAGAGAAACCCAGAGAGGCAGACACAGCCAGAAGTAACCCCAGATATTAAAGAAAGAAAGAAAGAAAGAAAGAAAGAAAGAAAGAAAGAAAGAAAGAAAGAAAGAAAGAAAGAAAGAAAGAAAGAAAGAAAGAAAAGAGGGAGGGAAGAAAGAAAAAAAGAGAGAGGCTGATTCATGCATTTGGCCCCAGAATAAACTCTGAGCACAGCTGCCTGAAGCAGGAGGCATCCTGATTCAGGAATCTCAGAAGGGCAGCTGGGCCAGAGGAGAGAAGTGACTCCAGATGACTTATCCTCTTGGAAGAGAGAGACTCCTACCCTTCCAAGAAGGCAAGGGAGCTACTACATTGCAATTCCGGCCCTCTACCCCCTGTCCCTTCTGACTCCAATGTCCAAGTCACCCAAGGCAGCTGGAATCAGTACTTACATGCTCAAGCAAAAAGGAGTTTCAAATTGAAGTGCAAACAATAGTTTAGTATATCCAAACATTTAAGAAAAACAAACACCATTTAAAAAAAGAACCAAAGTCAACAAATAAAATAGCTAATGTCTATAGAAAAGGAGAAATAGTGTTAAATATTCATGCATGAGGGATGAGTACACGATCAATTAAGAACAAGCGGTGTAAAAAAGAAGGAATTTATTAGGATTCCAACTATGGTCACCAACTATTTTTGAAAATTTAATAGATATGCCAAATAGCAGAATGGACACTGATGAATTTGTGAATTAGAGATTTAAAAAAATAGAAAGAAGAGTCTGACCAAGCGGTGGAGCAGTGGATAGAGCGTTGGACTGGGATGCAGAGGACCCAGGTTCGAAACTCCGAGGTTGCTGGCTTGAGTGCAGGCTCATCCAGCTTGAGCATGGGCTCAGCAGCTTGAGCAAACGGCCACTGGCTTGAGCGTGGGATCATAGACATGACCCCGTGGTCACTGACTTGAACCCAAAGGTCACTGGCTTGAGCAAGGGGTCACTTGCTCTGCTGTCGCCCCCCCCCCATCAAGGCACATATAAGAAAGTAATCACTAAACAACTAAGGAGCTGCAACGAAGAACTGATGTTTCTCATCTATTTTCCTTCCTGTCTGTCCCTATCTGCCCATCTCTCTGACTCTCTCTGTGTCTCTGTCAAAAAAAAAAAAGATAAAGAAAATAAAAAAGAGAGACCACAGGATGGAAGAGAGAAAATAAAGGAACAATATGAGAAACTTAGAACTGAAAGGAACCCACAGGTTTTCAGATTGAAAAGGGTCCCAGAGGGACATGCAGAATAAACCACTAAAAATTGACCACTAAATACATACTAGTGAAACCCATGGGACCTCAATAATAAAAGAATACTAAACACTTCAAGAGAAAAACATAATAGTTACTTACAAAGGAACAGGATTCTAGTGGGCATTACATTTCCTTTGCTAATCCTAGAAGTTCAAAGTCAATGGCATCAAACCTTCCAGTTTCAAAGAAGAAATCTTTTTGAAATTATAGTTCTATGCTGTGCAGATGTCTGTGGCCATTCATCTCTCGACCCACCTCTGCTTCCCCCTTGGGCTGTTGTGGACATTTCTCTGTGAGCTCACTGACCTGCTCACTTTTGGCCCTTCCTTGTCTGTGGTGATTATGGAGGTGTGCCACTTGGATCCCCTCCAAGAGAAGCTGCTGCAGAGAGCACAGCTGAGTGACAGGTTCAAACTGCTGCTCCTGTGAATGCACAGTTAGCAATCTGGATGATGAGGTGCCCTCCTTCAGGATGCAGTGTGCACATTAAATCAGAGACCTCTTTATGTTGCTGTGTCCTCAATAGGAAGAATACATAAGCCCAGAAAATAAGGGGTGAAAATGACCCTTTGGAGATTTTGTGCTCTGGTGCCTGGAACAGTGGGCACTGCAAGATTAGAGCCTTTATCCTTTACCCAGTAGAGGACACTCTTGTCAGGGGACAGAGTAAGGATCCCATTAAACTATAGGTTATTACATAGCCATAGCACTCTGGATGTCTTGCACCCAGGGACCAGCAGGTAGGAAGAAGAGTCTATTGGCTGAGGTAATTGGCAACTGATCAGGAGGGGGTTGCTTTTACATGGTGGGGGATTGGGAGACTACTTGTGGAGTCCAGGTCCAATTAGGTGCTTCCTGGTACTTCCCACTGAATGGACATGTGAAGCAAGTCCAGCTTATAAAGGGTATATTATCGGTGGTTTGTTCAGGTCTCTCTAAAATAAAGTTTTGGGTCGTATCACCATGTAAGCCACCAAGACTTGTTAAAACAATAGTGAAGATGAGGAAATTACAGAATACATAGCATAGGAAGGAAATGAATAGTAGTTGTGACTCTGAGATGAACTGTAGCGTTTGGGGCTATGGTTCATCTCACTAACCTCTCCCTTCTCAGTTTTCTCTTATAAAGAGCCTCAAGGGGACCATGGAGTAGCCGTTCCTTGAACACAAGTAGAACAAAGAATCTTGCAGTGTAAGCGTTGAGCTGTCATGGTCATGGGACACACCATTAGATTTGCTTTCTGTGAACTATAGGGGCACGGTTGATTGACATCCTCTACCTGCTGTCCCATACATACTGTGTCCATGTTTCCCCTGCACTGCTTCTCTAGCCAGTGGATGAGCATGGCATATGGAACTGTGGAATAGCAATTATGGAATAGTGCCAGCCCATTCCTGTCCAACATAAAATTCTCTGAAGGGCAGCTTTGCTTGGAAACTCTTCATTTGACTGATAGAGATTTTTTCAAAAATGTGCTTTATGGTCTGGAACTGTTCCAATTCAATACTTCTTTCCTTCTCTCCTTACACAAAGGTTATATCTGCATCATCATCTAAAGTTCTCCCCTGCCTTCTTCTGTTTCTCTTCCCTTGTAGCCTTTACAGGTATTTCTTCTAGTGAATCTTTTTTATGTATAATTTAATTTTGATGTCTGTTCCATGGCGGATCTAAATTGACACACTCTGTTAGTAAACAGTTTTTATAAACATTGTTTAAGTTTTTCTTGATGACTGACATTGTTATGAACATCAAAGTAGCAAACTTTAAAAAAATGACAATAGCATTGGAATTGACATGTACTTTTTCAGTTCATCTGAGGCTTTCCATATTTCTAATGTCTTAAACCTTTCTCCACTCCAACCAGTAACTTTTTCTTCTCTCCTTCCTTCCTTCCTTCCTTCCTTCCTTCCTTCCTTCCTTCCTTCCTTCCTTCCTTCCTTCCTTCCTTCCTTCCTTCCTTCCTTCCCTCCCTCCCCCCCTCCCTCCTCCCTCCTTTCTTTCTTTCTTTCTTTCTTTCTTTCTTTCTTTCTTTCTTTCTTTCTTTCTTTCTTTCTTTCTTTCTTTCTTTCTTTCTTTCTTTCTTTCTTTCTTTCCCCTCCCTCCCTCCCTCCCTCCCTCCCTCCCTCCCTCCCTCCCTCCCTCCCTCTCTCCCTTCCTTTCTTCCTTCCTTCCTTCCTTCCTCCCTCCCTCCCTCCCTCCCTCCCTTTTCCCTCCCTTCCTCCCTCCCTTCCTTCCTTCCTTCCTTCCTTCCTTCCTTCCTTCCTTCCTTCCTTCCTTCCTTCCTTCCTTTTTTCTCTCTTTCTCTCTTTCTTTCTTTCTCTTTTTTTCTTTCTTTCTTCTTTTTAGAGATTGGGAATCTGTTGGTAGTGGTTTCTGGAATTGAAAGGTCATAATTTAAAAAAGTTTGGGAAGGCCATCTGGGGGCATGTTATGATGAGTAGAAAGAACAACTTTGAATCAAGAAATGACAAAATGGAGCAGTAGGCAGGAGAGAGAATAAACCTGAGATCAGTAGAAAAATCAGCTTCTTTTTATTAGTATGATATTTGCTCATTTTCTATCCTTTTTAAAACTTTCAAAGTTCTTGTCCTTATGTTTTGTGTGGCCACCTGAAAAAGTACAGAGCTCATTTAAAAATCCACTGATAAGTTTTGCCCATTAACTGATAAATTTAATCTGATCACATTTGTAGTCATTACCGAAATGTTAGGCTTTATTTTTATGTCCTATTTATTATAATTTCTCTTGGCATTATCCTTTCCCCCTCCTTCCCTTATATAGTATTAATGAATTTTTTTAGTCCTTCCCCCATAAAACTTATATGGCTTATTTCTATTCTTTTAGTGGCTACTCTTAAATTTTAATATGCATTCTTGCCTTAACAAGTTAATTAATCAGGATTGCTACTTTCTTTCTTAACTCAAGGATCATGGAGTGCTTGGCCTGATCATTCACCTTTGATCTTAAAAACTGCTCAGAATTGCAGTTCTTCCACCTTGTTTTTTAATTCTTCCCATCACCATTTTATTATTGCTTCACCTAGAGGTGTCAATTTTGATTTGTAGCCATAATTCCTTTACTCACTATTCTTTTTTTTTAATTTTAAAATTTTACTTAGAAAATTAACTTTAACAGAGTGACATTGATCAATAAGAGTACATAGATTTCAGGTAAAATTTTCTATAGCATTTGAACTGTTCATTATGTTTGTATACTCATTACCCAAAGGCAAACCATTTTCTGTCACCTTTTATTTGTCCCTCTTTACATTCTTCCCATGTCACCTTCCCCCTGGTAACCAATTCATTTTTATCTATGCCCACGAGTCTCAGTTTTATATTCCATCTATATGTGAAATCATACAGTTCTTAGCTTCCAGTATTGTGTTGAATAAAAGTGGAGAGAGTGGGCAACCTTGTCTTGTTCCTGATTTTAGAGGAAAAGCTTTCATTTTTTTCACCATTTTGTACAATATTAGCTGATGGTTTGTCATATATGGGCTTATGTTGAGGTACTTTCCTTCTATTCTGAGTTTATTGAGTGTTTTAAACATAAAGGGATGTTGTATCTTATCAAATGTCTTTTCTGCATCTATTGATAGGATCATATGATTTTCATTCTTTGTTTTGTTGATGTGGTGTATTACATTGATCAATTTCCATATGTTGAACCATCCTTGTGCTCCTGGAATGAATTCCACTTGATTGTGATGTATTCATTTTTTAATGTGTTGTTGTATTTGATTTGCTAGTGTTTTGTTTAGGATTTTTGCATCTGTATTTATTAGAGATATTGGTCTGTAGTTGTTTGTTTGTTTTTGGTTTGTTTGTTTTGTGTGTGTGTGTGTGTGTGTGTGTGTGTGTGGTCCTTGCCAGGTTTTGTTATGAGGGTTATGTTGGCCTCATAAAATGTGTTAGGAATATTGCTTCTAATTTTTGGAAGATTTTGGGAAGGATACACTTTTTCCCTTAAATCTCATTCTGTCTGGTTCAATTTTCTACTTACTGAAGCTATACCCCTTAGCATTACCTTTAGTGAAGGACTCTGGTTGTCAAACTCTCTAATTTATTCTTATTTATTTCATCCTCACTTGTGAGCGGAAGTTGAGAAAGAGGGAAAAAACCCAAAACAAATGGCAGATCCTGACATCTGGGACTGATCCAACTTCACAGTTAGGCCTTAATATTATGAAAAACTGATCTGATGCTTACTGCTAAGGCACGTTGTTCTCTTGTTGGCCATAAACAGTCTCACACGAACTCTACTTAGACAGGTCACTGAATAACTCACAAAATACCAAACAACCCTCTCTTCTGCTGAATGCCTGCACCTTCTTCACCAATTACTGCTTATCCTCAGTCCCTAGAGGTTATTACTGAGTTACCCAATCACAAAATTGCTCCCACTCTCTGATAACACCCCACTCAGAATGAGTCCTCTGGTTTCTTAGACCCTCGCCAAATTACCAACCAAAGCCCAAATCGTATAATTGGATATTTCTAGCCTGTCTTACTGAGACATAAAGTGGTATTTTTTTTTTTTTTGGTTGCAACAAGTAATAAATACTTGTTCAACCACAGGTGTATTACCTGAGTCATTTGGCTGAAGGGTATTGACAAAGTTGAACATGGTTCAAAAAATTTTTCTTGGCCCTGGCCGGTTGGTTCAGTGGTAGAGCGTCGGCCTGGCGTGTAGAAATCCCGGGTTCGTTTCCCGGCCAGGGCACACAGGAGAAGCGCCTATCTGCTTCTCCGCCCCTCCTCCTCTCCTTCCTCTCTGTCTCTCTCTTCCCCTCCCGCAGCCAAGGCTCCATTGGAGCAAAGATGGCCCGGGCGCTGGGGATGGCTCCTTGGCCTCTGCCCCAGGCGCTAGAGTGGCTCTGGTCGCGACAAAGCGATGCCCCAGAGGGGCAGAGCATAGCCCCCTGGTGGGCAGAGCATCGCCCCTGGTGGGCGTGCTGGGTGGATCCCAGTGGGGCGCATGTGGGAGTATGTCTGACTGTCTCTCCCCGTTTCCAGCTTCAGAAAAATACAAAAAAAAAAAAAAAGGAAAAAAAAATTTTTTAACTTATAAATTGTTTATTTCTTAAAATTTACATGGAATATTTTTGGACCATGTTAACAGCAGGTAACTAAAACTACAGAAAGCAAAACCATCAGTGAGAGGGCACTCTGTAGAAAGAAAAAAAGCATCAAATCCTCTCATGGCCATTTTATTTTATTTTATCTTATTTTTCTCTAGAAAATTAAATTTAATAGGTGACATTGATCAATAAGAGTACATAAGTTTCAGGTAAACATTTTCATTTGAACTGTTGATTATGTTGTATATCCATCACCCAAAGTCAAATCATTTTCTGTCACATTATATTTGTTTCTCTTTACAACCTTCCCCCAACCCCTTCTCTTTCCCATACATCTCCCCATAACCACTTTACTTTTATCTATGTCCATGAGTTTCAGTTTTATATCCTACGTATGTGTGAAATCGTACAGTTCTTAGCTTTTTCTGATTTACAAATTTCACTCAGTATAATGTTGTAAAGGTCCATTCATGTTTTTGTAAATGTCACTATGTCATCATTTCTTATGGCCGATAGATAAGTATTCCATTGTATATGTATATATATATACCACAGCTTCTTTATCCAATCCTCTATTGAGGAACATGTTGGTTGTTTCCATGTCTTGGCAACTGTGAATAATGCTGCAATGAACATGGAGGTGCATGTGTCTTTACGTACCAATGATTTCAAATTTGGGGGGTAGATACCCAGTAGAGAGATTGCTAGGTCATATGGTAGTTCCATTCTTAATTTTTTAAGGAAACATCATGCTTTCTTCCATAATGGTTGTACTAATTTCCATTCCCACCAGCAGTGGATGAGGGTTCCTTTTTTCCCACAGCCTCGTCAACACTTGTTATTACCTGTCCTGTTGATAATAACTTACAGGTGTGAGGTGGCAGCTCTTTGTAGTTTTGATTTACATTTTTCAAATCACTAGTGGAGATGAGTATCATTTCATATATCTGTTGGCCATTTGTATGTCCTCTTGGAAGAAGTGTCTGTTCAGGTCCTTGCCACACATTTTTAAAAAAATTTTATTGAACAGTTTTAACAGGGTGACATTGACCTGTTAAATACATAGATTCAGAGAAAACATCTCCAGATCATTTTGACATTTGATCATGTTATATACCCATCACCCAAAGACAAATTGTCTTCTGTCACCTTCTATTTGGTTTTCTTTATGCCCCTACCCTCCCCCACCCCTCCCTCCCTTCCCTTCCCCTCCCCCTGGTAACTAACCACCACACTTTTGTCATGTCCATGAGTCTCAATTTTGTGTCCCACCTATGTATGGAATCATACAGTTCTTAGTTTTTTCTCTTTTACTTATTTCATTCAGTATAATGTTCTCAAGGTCCATCCATGTTTTTGTAAATTATCCTATGTCATCATTTCTTATGGTTGAGTAGTATTCCATAGTATATATATGTGAGGTGGTACCTCATTGTAGTTTTGATTTGCATTTCTCTAATAGCTAGTGAAGATGAGCATCTTCTCATATATCTGTTGACCATTTGTTTTTCTTCCTGGGAGAAGTGTCTGTTCATGTCCTCTTCTCATTTTTTTTATTGGACTATTTGCATGTTTGTTGTTGAGTTTTGTGAGTTCTTTGTTTATTTTGGATATTAGGCCCTTATCTAAACTGTTTGAAAATAACAATCTCCCATTTAGTTGGCTATCTCTCCACACATTTTAATTGAATTGTTTCCTTGTTTATTGCTGAATTTTGTGAGTTCTTTGTATATTTTGGATATTAACCCTTTATCGAAGCTGTTGTTTGCAAATATCATCTCCCAATTAGTTGGCTGCCTATTTGTTTTGTTGTCAGTTTCTTTTGCTATAAAGAAGGTTTTTATATTGATACAGTCTCATTCATCTATTTCTGCCATTACCTCCCTTGCCTTTGGGGTCAAATTCATTACTTGTTTTCTATGGCTAAGGTTCATGAGTTTAGTACCAATGTTTTCTCTATGTAATTTGTTGTTTCAGATCTTATATTTGGGTCTTTGGTCTATCTTGAATTAATTTTTTGTGCAGGGGGAGAAACTGCAGTCAAGTTGTAGTCAAGTATCATTCTTTTGGATGTACCTTTCCAATTTTCCCAGCACCATTTCCTGAAGAGGCTTTCTTTTCTCCTTTATGTGTTTTTGGCTCCTTTGTTGAACATTATTTATCCATATATATGTGGTTTTATTTCTGGGCTCTTGATTCTGTTTCATTGGTTTGTACATCTGCTTTTCTGCCAATACCATGCTGTTTTGATTATTGTGGCTCTATAGGATAATTTGAAGTCAGGTAGTGTGATACCTCCGACTTTATTCTTTTGTCTCAGTATTGCTTTGGCTAGTTGGGGTTTTTATGGTTCCATACAAACTTGGTAATTTTTAGTTTTATTTCTTTAAAAAGTGATATTGGGATATTGATGGAGATTGTATTAAATTTGTATATAGCTTTGGTTAATATGGCCATTTTAACTATGTTGATTCTTCCAATACTTGAATAGGAATATTTTTCTATTTTATTGTGTCTTTTTCAATTTCTTTCAATAATGTTTTGTATGTTTCAGTATATAGGTCCCTCACATTCTTTGTTAAGTTTATTCCTAGGTATTTTATATTTTTTAGTTGCAGTTGTAAGAGGAATTGTTTTATTTTTTAGTTCATTTTCTGATGTTTCATTATTAGTGTGTAGGAAAGCAGTGGACTTTTGTATATTGATTTTATTCCCTGCAACTTTCCAGTATTGGTTTATTGTTTCTAATAGTTTTTTTTTTTTTTGGTGGAATCTTGGGGTTTTCTATACACAGGATCATGTCATCTGCAAAAAGTGATACCTTTATATATTTTTCCTGAAATGGCTGCCTTTTATTTTCTTCTTTTGCCTGATTGCTCTGGCTAAAACGTCTAGAACTATATTGAATAAGAGTGGAGAGAGTGGGCAGCCTTGTCTTGTTCCTGATTTTAGAGGAAAAGCCTTCATTTTTTCACCATTTAGTATGATATTGGCAGATGGTTTGTCATATTTGATCTTTATTATATTGAGGTATTTTCCTTCTATTTTAGGTTCCTTGAGTGTTTAATATAAAGGAATGTTGTATGTTATTGAATTTCTTTTCTGCATCTATTGATAGGATCATATGATTTTTTGTTCTTTGTTTTGTTGATGTGGTATATTACATGATTGATTTCTGTATGTTGAATCATCCTTGTGCTCCTGGAATTAATCCCACTTGATTGTGATGTATTATTTTTTTTAAGTGTTGTTGCATTTGTTTTGCTAGTAATTTGTTTAGAAATTTTGTGTCTGTATTCCTTAGAACTATTGGTCTGTAGTTTGTGTGTGTGTGTGTGTGTGTGTGTGTGTGTGTGTGTGTGTGTGTGTTGTCCTTGCCAAGTTTTGGTATGAGGGTTATGTTGGTCTCACAAAATGTGTTGGGGAGTACTCTTTTCGTTCTAGTTTTTGGGAGAGTTTGATAAGGATAGGTACCAAATCTTTGAATTTTTTGTAGAATTCACTAATGTAGCCATTTGGTCCTGCACTTTTGTTTTTTGGGAGGTTTTTGATAGTTGTTTTTATTTCCTGTTTGCTTATAGGTCTATTTAGGTTTTCTACTTCTTTGTGACTCAGTTTGGGATGAATGTATAGTTCTCAGAATTTATTTATTTTCTCTAAGACATTTATGATGTCTGGGGTAATTTTTCCTCTTTCATGTCTGATTTTGTTTTTATGAGTCCTTTTTTTATTCTTTAGGGGGCATAGACAGTGATTTGTCGATTTTATTGATCATTTTAAAGGACCAGCTCTTTGTTGTATTAATCTGTTCTATAATTTTTTGTTCTCTAATTTTTACTATTTCCCTTCTTTTGCTGACTTTGGGTTGCCTTTGTTCTTTTTCTAGTTCTTAAGATGTGATGTTAGGTTATTGACTTGGGGTATCTCTTGTTTCTTCATATAAGCCTGTAATGATATAAACTTCCCTCTTATTACTGCTGTTTCTGCATCCCAGAAATTTTGATATGTTGTGTTATTTTCATTTGTCTGTACATTATATATTTTTAATCTCTGCTTTTATTTCTTCTTTGATCCAGTCATTTTTTAGCAGTATGTTGTTTAATTTCTACATTTTTGTGGGTTTCTTTACTTCCTTTTTACAGTTGAATTCTAATTTCAAAGCTTTATGATCAGAAACTATTCATGGTATAATTTCAATCTTCCTGAATTTGTTGATGTTAGTTTTTTGGCCCAGCATATGGTTGATCCTTGAGAATGTTCCATGAACTCTGGAGAAGAATGTATAATCTGACATTTTGGGATGAAATGTCCTATGTTTATTATGTCTAGTGTGTCATTTAAAGCCGATATATCTTTATTGATAATTTTCTGTTTGAATGATCTATCTAAAGCCATCAGTGGTGTGTTGAAATCTCCAAGTATGATTGTGTTTTTGGCCATTTTTTTTTTAGATCAGTTAGTAAATGTCATATATTTTGGTGCTCCCTGGCTTGGTGCATCTATATTAAGAAGTGTTGTGTCTTCTTGATGCAGTGCCCCCTTTATCATTAATGAAATGTCCATCTTTGTCTCTGGTTACCTTTGTTGTCTTGAAATCAGCATTATCAGATATGAGTATGGCTATACACACTTTCCTTTGGGTATTATTTGCTTGGAGATTCATTTTCTAGCCTTTCACTCTGCATCTACTTTTGTCCTTGCAGCTTAGATGTGTCTCTTTAAGGCAGCATACAGTTTGGTTGGGTTTTGCTTTTTGATACAATCTGCTGCTCTGTGCCTCTTTATTGGTGAGTTCAGTCCATTTGCATTTAGGTTAATTATTGACATTTGCAGATTTCTTATAGCCATTTTGTGTTTTGTTTTCTGGTAACTCTATGTTTTTTGGTTCTTCTCTCTTATTTCTGTCAGATTTTTGTTTGTCAGATTTTGTTTCTGTCTTATTTTTTTTAGTGGTATTCCATACTTCTTTCCCTGTTTCTTCTTTTTTTAAGCTGTGTGTTTCAGTGGTGGCTTTTTCGTGGGTGGTTATAGTTAGGCTATGAAGAGGAAAATCTTCATATGTACAAGATTCTTTTGTCTTTGAGTGCTCCTGCACTCCATCTTCCTTTGCTACTGCAGATCTTTATTTTCTCCCCTTTTATGTTATTATTGTCACAGATTATCCTTGTTCTTATTGTGACCTTGTTGGAGCTTTTACTTATAGTTTTGATTTGTTTTGTTTGTGTCTGGTCTAATAACCCCCTTGAGTATTTCCTGCAGTGGGGGTTTTCTGGTGATAAATCCTCTCAGCTTCTCTATGTCTGTGAAAGTTTTTATTTCTTCTTCATATTTGAAGGATAACTTTGATGGGTATAGTATTCTTGGCTGGTAATTCCTTTCTTTCAATAACTTGACTGTTTGGGTCCACTCTCTTCTAACTTGTACAATTTCTGTTGAGAAGTCTTTTGATAACCTAATGGGATTTTTTACTATATGTTATATTTTTCTTTTCCCTTGCTGTCTTGAGGATTCTTTCTTTGTCATTGATTTTTGACATACTTACTATGATGTGCCTTGAAGTAGGTCTGTTTGGATTGAGGTAACTTGGTGTTCTGTTTGCTTCTTGGATTGGAGGCTCTAACTCTTTCCATAGGCTTGGGAAGTTCTCCTCAATTATTTGTTTGAATAGGATCTCCATTCCCTTCTCTCTCTCTCTCTTTCTTTTGATATACCCATTATTCTTATATTGCTCTTTCTGATGGAGTCAGACAATTCTTGTAGAGCTTTCTCAGTTTTCTTAATTCATGAGTTTCTCTCTTCTTCTCTCTGTAACATCTCTATTTTCCTGTCTTCAATGTCACGGATTCTTTCCTCTATCTGGCTTGTTCTGTTAGCAATACTTGCTATCTCAGTTTTTAATTTATATTTTGATTTCTTCACTTCTGTTTTTAAAGTTTCAATCTCCTTGGTGATATGTTTGTTTTCTGAGCTCATTAAGTTGCCAGTTGGTGTCTTCTCACATCTTGTTGAATATTTTCAGAACTTCAATTTTGAATTTTTTATCATTTAACTTCAAGGTTTCCATATAATTGAGATTTGTTTCTTAAGATTTTTTATTTTCTTTTTGAACTACATCTTTGTCTTGTGTAGCCATGGTATCTGGTTTCTTCTTCATTTATTTATTTATTTATTTGGTTGTTTATTTTATTTATTTATTTATTTATTTTTTCTTTACAGAGGCAGAGAGAAAGTCAGAGAGAGAGATAGACAGGGACAGACAGACAGAAAAGGAGAGATGAGAAGCATCAATCATTAGTTTTTCGTTGCACGTTGCAACACCTTAGTTGTTCATTGAATGCTTTCTCATATGTGCCTTGACCGTGGGCCTTCAGCAGACTGAGTAACCCCTTGCTTAAGCCAGTGATGTTGGGTCCAAGCTGGTAAGCTTTTGCTCAAACTAGATAAGCCTGCGCTCAAGCTGGTGACCTTGGGGTCTTGAACCTGGGTCCTCTGCATCCCAGTCCGACGCTTTATCCACTGTGCCACCACCTGGTCAGGCCATGGTTGTTTTTTTATTGATTTTAATTTATTGTGTTTACATAGATTCTAGTGTCCCCCCGAATGCACCCTGATTTCTTCTTCTTTGATGAAATTTGAGAGTGATATTAAGAATCTTAACAAAAAACAAATAAATAAAATATTATTAAAATACAGTAAGAAATAAAGTATTTTAAAAAATTTTCCACATAAAGAAGAAAAACTACAGAAAAAAAGATAAAAAACCAAATAAAATAAAAAACAAGACACCCAGAAAATAATTAGAAAAAAATATATTAAAATAAAATTCCAAAGAGAGAATGAGAAAAGAGAATAAGAAGGTAAAAAGGGGGGGAAAATGAAGAAGAAAGAAAGAAAAAAAAATGAAATTTGATTTTGAGGGGTTTCTTCCAGTGTTGCTTTATTACAAATTTTAACTCTGTAATGTTCCTAGACTTCCCTCCCCTGAGATGTTGCTGTTGCAATGATGTAGGTGGGGCTTCAGTCAAGTTGGTGTGTGAGGTATGTTTTGAGGCTTTACAGCTTTGGCTTCCTGGCTTCAGCTTCCAACTTTCTGGCTTTAGCAATGGTGATCTCAGACTTTTGGGAACTCCTTTGCAGATATCAATAGGCCTGGGGACTGGACATGGAGCACCTCTGTTTTTCAGGGGAGAGAGTAGCTCTGGAGAGCATGCTGTGGAATTTGTCTCTGCTACTCTCCATACTGCGAGATTAGGGAGGCAGGAGCTGAGAGGCTGGGGGCTACACTTTAGTTTTCTCTGTTTCTGCCAAGTGTGGGTCCAGGCAGTCCATGAGAACAGTGGCTGTGACCCTGTGCTCTAGTGCTTTGATTTATCTCCACCTCTGCCCCTCTATTTCACTGCTCCTCCCTTCAGAAGACTAGTCATTCCTGGTTCCCCTCTCTGTACCCTTTAGACAAAATTCAATCAGCCTGAGCTTCCCTCCTCTCCACAGTCTGGCAGAGAAAAAACAAACAAACAACCTAGTTCATGTTTGTCTCCTCTTCAGAGGTGATTGCAAATGAGTTTTATCTTCTTTCCCCTTTTCAACCAGTGCTACCTTTATTCCATTTGATGCACAGATCTTACAGGCACAGCTGTGAGCCCAGCTAGGGTTCCTTCACTGTTTTATGGTTGTTCAACTTGTTGAAATTTCAAGGGGAGAGATCATGAGTATCTATCATGTTGCCATTACACTAATGTCATTCTCCTACAGTTCAAAATTTCAGATCAATAGTAATGTTCTTCTAGAACTTAGAAAATACCATTCTATTATCTGTAACTTGTGTTGTTGCTGTTGGGAAATGCCAGTGTATTTCTGCTTGCTTCTGTAAGTAATCTATCTTTTCTCTGGTTGTCTTAAGATCTTTATTTCTCTTCTTTTTTAAAAAATTTTTTATAAAATTACCTTTCGATATATCTATTTGTAGATTAATTTTTATTTATTTTGCTTGAAATGAATTATACTTTCTGAATCTGAGATTTAATATCTTTCATTAGTTCTAGAACTTTTAAAGTCATTATTTCTTTGAATGTTGCTTTTCCTCATTCTCTTCCTTCTCAGACACAACATTTCTCTTGGTATATAGATCTTCTCATTCTATTTCCCATTTCCCTAAACCTCATTTATACTCTTTTCTGCTGTGCCTAATCTTTGGTAAGTCCATCTAACATCTTCTTCATTTTGAGATATTATATTTTCAGATTTTAGAATTAATTTCTATTTAATTTTTATTAATAGATTACAATATTCTGATGAATGTATGTTGATATAACCTTTCTCTAGAGAGAATTTACCTTCTCTTCTGATAGGAGACAAAGTTGTGGTTGATCACCTTAATAATATTAGGGACTTACTTCACACCTATCAGAATGGCTATTACCAAAATGATAAGAGCAAACTAGTGTTGATGAGGATGTGAAGAAAAAGGAATTTTTGCACTGTTGGTGGGAATGTAAGTTGGTGTAACCACTATAGAAAATAATGTGGAGGTTCCCCCCAAAATTAAAAATAGAATGACTGTATAATCCAGCAACCCCCTGGGTATCTATCTAAAGAAAATACAAGCACTAACTCAAAGTGATATGTGCACCCCCAAGTTTATTGTAACATTACTTATAATAGCCAAGTTATAGAAACAATGTTAAGTGTTCACTGATAGATGAGTGAAGAAACACAATGTGATATATATCTCTATGTCTGTCTATCTATCTATCTATCTATCTATCTATCTATCTATCTATCTATCTTTACACACAATCACACAATGAAATATTATTTGCCATGAAAGAAACTAAATCTTGCTATTTGTGACAACATGGATAAAACTTGAGGGCATTATGCTAAGTGAAATAAATTAGACAAGAGAAAGGCAAATACTGCAGGATTTTACTTATATGTATAATAATAATAATAATAATAATAATAATAATAAGCTCATAGGTATAGAGAACAGATGGGTAGTTGGCAGGAAAAGGGAGTAAGAGCCAGGTGAAATACTTGAGGGTCAAAGGTACAAACTTCTAGTTTTAAAATAAATATTTCTTGGGGATGTAATGCACAGCATGGTGACTATAGTTAATAATATTGTATTGCATATGAAAGTTGCTAAAGAGTAGATTTTAAAAATTCTCATTACAAGAGAAAATTTTTGTAACTATCTATGATGACATGTTAAATAGACTTATTGTGGTGATCACTTTGCAATATATATATTTATTGAATCATTATGTTGTACAACTGAAAGTAATAAAAAAAAGGGGGGGACTATACTGAGTTGCAACTGAGTTGCAAGTATTTTCTATTGAAAGCAAACCTAAATATATTAACTATACATTGTTTGTTTAAAAAATTTTAGTTATTATTATTATTTTTTTTAGAGAGAGAGACAGAGAGAGAGATAGGGACAGACAGGAAGGGACAGAAATGAGAAACATCAACTCATAGTTACAGCACTTTAGTTGTTCATTGATTGCTTTCTCATATGTGCCTTGATTGGAGGACTCCAGCTGAGCCAGTGACCCCCTGATCAAGCCAGTGACCTTGGGCTCAAGCCAACAACCTTGGGATTCAAGCCAGTGACCTTTGGGCTCAAGTCTATCTCGCACTCAAGCTGTTGAGCCTGTGCTTAAGCCAGATGAGCCCATGCTCAAGCTGGAGACTTCAGGGTTTTGAACCTGGGTTTTTAGCACCCCAGGCTGATGTTCTATTTACTGTGCCACTGCCTGGTCAGGCTAAAATTTTTAATTAAAGAAAATACCATTTTAAGTAATTTTAGATAAATAGACTAAAATTTTAGGTATAAGCTGGTATCTTTTGTCTTATCTTAAATACATTGACTGTTTAGATAATTTGGGTTTTTATATTTAATCAGTAACTGATTTATATTTACTCAGAATATTTATTTATTAATTCAATCAAGTTTATATTGAACTTTAGTACCATACACCTTTCAAGACTAAAAGTTTAGAAAAGGAAACGATATATGCACTATTACATTTCAGGGTAAAATTCAATTGGTGCCAAAGGCAGGGCTTTTAACTTCTCCCTTTATCTTTTCCCCACCATTTTACATGTGTGATGCCGACTGAAGCATATGGGTGATTCCATAGTAGGTAGCTATCAGTCCACTATTGCTCTTATACTTAGGAGAACATACTGAATGACAGGTGTTGCAGAAACCATTTGAAGATGCTGCTTATTTCACAATGGTTTTCTCTTCTCTGGGACTTACCTGAAATAATAAAAAGGGCCTCTAGGGGCCATATCTTTGCTAAGTGGCTCTAGATGTCTCCCTCTCTGCTTTCTATAGTAAGAGAGAAGAAAGCCAAAGATTCAGCAAGATATCCCAGTGTGGTAGCTTAAAAACATGTCTTTTAATTATTTAGACATTATTTTCCCTAAGAAATAAGATATATTTGCCCTCCCCTTGAATCTGAGTAAGCTTGTGACTTGTTTGTAACCAATAGAGTACAGCAGATAATACATCATGCATCTTCCAACAGTAGGTCATGAAAGGTGATACAACTTCAACCTTGTTAATTGGAAAAATTGCACTGGAGCCCTGAGCCACCATGTAAGAAACTCTATTACTATTAGGTTGCCATGCTGTGAAGAAGCTCAGGCCATATGGAGAGGCCATGTGTACATGCTCTAGTTGACAGCCCCTGCTGAGGTCCCAGATGACAGCTAACATCAGCCACCCAGGCATGTGAGTGAACAAGTCTCCAGATAATTCCAGCCCTAACCATCTAGTCACCCCCAAGCACTGAGCCTTCCCAGCTGAGGCTCCAGACATCAAGGAGTAGTGCCATTCCTACTGTGCCCATTCAAATTCCTGACCCATATAATTAATGAGCATGATAAAATGGTTGTTTGAAGTCACTAAGTTTGGGAATAAATTTAACTCAGTGATAGTAACAGAAATGTCTAATAACCTTCCAATAAATCTCCCTTTTGGCCTAAACTAGTTTGAGTTAAGTTTTTGTCTTTTCTGATCAATAAGACCTGATTAATATAGCAAAGCAGTGAAAATGATTTTATTGTGGAAGTAACCTTCATTTTTCTCTAATTTATTTTATGAAAACACATACACTGAGATACTTCCATATTAGTAGCTAGATAGTTTCTGCTCCTATTGGCATATGATGACAAAGGTTGAGACCCAAAGAAGCCACAAAGCAAGAAAGTTCTGTGAGAGAGTGGAGAATGGGAAGAACGATCTTATTCTGTAGACCTGGTGGGCCTGGCTGTTTATTTGTTGCCTAAACAGGCAGAGAATAAAGTCCTTCAAGATGCTTGGCTTTGTGGTTAGGCTCATGCTTTTGCCCTGCCCTGCTGGCTCCAGGTCTAGGAGGGCCCAGTCTCTGGGAGGCATGAGAATCCTGCCTGTTCACCCGGCACATGGAAGACCTGTGTCTCCTGCTATTTCTTTCTTCCTTCCTTCCTTCCTTCCTTCCTTCCTTCCTTCCTTCCTTCCTTCCTTCCTTCCTTCCTTCCTTCCTTCCTTCCTTCTTTCTTTCTCTCTCCCTTTCTTTCTTTCTTTCTTTCTTTCTTTCTTTCTTTCTTTCTTTCTTTCTTTCTTTCTTTCTTTCTCTCTCTCTCCCTTTCTTTCTTTCCTTCTTTCTCTCTCTCTTTCTTTCTTTCTTTCTTTCTTTCTTTCTTTCTTTCTTTCTTTCTTTCTTTCTCTTTCTTTCTTTCTTTCTTTCTTTCTTTCTTTCTTCCTCCTTCCCTCCTTTGCCTTCCCTTCCTTTGCCTTCTCTTCTTTTCCCTTCCTTTCCCTTCCCTTCCATTCCTTTGCCTTCTCTTCCTTTGCCTTCTCTTCCTTTGCCTTCCCTTCCTTTGCCTTCCCTTCCTTTGCCTTCCCTTCCCTTCCCTTCCTTTCCCTTCCCTTCCCTTCCCTTCCCTTCCCTTCCCTTCCCTTCCCTTCCCTTCCCTTCCCTTCCCTTCCCTTCCCTTCCCTTCCTTTCCTTTCCCTTCCCCCTTTTTCCTGCTCCTTTATGTACCTGGACTGGAGAATCAAATCACAACCTCCAAACTCCAGGAGGACACTTCAGAGCTATCCAACTAGGGCTTAATTTTTATTGATGTTTATAGAGACAGAGAGGAAGTGAGAAAAAGGAGGGGGAAGGAAACATTTATTTTTCCATTCAGTTGGGCATTTTTTGGTAGCTTCCCATGTGTGCTTTGACCAGGACCGAACCGTCAACCTTGTTGTTTTGGGACAACACTCTTTTTTTTTTTTAATTAAGTGAGAAGTAGGGAGGCAGGAGCAGAGAGACAGACTCCTGCATGTGCCCCAACTGGGATCCACCCGGCAAGCCCCATCTGCTGCTGTTGCTTCGTTGCTTGGCAACTGAGCTATTTCAGCATCTGAGGCAAGGCCATGGAGTCATCCTCAGTGCCCGGGGCCAACTTGCTCAAGCCATGACTGTGGGAGAAGAAAAGAGAGAGAGAGAAGGGGGAAGTGGAGGAGTGGAGAAGCAGATAGTTGCTTCTCCTGTGTGTTCAGACTAGGAATCAAACCCGGGATTTCCACATGCTGGTGCCAACGTTCTACCTCTGAGCCAACTGGACAGGGCCTGGGACAATACTCTTAACTGACTGAGCTAACTGGCCAGGGCTCTTTATTTTTCTCTGTTACTAGTTCCCTGCCTGCAGCTCCCATTCCTCAGATGGTTTCCAAGTTTTTCCTTTATCTGTGATCCTTCCTTGTCCAGAAGAGAAGACACAGTGAAGACAAAGATCATGCTCTATCCTTTTCCTTACTGTGCAAACTTGTCTCCAACCTGTTAATGTTCTCCTCTAATCAGAATAGTTTTTTCTTTTCTTTTTTTTAATGGAACCATGCAGTTAGTCACATACTACGCACCATGGAGTCCAAGTAATTAAGAACTGTTTGCATGGACTGTTCAGAATGACTAATAAATTAACTGTAGAGCAGATGTAGTTTTCTTCAAAGCCAGAGTCTTTGCAATGATTTCTTTCTGATCTCAATAAAAATATTTTCAATTCCCATAGTTAACCTTTAAACTAATAGCATAGCAGTTGGTGTCCGGCCTTCAATGTGGCCCTGAGCTGCTCTGCAGGCAGTGAGCACGTGCCAGCTTCTCTTTCCTTGATGAACCCCAGACCACTGAACTGTTCTCATTGTGGTTTCTTTCTCCATCTTGTTTGTAACTTGGATCTCCAATTCTCATTCCTTTTCTTGGTATTTTTGGGGACAGAGAAAATTTTCCCTTTCCCTCTTGGTTCCTCTGGCTAGTTGAATAATTAAAATGATATAGGCCAATTAACAGGAAAAAATTAAGTTTTAATAAGTGCACATGGGGAATTCACATAAGCATGAAAATTTCAAAGACAGTAAGGCAAAATGAGGTATATATGTCATTCTGGACTAAGGAGGAGGAAGTAAGAATTGAGGACGTCAAAGGCAAGTAAGGTAATTCCCATGGAGATAAAGTAAATAATTGTTTGTTGGGCTATCTTGACACAATGGGACACAGAGAGGACTTTGGTCAAAGGAGCCTTGGGTGGTTCCTGAACATCAGATTTAGTTCATCTTAAACTATAGTTATCTACAATAATAGGTTTCTTTCTGGAGCAGGTCCTCTACTTACATTCTTTTGGGCAAATAAAAGGAAGGTTAAAGATTTTCTGTGAGTTGTTTGTTTCTTAAAAATATACAACTTAAAATAATCAGCATCCCAAAAGGTTTGGCAAACTCTGCTCCCCCTCACTATGGTCCGTCTTGTGCCCATTTATTTCTCTTCCATTTTATCCATTTTCTTTTTCTTTTTCATTTCTAAAACATTTTCTGGGTCCCTGTGTCTTAAGTTTATAAGATGACTTCAGTAAGATGCTGGATGGATTTCACTGGTCAAGGGGGTGAAGGCCTATGAAAGGGTGCAGAGAGATGAAACTTCTCTTATTTGGAGATTTCTTCAGGCTTCTAGACTTTCTTAGGCTCTGAGCTATGGAAACAAATCACATCTTGGCACAAGCTCCCAGCTCCACACAGCTATGAGAGGCAAGCTTGCTGTGCCCCAAGTTTTAAGGGCTAAAGGCTCCAACATATTGGCAGTGAGTAGGGCTGAGCTTACATACCTGGGGACATAAGAGGTGGTGCTAGTGGTTTGGTTAGTTCTCTTTGAGGACAACTAAGAGTGACAGGACTGGTGAGAAAAGCAGAAGGGCTCAGGCAGTGAGGTGTACTCAGCAGGGAGGAGAACATACTGGAAGGCTCTGGCCACAGGAGTGGACCAAGGATGAGGAAGTGGAAAGGAGGAGTCAGGCCATTGCAAAGAAGAGAAAAATCTGGGTCTAGATCAGGAATCTGCAGAAGGCTGCTTAGTAGATTTTCCTGTGGGAATCAAGAGAATGGATGTGAATTCCAACTCCCCAGAGAACTGTCCCATCTTTCTCACCGAGGTCCTCCCCTGACTCAGAGTGTTCTTTCCACTCCTAGCATCGGGCAAGGAGATAAGCAAGGCCAGAAGAGAGCTATGGTCCAAGTTCATATGCGGCAGCATGTGGGGCCATCAGGAACCCCTCTGAAACAGAGGAGGGTGTAGGCAGTTATTCCCAGCTCACAAGGGAGAGAACATAGGGCCAGGCAAGTAAGCAGGGCTGTTCTCGTTCACATTATTATAGAAATAAGTTAGTGTAAGTTCCCCAAATCTGCAATTCAGCTTTGATTAAAATCAAATTTCTGCTAGTGGACAGAATTTTTTTTAATAGGAACTATAAAAGGAAGAGAAGCTCTGGATATAAATGTTTCTGAAACTGCAACTCAGTGAATAAATTATAAATCTTTTTTCAGAAAGATAAGATGATTAGTGAATATGTTTTTAACAGTTATCAAAAATTTTAAGTTTGCATTATTCTGTTTCTTATCATAAAGTTGAGTTTCTGAAGAAGTTTATTTACTGAAAGAGGCAAAAACTAGTTTTCTTATCATATGAAAAGATTTTGTCAATAGTCCTAAGGCCTGCTGACTTGTAACTGATAAGCTTGAAAAAAACTAGTCGTTAGAATGTTAGTACACTTACTGTAAAACATTGAATGTATTTCTTTAAAGTTGTAATTTATGATTGCAATAGCAAGTTGATTTTGTTCACCAATCTTGAGATAATTAACATGTGACCATGGTCTTATTTATTGATCAAATTATAATAACTCAGGAATGCACCTAAGAACTTTAATCTTTCAAAATACATATCTTACAAGTAAATGAAATAGGAATGTCTGTTAGGTTAATTTTCAAATATACACAGAATGTTGATTTCCAAAAGGCCATGATGCTTCCCACCTCTGGGCTTGGGGTGTCTGGCTTATTCTTACAGGACTTCAAGCTCATTGAGGGTTCTGGTTCCTCCAGGAAGGGTCCTTGACCTCTACTTGGAGGCCTAGGGCCCTATTTCTGCATTCCCACCACACTCTGAGCATGCCTCTATCATTCAGTTAATGAGATCAGATTGAGATGGGCTGTTTACTTGAATATGTTTTCCACCTCATTGTGAGACCCCAGTGGACTGTGACGGTGTCCTCATCTGTCACCTTTGTATCTTGTGCACAGTATCCTATGGCCAAAACATTTATTGAACTGCAGAACTGCAGAGGGTGCTGAATCGGGACTTCCTGGGACAGTGCTCTTTCCATCCTTTCCCTAAGCTGTCTCTTGAGTTTCATAGTCTCGGGGGCAAAGTGTGTGTGTGTGTGTGTGTGTGTGTGTGTGTGTGTGTGTGTGTGTGTGTGTGTGTGTGAGAGAGAGAGAGAGAGAGAGAGAGAGAGAGAGAGAGAGAGAAAGAGAGAGAGATGGTGAGGAAGGGAGAGAGAGAACAGAGATGAGTGGATGATCCTGCTTTGAATGCTCTGATAAGACAAGTGAGATGGACTGAGTGACCCTGAGTGCTTGATGGACTCTTCTGATCTTATTAATCCCTTACCTGCGACGGGTCTCAACATCACCACCCACCATTTACTGCGTACCTGCTGTGTTCTAGGCCACCCACTAGATGATTTACACATCTGTATCTTAACCCCAAGATCTGGCTCCTGCTAATTAGAGGACTAGAATAATAGGTAGAGCCTTAATAAATAAAATTCACCAGCTAATTCAAACTCCATTCAAACTATTCATTTCCACTTCCTCTCATCCAACCTATTCCCGGTAACAAATATGCCCTTCTCCTCTCTGCCCTAATTTGTCTTTTTGTGGAGCTACTAATGAGCGGGGAGACTCTCAAGGAGGACTGGAAGAGGAAGAGAAGGAAGGGGGAGAGGCAGACAGGCAGAGATCCAAGGGGGTGGGTCCTCTACAAACCGAGTCATTTATCTCGCATATCCTGGAGTGGGTGTCCCAATTACTTAAGGTATGTTAGGTTCAAAGATCTGTCAAGACACTATTTTCTAAAGGACCTGCGTATGCCCTATATCTGTCTTGTTCCTCAGTTGGAGATGATGCATGGTGCATAAATCTTTGCAGAGTGCCAATTAATGCCTGGTCTACTTCTTTGAAGTGATGTGAGGGCTGACTTTTCAGGCTGGGTTCTGCATGGAAGCTCCTTTGGCCATGCAAGCAAGCTCCAATCAGCTGACAGGACTGGAGAAATGCTGCTTTCTCTGGGTGACTGGTCTGCAGAGCAAGCACACTCTGTCAATAGCAGAGGAAGCCATGCTGGGTTTCAGTTATAGTCATGGAGAATGGCCCTATTAATCAGGAGCCTAATCAGCCAGCTCTGTGATATGATGGTGAGGGTGACCATATAATTTATTGTCCAATCTGGGACACTTTTGAGACTGAAAAGAGAATGCTATTAATAATTATGTCTAGAGAACAGATGTAATTTGGGACTGTCCCAGGCAAAGCAGGACATATAGGTACCCTAAGGTAATATATTAACATTATCAATTAATTCTTAGAAGCCCATGAAATAAGATTGCTCCCATATCATGTTCACCAGAGAAAAGCAGGTCTCATAGGAGTGACACTCCTCTACATGTACCTGCTTTGTGTTTGAACACATATACAACATTTTCAATCTGATGCTTTGAAAGAACAAAGGTTTGGGTGTTAAAAAGAACTATATTCCCATTCCAGCTCTGACATTTATTAGATGACCTCATAAGGTAACCATCTATGCCCATTTTCCTAGGACTACCTCAGTTTTATCACTGAAGGTCTTAAGACCCAGCAACCCTGTAGTGCCAGGCAAACCAAGACAGGCTATGGTAACTGTATTTGACAACCTCACTGAGTGTAGAGTGTGGGCACACAGAGCTCTAAGCAGTCAAGGTTGTGTTCTAGCCACAGTGTGGGCCAGGGAATAGAGCAGTGATGTTAGACTGGTACTGGAAGTGTTTGAGTGATGGGGATCCAGCGGCAAGAGGAGGGGCCTCAACGAAGCAGCTGTGAAAAGGAGAGATGGTCTGGGGGCTTTATTGTTGAAGCAGAGCCTGATGGTGCAGTGGGAAAATGTAGGCAGAGTCAAAACAAAGAAGAGAGTGACCCCCAACAATGGCCAAGAATGAGGGTTAGAATAGCAACTGGAGTGGAGGGCAAGGAGATACACAGATGGCAGTGTAAATTCTGTGTGAAAATCCTCCCTTCCCGCTTTGCAGCCCCACTCATGAGACACAGAAGGGTTCATAAGCAAGTGGATTAGGGACTAACTACTATGGTGACTACCAAGTAGTGGGGCTTGGGACATGAGTAAAATGTCCTGTAGAGCCCCTGGCACAAGAAAACTGAATTTGTTCTCCTTGCCATTTTGTCCTACCCAATACAGTGTCCTTCCCACCTTTCCTTTACATGTATGCTGTTCTCCCCAAAGAACACATTTAGAGGTGTGATGTAGAAAGAAAGAATGCAGTGTCCAAGTAAGAATAGCATCAACACTAAAACCCACTGTAATGCCAGATAAGGAAGCAGTAAAAAACTTGCTGACTTCTTTGTCTCTTTTCCTTCTCTTCCTTCCTTCCTTCTCTTCCTCCCTCCTTTCCTTCCTTCCTTCCTTCCTTCCTTCCTTCCTTCCTTCCTTCCTTCCTTCCTTCCTTCCTTCCTTCCTTCCTTTCTTCTTTTCTTTCTCTCTCACATATCCATCCATCCATCCATCCATCCATCCATTCATCCATCCATCCATCCATCTTTTCTTGTGTGACTGTGCTATCTAGGGAAAATACATTTGCTTCCCTAAGTATTTATAAAGTGTAGGAATTATCTAGTTAATTCCTCATATTTCATTTGATTCTTAGAATTTTTGATTCTCAAATTGTACACTTGTTGAAGGAATTTTCTTTATATGTCCTCTGCTAATTTCAAAAGCATCCTCAATTGACCATAAGCTGAGGGTAAAAATAAAACTTGGGCTCAGGGAGTCAGCAGCAGGACTGAGCATCCTGGGGTACACCCCCCAAATTGGTCTTGCTCAGGGAGCACCAGCAGGAGTGCTGAATCCCGGGGGAGCATCCAGAGGTCTGCTGCTGCCAAGGGAAGTACCAGCAGCCCAGGGAAGCATCAGAGGAACTGGCCTGGCCCACAGGAGAACCAGCAGGACCTCTGCAGTCCAGGGAAGAGAGTTCAGGACTGCTCTGACTCAGAGTCAACTGAAATCAGACAAGACTTAGTGTCCTGGCTTTGTTTTCTTTTGAGGAAGGAGAGTCCCCTCCCCTCCTTTTTGTCTCATCCAAGTGTTGATTTCCCAAGGGTGGTATTGTTTATAGTGGCGAGCACAAGGAATCTGACAAGTTGGGTTTAATGACAAGGGGCCTTTTGCAGGGACCCCGTGGTCCAAAGGCCTTTCTAGAGGCTGAGGGAGAATATTTTAGGGGTCAGGAGCTTTCTTGCAGAAAGGGACTGCTTCCATCCAGACCTCAGTTAGGGTGTACCCTCTTGTCACATCTTTTTTCTGAACGAAGGTAGGACTGAAAAGAGGAAAGACAGCTATAGAACTTGGGTGAATCACAAGTCCCCAAACCTCTTCTTAGATCTAAAGTCTTTGCATTTGCAAAATGAAGAGACCACACCGAGTTACTCACTCTAAACTCTCTTATTTTCTCTTTTATGATAAATGCCTCTCAACATTCATTGAAAATTGTGGTCACTCATCCAGAACAGTACACAGCTGTATGTGTGTGTAGGTAGTTTTTAAAATAAGATTTCAGGAGGTTCATAAAGTTTTGGAAACTCATCCATGTTTAAAATCCTGGATTTAAGTGGCGCATATCTTCCTTCCAAATGTCAGCTTCTTTGATTCTTCCACAGAAAAGGGTGGGAAGGAAAGGCAGAGGATGGGAGGGTGGGGGTTGGTATCGGGGAGGGGTAGAGCCCCCTGGCGATGGAAGCCGGCGTCTGCAGCCAGAGCCCCGAGTGCTTGGCCCTGGCAGCAATGCCATCTCCAGACGAGCAACTGGAATGTAAAATGCAGATTGATGAGAGCAATAAACCATTTTCAGATTCTCTGGGCATGGGGGCGGCAGGTGTGCAGAGCAGGCAGTGAGTTTTTTTTTTTGTGCCAGTTTTGAAGGAAGAACACCTTGGAAACTGGGCACGCACCAGTGCTGGATGCAGCTAAGCCAGCAGGGGGACGCTGCCTCCCTTCAGTCAAAAATACCTGCTTCCTGCGTCTGGGGGCCCATGAGGTTCCTGCATGGCGTGCTCCCAGCAGCTTTCATCCTGGGACTCCATGTGAACTTGCTTGGGCAAAGCTACGGGGCAGGAGTAGGAAGATGACTAGGACACATGCAGGACAATTGCTGTGTGTTGGGGGGTAGTGTTCACAGAGGGCCCAGAGAACTTGGCGGCTGACAATGAGTAGCAGCAGTAAGGTGGATGCCAGGGAAGCAGAACATTTCCCAGAGGTGCTTCTGTAGGGGTGGAGCTCATCATGCCTCTGGGATGTCCATCTTGTCCCAAAAGTCAAAGAAGGATGATGGGTCAAATTAGGATGAAACTTCTGTTACCCAACCTTCCAGATTATTGTCAGCTGGGCTGGGACAACCTCACAAGGCTGGATTTCCTGGTTTCCTTAGATAGGTTTCCTGGGGTAAGACTCTGCCTCCTCCTTTCCTTCCTCTGGAAATGTAGAAAGGTGTGTTCTACCATGTTCCCGGGCATTGCCCACCTTTCTCAGGGCAATGGTGTGGTGCTCTGCTGAGCAGGTCTGCCTGCGGACCCAGAGGCACCCATCCCTCGGAGGAGCCAGGACGGGAGTGACAAGAGCGTGGGGTGGGGAGGAAGTGCAGGGTATAGCTGATGCTGGGCTGGAGACCAGGGGGCAAAGCAGGGGTCAATGCCAGGCCATCAAGGGCAGACACAGACATGGGGGATTGAAGGCAGGGACTGAGCCAGCATCGACAGAAAGCCCTGACACTGTTGCCATGGCAGGACAAGGGCTTGGAAAACCCACTTTACTTCTCTGAGGCTCCGTTTCTTCTAATGCAAGATGGGGCTAAAAACCTCTAGAGAAGTAGTTGTCAGAATGGAAAATAAATAGAAATCGCTTAACACATTCATGACACAAAGAAGCAGCTCCAATTAACAGTATTTCGTTATTACCATGTGCTGGCTACCAAGCAAGGTTCTCAGTTGGGTGGTTGTGAGAATGAGTAAGATACACTCTCAGCTCTCAATTTTCTCATAACTTCACAATTATCATATAAGTCAGACTGTGGTGAGTGTTGTAATAAAGGAAACCACTGTTGCCGAATTTCTCCTGTGACCTCATAATTGCTCACTTGTGAAAAACCTCTCAAGTGACTGAAACCCTCCCAGACAAAGGTATTCCAGAATCATGCTTCCAATTAATGTCTCCTAACTTGGATTACAAATGTGAGCTAGAATTTCTCAGGGTCAGTGCCAACTGTTTCTCAGGTAACTGGAACTAAACACTGTGTGCACAATGACATTCTTTAAGGATGGCTTTAAAACTATAGGTATGCACGTGTAGGAGGAACCTTGTCTACCATGGGCCATTGAACCACAGTGGAAAACAATGGAGAACCACAGAGCTAAAAGAGCAATTAGATTTTCTTTTCTTTTTTTCCCCTGGAGAAATACAAAGCTCCCACTCATTCACTCTCATAACTAGATTGGTCTTTAAAGTAAGTTTAATGAATGAGTAAACAACACCCCTTTGTTTATATGTAAGCAGTTATTAATGGAAATAGATAAGGCAGGTAGGGTAGTGAGAAACCAACCCAAGGAGAGCCAGTGATGGAAAAATAAAGACTGACAGAGACACACAGGATTGGGAAAGACCCAGACTAGAAGCAAAGATAAGTCATGACACAAATGAGAGGACAGGAAGGACAGGAGTGTGTGTGTGTGTATGGGGGTGGGGGTGTGGAAACAAGAATAAAAGGGGATATTCTAAACCATACTTTCTAAACCAGGGATCAGCAAATTTTTTCTGTAAAGGGCCAGATAGGAAATATATATGGTATTTTTCCTAAGTGAGAAGCAGTGGGGGGGCGGCAGCAGACAGACTCCCTCATGCACCCAACCAGGATCCACCCGGCATGCCCACTAGGGGGAGATGCTTTGCCCATCTGGGGCATTGCTCCATGCAATCAGAGCCATTTTAGCGCCTGAAGTGGTGGTCATGGAGCCATCCTCAGTGCCTGGGCCAACTTTACTCTCATAGAGCCTTGGCTGCAAGAAGGAAAGAGAGAGAGAGAGAAAGGAGAGGGGAAAGGGTGGAGAAGCAGCTGGGCGCTTCTCCTGTGTGCCCTGGCTGGGAACCTAACCCGGGACTTCCACATGCCAGGCCAATGCTCTACCGCTGAGCCAACCGACTGGGGCCAGATAGGAAGTATTTTAAGCTTTGTGGACCACATGGTTTCTGAATCAACCACTTAACTATGCCATTGTAAGGCAAAAGCAGCCATAGACAATATGTAAAAGGATGGGCATACTGTGTTTCAATAAAACTTTATTTAGGAAAACAGGTGGCAGGCCAGATTTGGCCCAATGGCATAATTTGTGACCCCTACTCTAAATAGTTAATAAACAGTGATGTCTTTTCTGGGTTTTGAAGATGTGGTTCTCTCAGGTACCACCTCTAAATAGCTATAGAAGTCCTACAAGGATTCTGGCTACTGGGAAGCTCATACCCTTAAGTTCTTTCCTTCAGACACCAAATGCTGGCACCATTCTACCAGGAGGAAGGAGGACTCCTGTACTGCTTCATCTTGGGTAAGTGGTCATGGTGGAGCAGGCGGTGAATGCACGTATGGCACCTACACTCACCCAGCCAGCAAAGTGCAGGGCTGCAGTCCATGCTCAAAGCTTGACTAGGCTTCGTGATGAACACCTTCCTCCAGTACAAGGCTTTTCTT
Organism: Saccopteryx leptura; assembly: GCF_036850995.1. Classification (NCBI taxonomy): domain Eukaryota; kingdom Metazoa; phylum Chordata; class Mammalia; order Chiroptera; family Emballonuridae; genus Saccopteryx; species Saccopteryx leptura. Next base: position 39,316,147 of record NC_089512.1, on the reverse strand, counting down.
CCACTCCAGCTGCTGATCCTGTCTTCTGTCCCAGCACATCATGATTCTGACCTCTGACATTTCAAGAGTCTGCTATTTTAAAAATGTGGTATTTTAATCTATCCATTGTTGAAATTCTGGAAAGAGAAATAAATAATTTGAGGCACATGGAAGATTCATCAAGGAAAGCCCTAGGAGAGGACAAGGCAGAAATACAGAAGTAGAGAAGGGAAGAATCCTCTCAAGAAATTATTTATCTCTTTGCTCTTCTTCCTGAGAGGGCCAGGCTGGGGGCAGAGCTGTGGCTAGCCTGCTCAGGGAGGCTCTGAGACAGACCAGATGTGGGCTGACCTCATGGTGGTTTCTCGCTCCCAGCTGTCTGGGATGTTTAACATTCCTGACATTTAGATTTATATAATGCTGTTCCCCTGCAGGGTTCAAGGCACTTGGTATGATATATCGGGAAAATGTTGCATTAATTGTTGGGGGATCTGGGACATCATTCTGGTTCTGCCAGGTATCAGAGGTTGGGTAAGACCAGTGTTTCTGAACAAGCGTTGAGAATCTTGTTAGAAGAGCAAGTGTCCAGTGAGCTTGGAAATGGCAGTGCTAAAACCAAATTAAAGAAATTTCTTTATTGCAGAACCTCTCACGTTCCTTAATATGTGAATGTGCTTTGTGAATGACCATTGGCATCACCACCATAGTTAGTGTACCTGCGATATTTGTCTCCCATCCTGACATCCACACACCTTTCCGCTTCAGGTTTCAGTGGCACAACAGTGTCTCCTTTCCTCTCTTCTCAGAGAGGAAATATTTTGCATCTTCTTTTGCTTCTCTCACCCTCCACCAATGGGGGTGATTATGGGTCTGAATGAGGTCTCTTGCTTCTTTCTGTGTACACCTTGTGTACTCATCCTTTTCAAGGCATAAACCATGATTTCCACCCAGTTTAGGTCATATCTCTAGCATTGACTTCTTGCTGGGACCTAAATTTCCAGAGGATGTTTTCCCACGTACATCCTTGTATCCTTTCGACAATGAATTTCCTAACCCCAACTCATCCTCTCCGTCTTCCTCTCCATCTTCTCTTAGGGCTCAGTCTTGGGCTCTGACTGCTTCATATCATTCATTGTCCCCTCCTCAGGTAAGCCCCTTATTTTTAGATGTTGTAGCTCATGGATGCTGTACTCATCCTTGTTGAAATCTTTTTCATAACATTTCTTCAAAATAGACAATGTCTTCCTTGGTTTTCAATGCCCATGGCACCCAATGCAAACTTCATCCTTGGGTCCCTCTGGTCCAGGACTCACATCACCATTCTCTCTCAGACTGAGATGAGACCCCCTCAACTATTTGAGGACTTCAAAGCCCATTGTAAATCCCTCTCCCCTGAGGGGTTCATGTGGGTGTTGCCCCTTCTCTGACCTTTCCCAACACATTAGCTCCAGTGCACAGGTGGACATGTTTATTGGGACCTTTGATGCCCTTGGCTCCTAACCACTGAAACTAGAGAAAAACTAGAGAATAAAGTTTGAAAAGGACACTGTATGTTCCACAACTTTTTCATGATCCTCAGGGGTCTAGCAAGGAGACATCTTCGGCATCCAATTCAGATTTTGAGATTGACTGACTTTTTTTTTTTTTTCATTTTTCTGAAGCTGGAAACGGGGACGCAGTCAGACAGACTCCCGGATACACCCGACCGGGATCCACCCGGCATGCCCACCAGGGGGCAATGCTTTGCCCCTCTGGGGGGTCGCTCTGTTGCGTCCAGAGCCATTCTAGCACCTGAGGCAGAGGCCACAGAGCCATCCCCAGCGCCCGGGCCATCTTTGCTCCAATGGAGCCTCACTGCGGGAGGGGAAGAGACAGACAGAGAGGAAGGAGAGGGGGAGGGGTGGAGAAGCAAATGGGTGCTTCTCCTGTGTGCCCTGGCCAGGAATCGAACCCAGGACTCCTGCACGCCAGGCTGACGCTCTACCACTGAGCCAACCGGCCAGGGCCTGACTGACATATTTTTAGGGGGCTATTTATGCCTAAATCTCAGCAGGAGCTGCAAAAAGTATTTTTCTTTAAAAAAAAATTACTTATTCATTTATTTTTAAATTTTTATTGCTATAGCATGTCACTTTTATTTTTTAAATTTTTATTGAATTTATTAGGGTGACATCGGTTAGTAAAATTATATAGGATTCAGGTATACAATTCTATAACACATCATCTGTATATTGTATTGTGTGTTCACCACCCCAAGTCAAGTCTCCCTCTGTCACCATCTATCCCCCTTTACTCAAATGAGCCTCCCCTCCCTTTTCCTGTGGTAATTACCACACTGTTAGGTGTCTGAGTTTTGGTTTTTGCTTATCCCTATCACCTTTTCCACCCAGCTCCCCAACAACCCTCCCCTCTAATAGCTGTCAGTCTGTCTTCCATACCTACAAGTTTATTTCTATTTTATTTGTTTATTTTATTGATTAGATTCCACATATAGGTGAAATCACATGGTGTATATCTTTCTACAACTGACTTATTTTACTTAGCATAGTACTTAGAAGACCCATTCATGCTGTTGCAAAAGGTAAAGTTTCCTTTTTTTTAATGACCAAGTAGTTAGTATTCCATTGTATAAATGTACCATCACTTTTTTATCCACTCATCTACTGATGGGCACTTGAGCTGCTTCCAGATCTTGGTTATTGTAAATAGTGCTGCCATGAACATATGGGGTGCATATATTATTTCAAATCAGTGTTTTAAGTTTCTTTGGATGCATTCTCAGAAGTGGAATCACTGGGTCATAAGGCAGTTCCATTTTTAATTTTTTGAGGAAACTCCATATTGTTTTCAACAGTGGCTGAACTAATCTGCGTTCCTACCACTACATGAGGAGTCTGTTTCCGCCACATCTTTCTAACACTTGATTTTTGTTGATTTATTGATAATAGCCATTCTGAAAGGTGTAAGGTAATATTTCGTTATGGTTTTAATTTTCATCTCTCTGTGATTAGTGACATCTAACAACTTTTCATGTTTATTGGCCTCTGTACGTCCTCTTTGTAGAAGTGTCCATTCAGGTCCTTTGCCCATTTTTAAATTGGATTGTTTGTTTGTTTGGTGTTGAGTTCTAGAAGTTCTTTATAAATTTTGCATGTTACCCCCTTATCAAATGTAGATTGGCAAATATATTCTGCCATTTTTAGTGGGTTTTCTTTTCATTTCTGTTGATGGTTTCCTTTGCCGTGCAAAAAATTTCTAGTTTGATGTAGTTCCATTTGTTTGTTTTTTGTTTTCCTTATTTGAAGTGATATATCAAAAAAAAAATATTGCTATGACCCTATTCTGCTCTGCCTTCCCACTGCCGGAGCCCACAGTGAGTGACTGGGAAGGAGCCTTTGGGTGTTGGCTGTTTGAGAAGGTGCCTGTGTTTCTGGCAGATTCCCATCTCTCCCTGACAGACAAGATCCCCACTGATTTTCACAGCCAGATATTATGTTAATTTTTCTTCCCGGCTCTGGTACACTTCTCTTCTCAGGACTTCTGACATCTTCCTGGGAAACTGGTCACAGTAGTGCAATGCATTTTGTGGTGATGCTGACTCGTAAACAAGCCCACTGTATTGCCAGTTGTTTAAGAGTACTCTATTTACTACTGTGTCAGAGTTGCTTACAGTATTCAGTACAGTAACATGCTGTACAGGTTTGAAGCCCAAGAGCAATAGGCTGTATACCATATAGCCTAGGTATAGCTTAGGTATATAGTAGGCTATTCCATCTAGGTTTGTGTAAATGCATTCTGATGTTCACATCAGGACGAAATCACCCAAGGACACATTTCTCAGAATGTATTTCCATTATTAAGTGGCACCTGACTAGAGAGAGAGAGAGAGAGAGAGAGAGAGAGATTTTAAGTAATTGGATATATGATGTGGGGGTTGGCAAGTCTGGAATCTGTAGGACAGGTCTGCAGACTAGAAATTTAGGGAAAAACTGATGTTATAGCCTTGAGTTCAAATTATGCAGAACAGCAGGCTGGAAACTCAGGCAGGGTACTGATGTTGTAGTTCTGAAGAGGATGGTTTTTAAGAAACCCCAGTCTTTACTTTATTCACAGGCTACTGATTAAAATGATAATGACACCTAAGAAAATATCTTCACAGCAAAACTTTTTAAACCAAATAATTGGGACTATAACCTAGCTGAGATGATGCACATAATTAACTATTGCAGGCATTTTGGGGGAGTCTGCTTGCTACTTGAAGTCATATTGTATGACTTCCTTTTGGCATAGACAGAACTTGAGACCACTAAATAAGAGGGAGCAGACTGGGGTTCTGGGCCTGCGCTGTGTCCCCTGAGAAGCAGGGCACTGACCTGGACTTATCCTTGATGAATGGGGTGCATCCATTTCTTTGTCCATAAAAGATGATAACTATGTTTCCGTTAGCTCTAACATTATACCCTGAGCATTAAGTAGTCCTTGCATCTATAAAATGGGACAAGATATAACTAACGCAATGTGTGCCAGGCATTGTTGAACATGCTTTATGTGGAATAGCTCAAGTAATCCTCTCAATAATCCTACTAGATAGCAGCTCTTTCTGTTCCCATTTTACAGATGAGGAAACTGAGGCATAGGGAGATTAAGTAGCTTTTTGCAGGGTCATGCAGCTAGTCAGTGGTGGAGCCAGATTTTGAATCCATGCAGTCTGGATCCAGTGCCTGGCCTTTAACCACCACATGATGCTATTTCTATACCACCTCACAGGCTGTGGTGAGGAATAAATGGCTTAATGGATTTGCAAACACTATGTGCACTAAAGGCCTATATGATCCTACAGTACCAGTTTGTCCCTTGGGTACTTCTATGAGCAACCCCTCTGGGATGGAGTCTCATAACTGAGTTCCATCTGGCAGCCCCTAGTACATTGTCAAGTACACAGCAAACTTAGATGATGTGCAGTCAGTGCTGGAGCAGTGGAATGAATCAAGGATATGCAAACAAAGCACTGCATGATGAGATCTAGTTTTGAGTCCATTCCCTAGCGGTTGTGGATGGAAGAAGTCAACTCTCTGCCCCTCTTATCTTTATGTAAAGAATCAGAAGAACATCTACCAGCAGTTCATATTTACCTGTTTATGCTTCTTTATCAATCTCTGGAAAAATAAAACACCTCCTGTGTTTTCTTGCTTGCTTGCTTTTTTATGCACAAACACTTGAGGTGGTTCAGGCAGCAGATCTCCCTGGCAACAGGAGGCCAAAGTGCTATTTGAGCTGCTGGACATGAGAATATGTGTCTATGCAGCTGCTCCTATACACAAGAGAGGAGACAAGAGATCTGCTCCTTGAGAAGGCCTCCTACAACGTCCCTCATGAGTCCAAGACGGCCACGAGGAGCCCATCTCTGCATGGGCAGACCCTCAGCTTCAGACCAAATTCTGTCTGAATAAGTGCTTTCAGTGCAGGGATCTGAGGAAGCCAAGGGGAGATAGAAGAGACCTTGAAGACTGTTTAATAATTCTCTCTGCTTTGGTTTCTCTGTCTGCTCTTTGCTATCGTTCAGTCCTAGCTGGTGATGCCCTTCCAGGCCTACAGCCGAACCCCCAGGGTGCTCTAGGAATTGTGTAACTTTCTAGAGACATGGCCTAAAGCTATGGTATCTGAGCTCAGTTGGAATCTTCACTATCTCTGAATTTTTAAATTATTTTTATGTGTATTGATTTTTAGAGAGAGAGGAAGGAAGAGAGACAGAGACAAAAAAAGAGAGAAGTATTGATTTGTTGTTATAACTATTCATGCTATCATTGGTTGGTTTTTGTATGTACCCTAACCAGGGATCAAACCGACAACCTTGGCATGATGCTTGGCCAACGCCTACCATCTCTGATTTTTTTCACTGGACAAGAAAGCCCTCTATATGCTGATATGGCTCGGTGGGGAACAGAATGTCCAGTATGCAGTCTGTGTTGCCTGTGGTCAACTGACATGCCCAGATGTACCAGTCTAAGCTCCCAGAAAACAGAGTTTACATCACAGCCTTGGTTTCCTCACTCCTCATTCCTTACTCCTAGGAGGTAACTGCACTAGAAGCCTACCTATGCCCTGATAGGTGTATTCTGCTACTTTCCATTTCTCCTTTCCTTGGCACTCTTGACTACTTACTTCGTGGCAGATACTGGTGGTCATCTGCTCAACAGCCATGCTCTCCTTTGTCCTTGCTGACAGATCCCCGATTAGTGCAGGGCCGCAATGTATCTAACTTGACATGGCCTTTTTCATTACAGGTGGCCGTGGGATCCAGTTCAAGTTAATGGGATGTAAGTAGAGTCTACTGGTTGGGGCTTGCAGGAAAGCTATTTTATTTCTGGTTAGTGGGGAAAACAATCCCCCTTCCCCCTTTGCCCTTCCCCCTCTTTCTGCCTGTAGCACAGAGGTCGTGCTGCTTGTGTGGCCATGAGGATGAAAGTCATCAGCTGAAACGGAAGGAGCAGGGGGTGGATAGAGCCTGAGTCCTTGAAAACTTCCTCAAGTAGTCACAGCAGCATCAGCTTGCCTCCTTTTTGGACTCCTTGTTGCACGAGTGAAGGATTCCATTGCACACAGCCAAGTGTACTCACAACTTTTTGAGAAAGACAGTTTAAAAGCTCTCATCTTTCCTGTTTGTAACAATGAATTCCTTGCCCGTCTGTCCTTGGCTAGCTCCTCTTCTTCCTGCGGCACTGTCTTCCCACCAGCCTCGGCGGGGCCCGGTTATGACATTTCTGATGCCCCTACAGGCAGGCTGCCCTTTATTGCCATAGTCTCTTTTCTGGGCTTATATGTCTTGCTCTACTCTGGGAGGTGATTTGCGATGGTCCAAGTATGTATGGGATGACTGTGTTCTGTAAAGAGGAATAGCATCTTAGTCACACGAGTGCCAGAACCTCTGCACAATTTGGCTCTCTTGCTTTATCCAGTAATGGAAAAGCAAACAAAAGAATCTTTTTTTAATTAGCTAAACTTTGAATTTTAGAGACACCTGTCTGTCCCAAGTCACTCTCCAGTGGTTTGCATACTAGGTTTGGCCATACATCTCTGGTTGCCCAAGGACAGAAATGGCAAATACCTGGTTCTTCTGACACCATTCTGTGTTCTATCCCCTTGATGGAAATCATGACTTGATCATATCGTTTTGTATTTGTATGTTCGATTTTGTGCTCAAAGCATTTCACAATCATGCTAGAAACCTTGCTCAAGGAAGCTATTCTCGTGTCTCTGAGTCAGTATGCAAAACAGACACTTGAATGCAGTTTCTGCACTTTTTCTGAAGAGTCTCAGTCTCGGGGCTTCCTTTGGTCTGGTATGCAAGAATGCTAAGCCATTGGGACTCCCACAGTACGTTGGATAAAACCGAGGCAAAGTTGCTCAGGCAGACCAAAGGAAATGAGGGGATAATGATATTCTTTTCTAACTGCCCCTTTTAATCTTTACATCTAATCCTCCTAACCCCCCCCCAAATTACAGCATCTGTGCCTATCGTTCTGAGCCGAGGTAGCGAGATGAGGGGGACTGGAGTGGAGGGGATGCTCATCAGGGATCGCATATTTTAAAGATCTGCAAAAGGGAAGTGTGAAAACTTCTTGGAAGGGGACAGCAAAACTGTAATTAAATTTTCTGATCTTGTTAGCCAATTTTTTCACTCATTGCCCCTGAACCGGAGGACGGGAGGGAGGGAGGACACTGTGGCGGCGGGGGTGGCGGGGAGGGAAATGAGCTTTTCACGGATTATTGGGTTAGTTCCACTTCTCCCATTTTTTAATTTATTTGTCTGCATGTTCTCCAGAGCTGAAAAGTCTCCAAATCCTTTTCCATTTTCTTTTAATTAGATCTGATTTTGGAGTCTGAAAACTTGGGAGGGGCTCAGGTTTCAATAGCAGGATGACAACAGTTGGAGAGTCCTGTTCTCATCTTTTTGAACTCTGTTCAGAATTTATGATTCCTAGTAATGAGTTTCTTTATTTCTTTGCATTTCTTCTTTCTTTTTTCTTTAACAGTTGAACTACTGTTTGCACTCTTTATCACCTTATCCCATTTTACTGTCTTATGGTTAAAAATCATGAACATTCCTCCCAAATTTTAAAAAAAGAGGATGCATTTATTTCCACAGTCTTTGCCTTTATATTTCTCTTTTATAAAATGGAACACAGGTCAAAAAAGGTGGTGGTGGATATTTAGGCAGAGTAATACCAACTCTACATTCTCTTTGCTTTGAAGCGCAAAGAAAGAAAAAGAAATTAGCCAGAAAAAAAGAGCCACAGGAGCCCATGGTGGATAACCTCATTTATTACTTAAAGTCACTAGGGACTACATCCTGGGGCTAAGGGCATCTAAGGCCTCAGGTGGGAAAGCTGAACAGAGAGCACTGAGTGGTTGGTGGAGGAACAAGAACCATTCCCTTGTGGGAGCCTGACGTGCTGAATGGCAGAGACCTTCTTCCAGGTGGATTGGTGCCAGGACAGAAGGCATGTCTGCTATCCACAGAGGCTGCCTGTGGGCCTGCTGCACTGGAGAGCATTTGTTTACAATTCACTCAGGGCGAGAGGCACTCTGTTTGTTGGCTCAGAATTTATGATGTCACAGGGTGGGCTTGGGATGGTCTGACTTAATATCTAGGCTATAGAATATATACAATGAGCACTTTGAACAGCCAGATTTGGGCACCACAAATCAATGTGTAGCTATCCTCAATAGAAGTTGAAATTGAGGTAGCCCTGGCCGAGTAGCTTAGTTAGTTAGAGTACTGTCTCGATACACCAAGGTTGCAAGTTCGATCCCCAGTCATGGTACAGACAAGAATCAACCAGTGAATGCATAAATAAGTGGAACAATGAATTGATGTTTCTCTTTCTCGCTCTAAATCAATAAATACGAATAAAAATAACTAAAGATGTCCCTATGATGGCTGATTGGGAGAAGCAAGACATAGGTATTGATTGTGGGCCAAGAAAAATGATTCAAATTGAAAACCACTGAGGCAGAAACTGAATTTTTCTGAGGTTTTGTTTTGAAGTCAAGCTGGTTTGTACATAAACAACACAAAGGATCCCGTTCCTGAATTAGCAGAGCAGAGATTTTTACATTTTTTATTTCATGGTAAATAAAGATATTTGATGGGTTCCTGAAAACCCCATAGAGCCCCACTGGTGTTCTCTTTAGCCTGTTATAAATATGCCAACATAATACATGTAAGGGCAGCATATAATTCAGCTCTGAACTCACCAGCCCAGCATTGGGCCTGGCTTGTTTTGAAGGCAGAGATTTTCTAGGGGTGCCTAGGGGATCACAGATGGCCTGTGGAAGGCAAATTTGGCTTGAACCTTGAAGACTGAACAAAGTTGAAACTTGAGGAAATGCAGAAGGTGGAAAGGTATGCCTGCAGAAGGGACTTCATAAGTGATGGCATAAAAAAAGAAAATATGATAGATTCACAAGGAATAGAAAGTTAGTTTGGGAAAAGTAAGAGAACATGTTGGGGTGTAGTCAGGGAAAGGGATAGTGAGGTAGGTCAGGGCTGAATCACGGAGGGCCTGGATATATAAATTGTATTTGTATTTTTTTTTTTAATTAGACCAGTTGTGCTCCTTTTATTTATTTATTTATTTATTTATTTATTTATTTATTTACAGGGACAGAGAGAGGGACAGATAGGGACAGACAGACAGGAATGGAGAGATGAGAAGCATCAATCATCAGTTTTTTGTTGCGACACCTTAGTTGTTCATTGATTGCTTTCTCATATGTGCCTTGACCGCGGGCCTTCAGCAGACTGAGGAACCCCTTGCTGAAGCCAGCGACCTTGGGTCCAAGCTGGTGAGCTTTGCTCAAGCCAGATAAGCCCGTGCTCAAGCTGGCGCGACCTCGGAGTCTCAAACCTGGGTCCTTCCACATCTCAGTCCGACGCTCTATCCACTGTGCCACCGCCTGGTCAGGCTGTATTTTTTTTAATTAAGTGAGAGTAAGGGAGGTAGAGAGACAGACTTCCAAATGTGCCCTGACCAGGATCCACTTGGCAAGCACCTTGTGGAGCAATGCTCTGTCCACCTGAGGTATTGCTTCGTTGCTTGGCAGCCAAGCTATTTTTAGTGCTTGAGATGGAGGTCATGGTGCCATCCTCAGTGCCAGGGACCATCTTGCTCAAATCAATCAAACCATGGCTGTGGGACAGAGAGAGAAAGAAAGAGAAAGAGAAGGAAAGAGAGAGAGAGAGACAGAAAAGGGGGAATGAGAGGGGTGGAGATGTGGATGGTCACTTCTCCTGTGTGCACTGACTGGGAATTGATCCTGGGACATCCACACATGGGGCCGATGCTCTACGGCTGAGCCAACTGGCCAGGGCCTGCATTTGTATTTGTAGAGTAAAAACTGTGGACCTGGAAGGCTGATGAACAGAGAGATGGGAATAGTGCTTAAGGAAGAGTAAACTCTCTGAATCTCAGTCTCTTTGCAAATGAGGGCTGCTCAAATTGTCCTCTCAGATTCTTTTCTCTAAGCTTCACCTCAGCTGCTATAGAAAGAGGAACAAATGGCTTATAAATTCTGGTTACTCCTGTTCTAAATAACTCTCTGTCTTTCTACCTTTCCTCAGAACAGTGGGGGATGGGGAAGGGGGGGAGGGAAGAGGGGATGGAGAAGAGAGAATGAGGGAGAGATTTCAAAACAAGGGTTTCAAAAATTCTTAGACTCAAAGATAAAGGACAAAAGTCTTAAGAATTCTATGAAAAATAAATCCTTAGTAATAATAATTATTGTTGTTGTTACCACTTTTGTTGATAAAAGTGATGCCTCTGAAGTGGTCCTTTGGAGAAAAAGCAAACGAATCCTGGTATTTAGAAGTAAACTTTTTGGAGAGCTGTCAGAGTTGGATAACAGCAGGAAAACAGATCTTCTGAAACTCAGATCCACAGAAGCATCTGATGCCGCCTGGTTAAGATGCACATCAAGTAACATATTGCCATGCAGTGTACGCTGTGTAGGGCTCGTCACTGCTCCTTACCTCTCTCCAGCTGCCTCGGCGGGTTCTCTGGGCTGCCTCGGCCAGCCTACCATCTCTCCATCTGCCTGCTCCTCCCCAAGAGAGAGAAAATGACAGAAAAACCTCTTCATCTCCCTTCAAATCACAGAATCATAGCATTTTATGGCTTAGAGGAAACATAAAGAGAGCCTTCAGCTATTTTAAAGACAACAAAATATTCCTACAAATTCAAGCTCCATTAGGAAAACTGGGATGGTAGAACCCATAGATGTGGGAATACTGGCCAAATTCTAATAAAGATAGATATAAACCTTCCCCAAAGTGTTTTTCCATGAGACACTGACTCTCTATGATCAAAAGTGGGCTTTATATAGGGCTTAGAAACTGAATAAGTGGATCTGAGACTCTGACCCAGGGTAAGGTGGGAAAAATCTGGAGGGGGAGGTCACATGGTCTCTCAAATCTATCCAGTTCTATGTGGCCACGCGTAGGCCTGGACAACATCAATGGACTTGAATGAGGTGTCTCCTTTTTCAGAGCCTGCTTGCAGAGTTCAGGAAAGCTGCCTCACTAACCTTGACCTACATTGCACTGCCTGCCCTCAGACCTAGTCTGCCCCTTATGGACAAAGATCAGGAAGGAGATGGCCAGAATTTCCTCCCAGATCAGACCTGGCAATGGAGTGATGGTGAAGCAGAGCCCCAAGACCTCCTGCGATGGCTACAGCAAATCCTTCACAACACTAACACAAAAACAGTAGAGGAAAACCCATGGAAATCAATATGTGGTATTGCCTATTGTAGATATCAATCATTTAGTATGGACATTAAGCAGAATGAGACCACAAGTAGGGACAACAATGATTTTGAACAAATATTAAACATGTATTTTCTGATTTGAGATTGATATATTATAAAGGCAGGACTCAAACACCCCAGAGCTAATAAAGACATATCAGACTTTCATCAGAACAGATATTAGAATGAAAGTACAGCCTCAACACATTTTTATAAAGTGAGATATAGTATGAACAGTTCTTTCATTAGGGATGGGGAAATCAAATTTTAAAACCAATGTCGACTTAGAAGTTTTTCTACTGATCATCAATTCAGCACTCATTTTCAATATTAATAACTCAGCTAAGCACCTGGCAGAGTTAATAAATTTTTCTGTGAACCTTCATTTGATTGATTACATCATAGTCAATGTGACCACATAAGAAGTTGCCCTGGAAATAGGATTCTCTGCAGCAATAGTTAAAAAGCAAGAAATTACTGGAGGTGAATAAGTTCTATTTTAGGATTGTTTCTGACAATTCTAAGAAAAACAAAAGCACAATACATGTAAGAGAAGTGGGATTGTTGGCAATGTTTAACCAAAATGGAAGGGTTTTTTGTGCATATTACATTGCATTTTGGGGAAATATTTTGATCTTAAAAATTCCAATAGAAGAGTCTTATATAGCAGGGAAAATAATTATAGTAAAGAAATACAAAGGTGACGTAAAGTAGTTCAACTTCTTCATTCTCCACTCAAGTGTATGAAATTAGGAGTCAGATGCGGAAGAAGACTCTAGGGTTGAGGGAGATGGTGTTCAGCTGGGGAGGTCCCCTGGAGGATGTGTCTATTTGTTCTTGGGAAGCCACTGAAGGCAACAGACTCTTGGAATGTCTATGTTGGGTGAAATGTTAGCATTATTCCACTTCCTTATTTCTTCATATTATACTATAAATAGGCCAGCTATATAATTTGCAAGGTTCTCAGGATGAAAATGCAGAGCAGGACCACTATTCAAAATTTATTAAGGATTTCAAAAAGGCACCACAGCATTAAACCAAGTATGTGGGCCTTCCAAGCTATGGGGTCCCGTGTGGGCCTTCCAAGCTATAGGTCACATGCCCAAGGAGCTAGCCCTGACTATAAATGGGGAGGTAGGGACCACAGTGACTCAAAGTTGTCTTCTAATAGACCCCTTCACTCTTCTTATTGGTTATCAGCCCTTAGGCACCCAAAAGGTTGGGCACAGGGGAAGGGAAGAGAAAGCACCTGCAGAAATCACATCATGCCCCTTTTGATGGTAGAATCAGTCATGTTCTTCCTTCTCAGTTATCTCTTAATCAACTACACATGCAGGAGTCTCCTGTGACCCCAGGATCCTTTATTTATTTATGTAATCTCAAACAGTGAAGGTATACAGTAACAAATACTTTGCAGGGGGTCAAAGACACAGAAACAAGACAAAGTATTCTTCCTCCAGAAGCTCCATCTCGCAATGAGAGAACTTAACTTTATCTGAGAACTGACAGAGTTGCATTTCTTGGGAGGAAATAAGGGAATGTGAATTGTCATTTTCAGATAGAATGATATATCAGCTCAGTTGGCATCAATTTTTCATTTTTTCAAGAAGGAAGATCACATAGAAAGATGCAAATCCTTTAGTAAATGACCTGTCTTTATTTATCAGTGGTTTTGGATGGAAAGGGAAAGGCGAATTGGACTTAAGAGGTCAAGACTATAGGGCCATCAGAAGGGAGTAAAATCTGCTGGGTAGTGAATGGGCTCAGGTACTCTGAGAGCTTACTGGGGTGATTAACTGACTCCTAGCTGTTGGACATGATGCCATTTGTGATGCAATATAACGTAGCCTCTACCTTGAGGCAGTTGTCTTTGCAAGGTGAGTAGGAGTATGAAGATGGTAGTTTTATGTATACAGGCCTACACAGAGAAATGGCCCAGTAAACTTGATTTTATCATAATCTAACGTCTTATCAGGTAAGTCCCAGAAGGGAAAACAAGTCTGTTTAATACCTTTAATCACTGCCTCATTTCATTTTATCTCAAGAAAGCTTTCCTGAAAAGGGGGTGTCTCTCTCCAAGTCTATGAGGAATGAACCTCATGGTTGCTGGCTTCAGAACTCTATGTTTTTGCTTTGTATTTAATTGTGACAGACTTCTTCTTTCCCCTTCTGTGAATCTTAACTAGAATACAACAGATTTCTTTTCAGTATGGTTGAAAACATTCTGATTTTCATCTTTTCTGTAAATATTTTGAAGGTGGGTTAAGACCATCTTTAAATGCTGCTCTTAGAAGTATTTTTTCTCAAAGTATATTTATAACATATTAAACTACATACACATTCTTATAGAATTTTTTTTATATATATATATTAAGTGTGAGGTAGGGAGACAGAGACAGACTCCTGCATGCTCCCCAACCAGGATCCACCCAGCAAGATCCCTACCGGGCGATGCTCTGCCTGGCAGGGTCGCTGCTCCATTGCTTGGCAACTGAGCTATTTTAGAGCTTGAGGCAATAGAACCATCCTCAGCACCTGGGGCTAACTTTGCTCAAACTATTGGAGCCATGGCCATGAGAGGGGAAGAGAGAGAGGGAGAGAAAGAGAGAGAGAGAGAGAGAGAGAGAAAGAGAGAGAGAGAAGAGGAAGGGGGAGGGTTGGAGAAGCAGATAGATGGTCACTTCTACCGTGTGCCCTGACCAGGAATCGAACCCAGAACTTCCACACCCTGGGCCGATGCTCCACCACTAAGGCAACTGGCCAGGGCAACATACACATTCTGAAGACAAAGATGTTGGTTTTTCTATCTGAATAATGCCTAATAATCAGTAAAGTTGTAGGTTAGAAAATAGCGTATGTGGTTGATTTGCTGTATGACCTGGACTCAGTGGGGGTCCTAGCAGCAAACTCACCCCTCCATCCACTGCACATTTCAATGTGACACGAAGCTTGTCCTAGCAGCAAACTCACCCCTCCATCCACTGCACATTTCAATGTGACACGAAGCTTTGATCTTCCCTGGTCTTTGATGGAATGTGGGGTAAATTAAGAATCTTTTTTTTTTAGGTCATTCTCAGGTGACAAAATGTCTTCTGACTAGTTCTAGTCTCAAAAAGTTTTTATTCCAATGATTAAAATGTCCAGCCCAGTGCCATAATCATATAACTGAACATTCTTACCAAGTTCAAAGCATTTCCCTCTGTGAGATTGCCAAGGCTGCTGTGGTCTGGGAAGAGTGATATAGGGGAGGGAATGTCAACTGCTTCTCTCTTTGGACTATTGGGTTGTTATTGGGATATTTGAATTATTTATTGACCACAATTCTGTACTCCCTCCCTCTGCCATATGCTCTTTCAGTGCATTAGAATGGGCAGAGTGGACTTTGCCACCCAACTGACTTTTGGATGTGGCCAATGGAAGGACAGAGCTTGACAAGTACCTGAGTGGTTTGTCTGGTCTCTCAGACTCCTGTGGTCCTAGGGAGAGGTCATGCCTCAGGTAGCCCCTGTCCATTCAGCCAAAATGCAGGCACCCCATTTAACGATAGCTTAGTGTGCCCTACAAAAGCTTTGGATCTCATCCTTTGGAATGTGAGGACAATTGATATTAAATGTTTTTCTTTTTTCTTCATCTCAGGAACCTCAGGAGGAACTGAGACAAAAAAGAGTTTCATTTTTACATCCTGAAATATAGTATATATTTCCTACTGTGAAGTTGAGAAAAATCATAGACCCAACTGCACTACAGTTTATGTGAGACACTTTGCACAGCACTGGGCACATGGCAAACACTCAAAAACCAGAAATTTAAAGTGGTTCTTAGTATTATTAGTCAGCATTTTTTTTTCCCTGCAGGAACTGAAGTACCGAGGACTTCAAAGTTACTATTTGTGAATAAAGATGATACCTAGATTTGGGGATTATTCTGGGCAATTTAATGCCACTGATTGCATTTCTCGCTAGATATTAAACCAGGGCTCAGGAATGGAAGATGGAAGGAGAAAAGCCTGCCTGTGGCAGTGCTAATGCAAGGAGTCTGTTTGGTCTGTCGGCTTGTTTTCTTTCTTTTTTCTTTTTTTTTTGTATTTTTTCTTTTTGGCTTGATAGAGATAGAGAGAGACAGCAGGAAGAGTTGTGGTTTTAGGTTGTCCATTGATTCCTTCTCTTCTTTTTAATTTTTAAACTTTATTTAGAAAATTAACTTTAATACAGTGACATTGATCAATAAGAATACATAGGTTTCAGGTGAACATTTCTACAGCATTTTAACTGTTCATTATGTTGTATACCCATCACGCGAAGTCAAATCATGTTCCATCACTTTATATTTGTCTCTCTCTACACCCCTCCCCCCATACCCTCCCCCTCCTCCACACCTCCTTCCCTCTAGTAACCACTTCACTTTAATCTATGTCCCTGTAAGTCTCAATTTTATGTACTACCTATGTGTGAAATCATACAGTTCTTAGATTTTTCTGATTTACTTATTTTGCTCAGTATAATGTTCTCAAGGTCCACCTATGTTGTTATAAATGTCACTATGTCATCATTTCTTATGTCTGAGTAGTATTCCATTGTTTACATGTACTATACCTTCTTTATCCAATCCTCTATCGAGGGACACTTTGGTTGTTTCCATGTCTTGGCCACTGTGAATAATGCTGAGATAAACATTGGGGTACATGTGTCTTTACATATTAATGTTTATGAGCTTTTGAGGTAGATACCAGTAGTGGGATTGTTGGGTCATATGTCAGTACTAGTCTTAATGTTTTGAAGAACCACAATACTTTTCTTCTATAATGGTTGTACTAATTTGCATTCCCACCAGCAGTGAATGAGGGTTCCTTTTTCTCCACAGCCTTTCCAACATTTGTTATTACCTGCCTTGTTGATAATAGCCATTCTAACAGGTATGAGATGATGATATCTCATTGTAGTTTTGACTTGTGTTTCTCAAATAGCTAGTGAAATGAGCATCTTTTCATTTATCTGTTGGCCATTTGTATGTTCTCTTGGGAGAAGTGTCTGTTCAGGTCCTCTCCCCAATTTTTTAATTGGGTTGTTGGCTTGTTTGTTGCTGAGCTTTGTGAATTATATATATCATATTTTGAATATTAACCCCTTATGGGAGCTGTTTGCAAATATCATCTTCCATTTAGTTGACTGCTTATTTGTCTTGTTGTCAGTTTCTTTTGCTGTGCAGAATTTTTTTTTGTTTAATATAGAAATATTTATTTATTTTTTGCCTTTACTTCCCTTGCTTTTGGGATCAAATTCATAAATTGTTCTATACAGCCAAGGTCCATGAGTTTAGTACCTATGTTTTCTTTTATGTAATTATTACTTCAAATATTATATTTAGTTCTTTAATCCATTCTGAATTAATTTTTGTGCAAGGGGACAAACTGTAGTCAAGTTTTATTCTTTTGCATGTGGCTTTCCAATTTTTCCAGCACCATTTATTATTGAAGAGGCTCTCTTTTCTCCATTGTGTATTTTGGCTCTTTTGTTGAAGATGATTTATTCATATATATATGGTTTTGTTTCTGGACTCTTACTTCTGTTCCATAGGTCTGTGTGTCTGTTTTTCTGCCAATACCATGCTGTTTTGATTATCGTGGCTCTATAGTATAATTTGAAGTCAGGTAGTGTGATACCTCCAGCTTCATTCTTTTTCCTCAGGATTGCTTTGGCTATTTGAGGTTTTTTATGTTTCCATAAAACCTGGTAATTTTTTTGTTCTATTTCTTTAAAAAATGACATTGGGGTTTTGATGGGAGATTTCATTAAATTTATATTGCTTTGGGTAATATGGCCATTTTAACTATGTTGATTTTTCCAATCTATGAGCATGGAATATATTTCCATTTCATTGTGTCTCTTTTAATTTCTTTCAATAATGTTTTATAGTTTTCAGTATATAGGTCCTTCATATTCTTTGTTAAATCTATTCCTTGGTATTTTATTTTATTTTTTGTTGCAATTGTAAAAGGAATTGTTTTATTGAGTTCATGTTTTGATGTTTCATCATTGATATATAGGAAGGCAGTGGAATTTTCTATATTGATTTTATATCCTGCAACTTTACTGTATTGGCTTATTGTTTCTAATAGTTTTTTGGTGGAGTCTTTGGGGTTTTCTATTTACAGGATCATGTCATCTACAAAAAGTAACAACTTTTCTTCTTTCCTGATATGGATGACTTTTATTTCTTTCTCTTGCCTGATTGCTCTGGCTAAACTTTCCAGAATTATGTTGAATAAGACTGGAGAGAGTGGACAGCCTTGTCTTGTTCTTGATATTAGAGGAAAAGCCTTCATTTTTTTCACCATTTAGCATGATACTAGCTGATGGTTTGTAATACAAAGCCTTTATTATGTTGGGGTACATTCCTTCTATACCTATTTTCTTGAGTGTTATAACATAAAGAAATGTTGTATCTTATCAAATGCCTTTTCCGCATCTATTGATTGGATCATATGGTTTTTGTTCTTTGTTTTGTTGATGTGGTGTATTACATTGATCAATTTCTGTATGTTGAACCATCCTGTGCTCTTGGAATGAATTCTACTTGATTATGATGTATTATTTTTTTAATGTGTTGTTCTATTCAATTTGCTAGTATTTTGTTTAGGATTTTTGCATCTGTATTACTCAGAGATACTAGTCTTTAGTTTTCTTTTTTTGTGTTGCCCTTGCCAGGTTTTGGTATGAGGGTTATGTTGACCTTATAAAATGTGTTGGCAAGTATTGCTTCTTCTATTTTTTGGAAGACTTTGAGATGGATAGGAATGAAATCTTTGAATTTTTGGTAGAATTCACTAGTTAGCCATCTGGTTTTGGACTTTTGTTTTTCAGGAGGTTTTTGATAGTTGTTTGTATTTCTTTTCTGTTTATAGGTCTATTTAGGTTTTATACTTTTTTGTAATTTAGTCTAGGAAGACTCTGTAGTTCTAGTGATTTATCCATTTCCTCTTGTTGAATTTGGTGGCATATAGTCTTTATAACAGGGGTTGGGAAACTTTTTGGCTGAGAGAGCCATCAACACCACATATTTTAAAATGTAATCCCATGAGAGCCATACAATATGTTTAACACTAAATACAAGTTAAATGTGTGCATTTTATGTAAAACCAACACTTTTAAAGTACAATAAGTCTCTGAATTCTTTTTAATAACATTGTTATTCTGTTTCTAACTAATAATGAATAAAGTCCTTCTTACCATTAATGTGACTTCTGGTGCTGCATGGTTTTGCTGATGGCTTTGTATTCTGGTTGATACGTGGTGAGGTTAAGCTCGATGCAGGTGTTGAGACTTCCATCCATTAAACATGATCATAAGTTGGTCTTAATGTTCTTTAGATGTGAGAAAGACTACTCACATGCATACGTAGAGCCAAACATTGTCAGTACAGCAATACTCATACTGCCATGTGTGGTATGTGACGGGAAGCGCGTTCCAAGTTTTGACAATCAATTGGTCTGTGGGTTGAAGTTTTTTCATCTCTCACCACTTGTGTTTGCTCGCCAACTCTGCTTGCTGTTGTGTAAGTTTTTCCAAATCTTCATTCAGTGACTTGAACTTATTCATCCACATGTCTGAGGCCTTCAGGTCAGCAGCTTGTAGCTCAAAATCTCTGATGGAGACACCGGGGATGTAACTCAGGTCAGCGCTGTCCACTGCACACTCGTGTGGATGGGTGATGAACTTAAAAAGACGAGTGTGCTCATGAAATTCTCCAAAGCATGCTTTGAATGACTGCAGGAGATTAGATGTGAAGCCTGCTAGCTGCTGGAGATCAAGGTGTTGAGCAGGGTCATTTGCTGTGCATGCATCTTTAAACTCTCCCAGTTTTTCAAAGTGTAGTAAATGACCTGTTTCAATGTTGGCAATGAAGAGTTCCAGCTTGTTTTCAAATGCAAACACTGCTTGTTGAAGGGATAAGACTATATTTCCAATGCCTTGCATTTTCACATTGAGCTGGTTCAGATGTTCAGTCATGTCCATGAGATAGTAGAACTTCAGGAGCCATTCAGTGTTAACTAACTCAGGATGCTTGACGTTTTTTTATTTCAAGAAAAGTCCGGATTTTGCTCAGACAAGCCATGAAACGGCTGAGCACCTTCCCTCTTGACAACCAACACACATTGCTGTGCAGAAGCAGACCAGGAAAATATTCCCAACTTCATTCAGCAGTGTTTTAAACTGGCAATCATTTAAAGCTTGGGCAACAATAAAGTTGACCACCCAAATGACCAGCGACATCACCTCACCAAGCTGCTCGCCACACATCTGAGCACAAAGTGCCTCCTGATGTAGGATGCAGTGAAAACTTAGGATGGGTCTCTTTTCATGTTCATGAAGAAGCACTACGAATCCTCTGTTTTTCCCCACCATGCATGGAACACCATGAGTACACACCAACATAAGTTTATCCATCTGTAGATATTTTTCTTTAGCGCACTCAGTGAAAAACTTGAATAAACCCTCCCCTCTTGTTGTCTCTTTCATAGGCAAAACAGCAAGACTTTCCTCACATAGTGTGTCACCGACAGCATACCTTGTGATCATGCTGAACTGGGATAAATGGCTTATGTCTGTTGACTCATCCAAAGCGAGAGAAAAGAATGGTGCTGCATTTATGTCCTTCACTTGTGTTGCCTCAATTTGATTTGCCATCATGATGGTACAATCGTGAACAGTTCTTGCCGACAGAGGCATGTCTTTTATTTGTTTGATTATCTTGTCTTTATCCGAAAAGTCATCACAAAGTTCATTGGCAACATCAAGCATGAATGTTTTGGCATACTCCCCATCTGTAAATGGCTTTCCGTTTCTCACAAGTGCTAAAGCACCAGCAAAGCTATCTAAATTCCAGTCACCTTGTTGGGTCCAAACACAGAGTTGCTGCTGGCTGGCTCTTGACATGCTTTCTTCCTGCTGTCCCCGCTGAATATTTTGATGCAAATGTAGTATGGCGTGTGTCGAAGTGCCGCTTTATATTTGACCGTTTCATCGATGCAATTTTATCATTGCATATTAGACACACTGCAGAACCTGCTCTCTCCACAAAGGCGAATTCTTCTGTTCATTCCTGCTGAAAAGTACGATACTTCTCATCTTTTTTTTCTTTTAGCCATCTTCTTCATCAAAAGGGTTTCTGCAATTAGCTAGCTGACTACTTGATTAAAAGGAGGGAAGTTTACTTCCTGACCTCACAACGACCTGTGTATGTTATGCATTATCCAATAAAAATTTGGTGTTGTCCCGGAGGACAACTGTGATTGGCTCCAGCCACCAGCTATCATGAACATGAGCGGTAGGAAATGAATGGATTGTAATACATGAGAATGTTTTATATTTTTAACATTTTTTTATTAAAGATCTGTCTGTGAGCCAGATGCAGCTATCAAAAGAGCCACATCTGGCTCATGAGCCATAGGTTCCTGATCCCTGCTTTATAATATTCTATTATAGTCCTTTGTATCATATATCTATGATGTCTGTGGTAATTTTTCCTCTTTCATTTCAGATTTTGTTTATATAAGTCCTTTTTTTTCCTCAGAGAGTCTAGCCTGTGGATTGTCGGTTTTATTGATCTTTTCAAAGAACCAGCTCTGTTGTTTTAATGTTTTCTATAGTTTTTTTGTTCCCTATTTCATTTAGTTCTGCTCTAAATTTTACTATTTCCTTTCTTCTGCTGACTGAGTTGCCTTTGTTCTTCTTTACTTGTTTCTTAAGGTGTGATGTTAAGTTGTTTACTTAGGATTTCTGTTGTTTTTTTATATAAGCCTGTAATGATATAAATTTTGCTCTTATTACTGCTTTGCTGCATCCCAGAAATTTTGATATGTTGTTTTGCCGTTTCCACTGTGTACATATATCCTTTGATCTCTGCTCTTATTTCTTTTTTGGCCCAGTCATTTTTTTGAAGTATGTTGTTTAATTTCCATATTTTTATGAGTTCCTTTACTTCCTTTTTACTGTTGATTTCTAATTCAAAGCCTTATGATCATAAAATATGCTTGGTATAATTTCAGTCTTCCTGAATTTGATGTTAGATTTGTGGCTCAGCATATGGTCTATCCTTGAGAATGTTCCATGCACACTGAAGAAAAATGTATAATTTGACATTTTGGGATGAAATGTCCTATAAATGTCTATTATGTCTGTATGGTCCTGAGTGTTGTTCGAAGTCAATATATTTTTATTGATTTTCTGTTTGGATGATCTATCTAAAACTGTCAATGGTGTGTTGAAATTTCTAAGTATGATTGTGTTTCTGTCTGCTTTTATTTTTAGATCAGTCAGTAGATGTCTTATATATTTTGGTGCTCCATGAATCAGTGCATATATATTAAGAAATGTTCTGTCTTCTTGATACAATATCCCCTTTATCATTATGAAATATCTATCTTTTCCTCTTGTTACCTTTGTTGTCTTGAAGTCTGCATTGTCAGATAGGAGTATGGCTACACCTGCTTTTCTTTATATTATTTGCCTGGAGAATAATCTTCCAGTATTTTATTTTGAATCTTCTTTTGTCCTTGCAGCTTAAATGTATCTCTTGAAGGCAGCATATGGTTGGGTTTTGCTTTTTAATTCAATCTGCTAATCTGTGCCCCTTTATTAGTGAGTTCAGTCCATTTAGGGTAATTATTGACACTTAGGATTTCCTATAGCCATTTTATGTTTTGTTTTCTGGTAGCTGTGTTTCTTGTTTGGTTCTTCTCTTTCTTGTTTCTGTCTGTCAGTTGTTTCTGTGTGGTGGTATTCCATACTTCTTTCTCCTGTTTCTTATTTTTTAATCTGTGTGTTTCAGTGGTGGTTTTTTCATGGGTGGGTACGATTAGGTTGTTAAGAAATAAATATTCCTATGTACAAGAGTCCTTTGTCTTATGAGTACTTCTGCACTTCATCCTTCTTTGTTACTGCAGATCTTTATCCTCTCCCCTTTTATGTTATTGTTGTCAAAGATTATTCTTGTTTTTATTGTGACCTTTTTGGAGCTTTTACTTGTAGTCTTGATTTATTTTGTTTGTTGTATCTGGTTGAATAACTCCCTTGAGTATGTCCTGCAGTGGGGGTTTTCTGGTGATAAACTCCCTCAGCTTCTATATGTCTGTAAAAGTCTTTATTTCTCCTTCATATTTGAAGGATAACTTTGATGGATCTAGTATTCTTGGCTGGTAATTTCTCTCTTTCAGTATTTTGAATGTTTGGGTCTACTCTCTTCTGGCTTGTAGAATTTCTGCTGAGAAGTTTTATGATTACCTAATGGCCTTTCTCTTATATGTTATATTCTTCTTTACCTAGCTGCTTTGAGGGTTCTTTCCTTGTCATTGACTTTTAACATTTTTATTAGGATGTGCCTTGGAGTAGGTCTGTTTTGGTTGCACTAATTTGGTGTTCTGTTTTTTTTCTTGGATTCAAGACTCTAACTCTTTCCATAGGATTGGGAAGTTATCATCAATTATTTGTTTGAATAGGCTGTTTATTTCCCTTCTCCCTCTTTTCTACTTCTGCTATACCCATTATTTGTATATTATTCTTTATGATAGTCAGACAATTCTTGCAAGCTCTCTCAAATTTTTAATTCATGAATCTCTCTCCTCTTCTCTCCGTATTTTCCTGTCTTTGATATCACTGATTTTTTCCTCTATCAGGCTTGCTTTATTATCTAAACTGGCTACTTCCATCTTCAATTCATGTATTGAGTTCTTCATTTTTGTTTTTAATGTTTCAATCTCTTTGATGAGGTTTTCTTTTGTTCATTAATTTGTTTTTGGACCTCATTAAGTTGCCTATTGGTGTCTTCTCGTATCTTGTTGAGTATTTTCAGTACTTCAATTTTGAATTCTCTATTATTTAACTCCAAGGTTCCCATGTGATCATGATTTTTTTCCCCTGAAGGTATTTCTTTTTCTCTCAGAACTACATCTCTGTCTTGTGTAGCCATGGTATTCAAAGTCTTCTTCCTTGATGACATTTGAGAGTGGTATTGTTAAGAATCCTAATAAAAAACTTAGAATAACTAATTAAGAATACAATAAAAATATAAAAATATAAACAATTATGACCAGAAGAAAAAGCGCAGAAAAAAGATCAAAAGGAAACCAAAAAATCAGAAAGAAAATTCCACAAAAATAAAAATATAAGATATGATATTTAAAGAAGATGAAATTCAAAAGAAAAAAAAGAGAAATAATTAAGAACAAAAGGAAAAGGAAAAAATATATTTTGATTTTGAAAGGTTTCTTCTAGTAGGTTTCTCTGTATTACAACATTTAGCTGTGTGAAGTTCCTCAGCTGTCCACTGCTGAGATGTTGCTGTCGCAATGATGTAGGCGGGGTGAAGTCATGTTGGTGGGTAGGGCATGTTGTGAGGATTTTACGACTTTGGTCTTATGGCTTCTGCTCTATGGCTTCAGGTTTCTGGCTTTACAGCTCTAGCCATGCTGACCTCAGGTTTCAATGTGCTCCCTCCTATATCTCCACAGACCTGAGGACGGGACATGGGGTACCTCTGTTCTTCAGGGGAGAGAGTGGCTCTGGAGAACCTACTGTGGGGTTTGTCTCTGCCATTCTTTGTACATTGAAATGAGGAAGGTGCGACATGGTAGTCTAGGGGGCCACACTTTAGCTTTCTCTGTCTCTGCCAAATGCAGGTTGCAGGCAGACTGCGGGAACACTGGTTGTGACTCTGCACTCTGTCTGCTTTGGTTTATCTCTCCCTTTGATCCTCTCTCTCACCACTCCTCCTGGCAGAAGGAGACCCATTCACCCCAAGTTTCCCTCTTTGTACCCCTAAAACAAGATCCAGAGAGCCCAAGCTTTCCTCTTCCCCACAGTCTAGCAGAGAAAAAAAACCCAGTCACTCCAGAGCCCACTGAAAATGCATTTTATTGTTTACCCCCTATTTCACCCCATTCCACCTTTAGTCCATTCAGTGTGTGGATCTTTCAGATGCACCTACAAGCCCAGCTGGAGTTCCTTCACTACATTATTGTTGTTCAATTTGTTGAAATTTCAAGGGAGAGATCAGAAGTACCTCTGCTGCCTTTACTCTGATGTCATTCCCATTGATTGCTTCTCACACATGCCTTGTCCAGTGGGCTCAGGCCAAGCCAGTAACCCCTTGCTCAAGCCAGTGACTTTGGGCTCAAGCTAGTGACCTTTGGGCTCAAACCAGCAACCCTGCACTCAAGTTGTTGAGCCTGTACTGAAGCTGGATGAGTGTGCTCAAGCTGGCAATGTTTGGGATTTAAACCCAGGATCTCAGTGTCCCAGGTCGACATTCTATCTATTGCACTACCACCAGTCAGGTTGTTGGCTTCTTATTTATTCCCAGAACATTCATTAAGTTCCCAAACTGGGTATCTTTCACTTGCCCCTTAAAATTCAGTCTTCATCTTTTTCATCCTTGCTTGGCCCAGGGAGACTGATGTTTATCTGTTGCATCAGTTGGGCTCCTTGTCAGTTGGGTTCAGCTAGTGGAGAACAACCAGTGGGGGGTCTAAGGCAGACAAAGAAAGGGACTTGGGTGTTTATTTCCCTTTCTTCTTTCCTCCTGAACTTGCATTTACTTTTTTCCTCTACTAAACACTATGGCTCCTGCAATGTAGTTCTTGTCATAAAGCTGTCCTCCTCATGTTCCCATGACACTCTGCTGTTGCTAGTCACAAGCTACTGCACGTCTCCTATGATTTCTCTAAACTGGTGTTTCTCAATCATGGGTGCACATTAGAAGCATCTGGAGAATTTCAAAAAAGTTCCCACCTGATGTTCAGGCTGTGCTCTGGACCAGTGTTGCCTGGCCAACCACATAGGTAATCTTAACTTTTCTAGTAACCACATTATTAAAAGTAAAAAGGAACAGATGGAATTAATTTTTATAATATATTTTACCTAACCCAATATGGCCAAAATATTACCATTTCAATAAAAAAAATATTTCTGAAAACATTCTTAAAGAGAGATTTTGCATTTTCTGGCACTAATCCTTTAAAGTCTGGTGCATATCTCACACTTAAAACACATCACAATTTGGAGCAGCCACATTGCAAATGTTCTGTAGCCACATGTGGCTACCTTATGGGATAGTGCAGCTTTAGATTAATTGGATCAGATTCTCTTGGGATGAGACCCAAGCACAATACTATTTAAGACTCTCCAGGACATTTAATGTGTAACAAGGTTGAGAGCCACTCTCTTAAACCCTACTCACATCTTTGTAAATAGTCCTTTATTAAACTCTCTTCAAATTGCCTAATTTGCGAATGCCATCTATTTGGTCTGCTCAGCCCTGGTTGGAAATATGAAGATGATTTAGGCAGAATTCCATCCTTCTGGAGCTTCCAGTGTTGAGCAAAAGAATAACAGGTTAGCAGGCCATTACAGTGTGACAATCAGGGCTTGATGACATTGTAGGCAGATCAAGTGCACCTTCAGAATACCAGAAGATGGGACCATACACAAGGTCAGAAAGGGTTTTAAGTCTATTGCCCACCTAGGCTCTGGAAACTATTATTAACACACCTCTTACCTGGACATTCTGCAGATGTATTACTATATACACAGGCCCTCAATCTTGGTCACTGTTTTAAATTAATTGGTGAGCTCTGGTAGTGGCAGATTCCTCAGGTGAGGAGGTCCCAAGATGTAGGTTGGAAGGGCATACAGGAAACGCCTGTAGCTGCCGCAGAAGACGTCAAAGAAATAAAAAAAGCATCAAGCTTTCTGGACACTCAGTTTGAACTCTATTAAATGAAACAGGTATTTTGAGAGAGGCATTTGTTTGGGATTCAGCTGAGCTCTGTTCAAAGAATGACCTGTGGGGACGAAACTGTCACAGGTGTCGGGTTTGAGATGGAGGAATCTCTCCAGCCTGTTTGTGAGCTAGCCAATTTTGTAATTGCAGGTGAGCCTGACCTGAGCATTCTGGCTCTGTGAAAAAGGCCCCTGAGCCTGACCTTCGAGTGAGCTCCTCACGGATAGTGTGTCTGCGTTTCTGAAGACAGGAAGTACCTGTTCTGTTTGAGTCTCTTCCATCTGGCCCCATGAGATGATGTCAGGGTCCCCACATCATGTGCAGAGGTAAACAAGCAACAAACTGAAATACTAGTCCACAGAGGCTTGTAATCTTTTTCTCCAAGTGGCCCATTTCATCCTGAGACAGTTCTGAGCATACAGATGTTTTTTATACATTCAACAGTGAAACACTGCAGAAGGTGATCCATGAAAAGGGCAAGAACAAAAGATGATCACCGTTGTTTTAGCATTGGTCTAGGAGCCACAGCCAGAGCAGTTGTAATAAACAAGAAATAAGTATCAATATTAGAAAGGAGAAAACAAAATTATCATTATATGCAGAGTTGATACTATTGTACACAAGCCAAGAGAATTTATGGAAAAATTATTAGAAACAATAAAAGAATAATAAGGTAGCTAGTTATAAAATCAATATATAAAAATCAATAACTTTTTTAATCTTCAACTTTTTATTGTGAAATGTATCATGTATACAAAAGTATATGTGTAAATACTTAATTGAAAAATATATATACAATTTAAAATGTAAGGAGCAACCAAACTCTCTAAACATCTTCCCTCTTCCCTTCATTGTTAAGCATTGCCTGGCTTTATTTACTTTATAGTGTTGCCACACTTGCATGTATCTCTAATTAATATATTGCTAATGCTAATTTTACTATCTTTGATTTGCTTCTTTCACTCATCATTATGTTTCTCAATCATCCATGTCAATCATGTAGCCATAGTTTATTCATTATCTTTGTCCTATTATATTTCATCATGTGAATGTATGCTATCTCTTCTCTGAAATTCTGAATGTAAAAAATGACTTGAATCATTTATGGTATTGATCCAGTTTAGTGTGAAAATTCATGTTTTTGCTTGAGAAAATATATCTGAGTTTGGAGTGTTGTATTACATATATACATGTGTATATATATATATATATATACACACACACACACACACACAAATATATATACTTGTATACACACTTTGTCTCTTGTATTTCTAAAATAAAAAAACTATTTTATATAAAAGATTATTGACTTATACTATAATTAGTTCAACCACTCCTCTGTTGATGGACATTTGTGGTTTTTTATTTTTCTTCTTCTTTTAAACCTTTTTTCTTTCCTGCACCCCTTCCCCCTGGTAACCACTTCATTTTTATCTGTGTCCATGAGTCTCAGTTTTATATCCCGCCTATGTGGGATATATATTTGTCCCTCTTTACACCCTCCCCCAGCCCCTCCCCCTTCTTTAATGTTCTTTTGCACATGTTTTTTTGAAGCATGTGTGCTAGAGTTTCTCTGGATCTAGAAATGGAAATGCTGGGCCATGAGACATATGCATGTTTAGCCTTATGAGGAACCCAATTGTCAAAGATGGTTAAATCAGTTTGTATGTCTACTGACAGTATGTAATAGTTCTCTTTGCTCCATATCCTTATTAGTGTTTGATGCCTGTGAGACTCTTAAATTTTTTTTCAATCTGTTAAATGGATATTTGTATATCTTTGTGGTTTAAACTTTTATTTCTCTAGTTACTAATGAGGTTTTCCAGCTTTCCACATGTTCATTGACCATGCAGATTTTACCATTTGTGAAGTGCTTGATACATCTTTTGCTGATTTTTCCATTGTTATTTTTGCCTTTTTCTTATTTATTTGTAAGAGAACTTTATATATTGAATATACAAATCTTATATTACTTACCTTCTTTCATTAGTGGCTTATCTTTTTCTCCTTCTCAATGTTATATTTTTGAATAACAGAATGTGTTTAATTTAGTTGAATTTATTTTACTTTCTATTTTCTTTTGATGTCTTAATAAATCCATTTTTACCCTGAGGTCAGAAAGATATTTGTCTACCAAAGTTTCATAGTTTTAACTTTTATAGTTGGAATTTTAATTTACCTGGAAGTAAGTTTTGTAAATGGTGTGAATTGGGTGTTACATTTTTTTCTATAAGGATACCCATCAATCCAGTTCTTTTTATTGAAAAATATTTCCTTTTCTCATTGTCACAGAGAAAATATCCACATAGCAGTGGGTCTGTCTCTGGGCTTCTGTACAGTTTTGTTAGTCTGCTTTCCCCTGTATCAGTGCCATATTGTTATAATTGTTATAAGTTCATCATAAATCTTGATATTTGATTATTCCTTAAGTGTGTCATAGATATTTTTGGTTATTTGTACTTTTACATGAACTTTAATTTGTTGACTTGTGCATGCACACACACAAACGTCACAATCATGATGTGAAGAACTGACATCTCTATAATGAATCTTCTAAATCTGTCTTCAATTATTTCAATTTTATTTACCACCTTTCAATAAAGGTTGTAACATATTTTGTTTTGTACCTGCTTTTTAAAAATGCTATTTTTAAAGGGTTGGTGTCATTTAAAATATTTCAGTTTCTAACTGTTTATTGCTGGTGTACAGAAATGCAATTGAGTTTGTAAATTGGTTTTTAAAAATACAATTAACAGGCTTGATTTAATATGGATGTGTTTAGAAACCTTTACCAATTAATTACAGTATATTTTTCTCAAGCACACCTAGAGCACTTACATAATATTGACCATGTTGCAGAACAACTTTGAAATGCCAAAGAATCTGTATCACACATAGCACAGCATGCATCCACAATTTAAGGGCTAGAAAAACACAATTGGGATAAAAATCCATGTCTTTGGAAAATAAGGCATTTCAAAATTAATCTACATATCAAAAGTTGTCAGATAGCTCAAGCAGTACTTAAAATAAAATTATAGAAGTATTCTTAAAAATGTATATAAGAAGAGAGGCTAAAATTTAATGGTTTAAATGTTGAAGGCAAGGACTTAGAAGAAAACCAATAGAATAGATACAAAAAAGTAATAAAATGATAAAAATAAGAGCAGAAACTAAAAATGTATACAACAGGCTCAATGGGTAGAGCACTGGTCAGATGTATGGACATCCCAGGTTCAATTTCCAGTCAGGGCATACAGGAAAAGCAACCATCTTCTTCTCTCCCTCTTCCTCTCCCCCTTTGCTCCCTCTTCTCCTTCTGCAGACAGTGGCTTGATTGGTTTGAACATGCCCCGGGTGCTGAGGATAGCTTGGTTGGTCTGAGCACGTCAGCCTCAGGTACTAAAGATAGTTCAGTACTTGAGTGTTGGCCCCAGACAGGGTTGCCTAGTAGATCCCAGTTGGGGTGGATGCAGGAGTCTGTTTCTTTATCTCCCTTCCTCTCACCTAAAAACAAACAACAACAACAAAAAACAAACAAAATCTATCATCTATCTATCTATCTGATAAAGAAGATCAACATAGCTAAAAAGTGGTTCTTTGAAATTGATCTGGAAAATGATAAAATATACACATATACAACAAATTTAAAATTAGAAATGGGGACAATTTAAAATACAGTATGAATGTAAAAAGATAGTATGAAAATAATATAAATGGTTTATGCCTATAATATTAAAGGTGTTCTTAAAATATCTAGAAAATATAATTAAAAAAAAAACAGGATCAATGGAAACAGAAAATAATCTTTCTAAAAAATAAACAAACATACCTAGGCAGTTTTATAGGTGAATTTTTATAAACTTTAAAGTAATAGTCTTTATACCAAGTCTTCCAGATAATTAAACAATAACCGCCCCATTCAATTTATGATACTAAAATAACAATAACTCCAAAATTTGAGCAAGACAATAGAAGAATATCACCACTGTTCCTTCAGAGATTGTGCAGGGGGATTGGTTCTAAGACATCCAAAAATACAGAATCTACAGATACCAAGTCCCTTATATATAATGGTGCAGGTCCTGGCCAGTTAACTCAGCAGTAGAGCATCGGCCTGGTGTGTGAAAGTCCTGGGTTCGATTCCTGGCCAGGGCACACAGAAGAAGCGCCCATCTGCTTCTTCAACCTTCCCCCTATCCTTTCTCTCTGTCTCTCTCTTTCCCTCCCATAGCCAAGGCTCCACTGGAGCAAAATTTGCCCAGGTGCTGAGGATGGCTCTGTGGCCTCCACCTAAGGCACTAGAATGGCTCCTGTTGCAATAGAGCAACGGCCAAGATGGGCAAAGCATCGCCCCCTGGTGGGCATGCCGGGTGGATTCTGGTCAGGCATATGTGGGACTCTGTCTCTCTGCCTCCCGGCATCTCACTTTAGAAAAAGACTAAATAAATAAATAAATAAATAAATAAATAAATAAATAAATAAAATGGTGTAGTATTTGCATATAACCTATTTTTGCATACAGGCTATAGGAAGGTATGCCTATGCATTAATCACGTGTGTGGACTCACCATAGTGCTCAGGATATGAAAAATTCAGGTTTTGTTTTTTGAAACTTTTGGGGATTTTTTTCCAAACAGTTTTGACTCATGATTGGTTGAACCCATGGATTTGAAACCTGTGGATGTGGAGGGCCTACTGTAAATTACAGGCCAGTTAGCTCATGGCCCTAAGTGCAAAAAAAGAAAACAAAACCCAAACCTCAAAATATTGGCAGATTGAATCCAGACAATATATATAAAAATGCAATAGATCGTATCAGAAGTTTTCAGGCATTCCTCGTGAGTTGAATCTTGTCAAGTTTCTCTATGACTTCACTACATTAACAGTTCAAAAGGGTCAAAAAAAGAAAATAGTCTCAAAAGATGCAGAAGAATTATTTTATAGAATTCATATTCCATGTATCATAAAAACTTGAAGCAAATTAGGGATAGAGGGGTGTTTTTTCTAGATATTACAACTTGTATTTTAACAAGAATCTAATATTAATTGGCAGTTGTCCAAAATAATACAAGGATGTTAGCAAACTTTAATTTCCATTTACCCTCTCTGACTTATATGCATGTTTAAATTAGAATATATATTTAAGTCCCTTGAGACTTTATTAGTCTGGTTTTATACTCAATGTTTATATAGATTTATCCCTGTATTTATTGATCATTCTGTCCTACATTTCTAAACTTCCTTTAGAGATCATTCTTCTTCTGCCTCTAGAGCACCCTTAGTATTTTCTTTAGTGAGAGTCTTCTGGTGGTGAATTCTCTTGGATTATTTCTTGTACACTATTTTTAAAAACTTTTGTTTTTGAAGGGTATTTTCACTGAAATTGTCGGTTGATAGTTGTTTTTTTTCCTGACCTCACTTTTAGCAGATCATTCAACTGAATTTTGGCTTCTCTTGTTTCAGTTGAGAAATTAACTTCCCATTGTATTATTGCTCCTTGAAAAGTTATCTAGCATTTTTCTCTAGGTGCTTTGAAGATTTGCTTTTTGTCTTTGATTTGAAGTGGTTTTTATGGTGATGTATCTAGTGTTTTCTTTTTGCTTCCTTTTTTTGTGGTTCATAGGGCTTCTTGAACTTATTTGATGTTTGTCATATGTTTTGCAAAGTTCTAGGCTGTTATCACTTCAAATATTACTATTAGTCTACCATATTTCTGAGAATTTGTTTACACATAAATTGGACTTCACACAATCTTCAATATCTTTTAGCCTCTCTTCTGGTTTTTTTTTTTTTTGTTTTGTTTTTTCATTTGTTTGTCTCTCCTTGCTTTAGTCTGGGAGATTGTCTTCTAACTTATCTTTCAAGTCACAAATACACATTTGTGTATGTTTCCAGTCTGTACTTAAATTCCTCTAATGAGTTAATTATTTATTTTGTTTTATTATATTTTTAGTGTTAGAATTTTCACTTGGTTCTTTCTTATATTTTCTAGTCTTCTCTTGAAATTCTCAATTTTGCCTTTTATTTCCTTGTGTATAGGTATAGTTATTTCAAAGTCTGTGTTTGAAAAACCCAATATTTGGATCTCTTATTATACTGTCAGGGAAAAATTAGTGCCAAGAATTGTGCTAGCCGGCCTAGGCCCCAGTTCTCCCCCAAATCCTGGCTTTGTAATTCTTCACTGTTTTGTTAGTTTTCTTTTAAAATTTTTTTAAAAAGTTTGGCCCAATTCTTACCGTATCTTAGAAGAAGATTTATCTGAGTTACCTAGTATACCATTTCAGAATGTGAAAGTTGATAGATTTGGACTTTTATGTTTTTTTAAATATGAACATTTATACTTTTATAATTTAAAAAGTTTACATTTAAAAAGTGAGGTAGAATTTTATGCTCTGACATGGTAAGCTTTCTAAGGCAAGAAGTGCAGAACAAGACACGGAAGAGCATGCAGAAATATTAACACCAACATATAATATTTACTAAATGCTTATTGTGTACCAGGAACTATTCTAAAGGCTTTAACTATATTGGTTAATTTACTTCTTAAAAGATTCCTAAGGGGTAGTTACTGTTACTATCACCATTTTACAGATGAGGAAACTGAGAGGGTAAGGAAACTGAGAGGGTAATGAACTCACACATATATTGTGCTGCAGACTCAAGATTTGAATCCAAGCTCGTTGACTCCAGAGCCCTTGCTGTAAACCATTGTATTAATTATATATGACATATAGCATAACCTCTTGCCCCTCAAATTGTCCAAAGACTTTGCCAAACCACTAACAATGGTTTTGGGGGGGGCTTTGAAAATGAATGAAGATTTGACTTTTTAATTCTGAATCTGTGCTATCCAAGATGGTAGCCACTAACCACATGACAGTATTTAAACTTCAGTTAATTAAAATGAAATAGAAATGAAAATCAGTTCCTCAGTCTCAGGAGCTACATTTCTAGTGTGTTCAATAGCTACAGGTGGCCAATGACTACTTTATTGAACAGTGCATATAGAGAGCATTTTTATCATCACAGAAAGTTCTATTGGACAGTGTGCTTTAAAGAGTTCAATAGTGTTTGAATTTTTTTATATTAAGAATGTATTCATGATTTACTCTTGTAGTTAAATAAGAAGGATCAATAATAGAAAAAGAAAACTATTCAAAGCAGAGATCTTTCTCCACTATTATTTGATCATACTGTTTTTTTTTTTTATCTTCCAGAGTTACTCAGTCCCTTAAAAATTGCCTTTTTGTGTATTTAAAAGCAACACAAATCATAAATCAGTGAAAAGCCCATTACAATAAAGCATGATGGGTTTCCTGGAAATATGGTAGCATCTACTTAGGGCTATTCATCTTGACTATTTGGAAGCATTTAAAACATGCATTGTTGTTTTTAAGACACATTAACTAATTCATGGGCATTTAAAAAAGGCTTTCTTGGAAGCATGTTAGCAAATATATTGATAATTTATTTTACTGATGTTCAAGCTCATTGATTGTATACTTCTGTGAATTTTAAAATCGTAAAATGGAAAAATTTGTTTATAAAGTGCCATTTCCTAGATCCTGGGTCAGTGCACATACAGGAACAGATCAATGTTTCTGTTTCTGTATCTCTTTCCCTTCCTTTCTCTAAAGTCAATAAAAAATTCAATTTGTGGATTATACAGAGAATCAAGATAATTTTTGACTAGAGAGAATGTCTTACTTTATCCTAAAGAGTCAGAATAGCTTCCAGTCTCATCTTCTAAGTCTTCCAACAAAACAATACTGCCAGGGTTTAGTCTGGACATGATTAAACTTCTAAAAACTCAAGTTCTCTCATGTGGAATACAGAGTGGGTCGATGTGAGTGACTACAGGTGGCAGGACTAGAACTAGTAGGGGAGAACCAACTGAAAAACATTTTAACCATTTGAATTCTAGTAATGAAAAAAAATGACATATAATCAGATGAGCCCTCTTCTCTGGTACCAAAGAAGTTCAGGCAGAATTTCCGAAGCCCACAGTGCCAGGCAGAGGATTTTTCTTTTGGAGAGGTGGCTAATAGGATGACCTTCTAACTGTTATAGTCTCAAATCTTATGGCTCTTCTTGCACAGTATACCTATGATATTATCACTAGTTATAGCCATCAGTTAGCTTAGCAAAGTTATTATCTGATAATGACCCTCAGTCATTGGCTAATAAAGGTTTATTTCTCCATCCACGTGGACATCAGCTTCATTGTAAGTTAGTTAAATTTGTTTCACATTGTTTTATTTTCAAGATCTAGAAAGAAGAATTAACTTCTATCTGGGACATCATTGATTTTGTGGCAAAACAAAACAAAACAAAACAAAACAAAAAAACAAATGGAAATATGGCTGAACCACACAATAGCTTTGAAGCTTCAACTCGGAAGTGTGACATATCACTTTCATTCACATTTGAATGAGCAAGGCCTGTCATATGACTAATCAGATATCAATGGGTAGGAACAATAATTGTCCTATAAAAATGGGAAGCATATATTGAAAGCAATAAAAAAAACTTACCACATAAGTTAATGGGAATAAGTCAAACGTGAGCTAAAATTTGTTCTGATGAAAGCACAGGGCAGACGAAGCTGAGCGCCATGATTGATCCTTCCCATTATCCCTCCCTTTCTCCTTCTCTCTCTCTCTCTCTTCCTTCCTTTCTTGCATGTTTCCTCTTTCATTCTCTGTTCCCTAAAAGTGTATTCAATTTTAGACACTGGGGTAGGTCTCAAGATATAGATATAAATAACATGAATTTTTATCCTGGATAAACTCTTAGTCTAGTAGCAGAAAAAGTAAGTATATATATAGTATATAGTTGTAAGTATCTACATATATATTTATATATATTTGTGTGTGTGTATCAAGTTCTATAAAAAGGTAAATTCATACTTCTCTGAGTGCACCAAGGAAGGAAGAGCATCTAATCCAGAATTTTGGAGAGAAAAGAGTGATTTATATAAGACCTCCCCAAAAAGACCTTAATAACAAACTGAAGAGCACAATAAAGGTCATATTCCAGATGGAGGGAACAACATTTGTAAAAGTACAAATGTGGGAGAGGACAGGCCTCTATCTGGAGACATATCATAGACATAGGTGGATCGTGACTACATACTGGACAGCAGAGATACAAGTTCAGAGTGGATGAAACTTGGGCTGGAGAAAGAAAGACTGATAAAGGGTGAAGACAAATGAGGCATTAAATGATGACAGTGTGAGGCAATGCATCAGCCGTTCCACAGTTGTTCCCTAAGTGCTAATTTTGGGCCAGCCTATTATTTACTAAGTGGCTGCTATGAGCTTTGTGTAGAAGAAACTCTGGTAGGAAATACCAATGGTGTAGAGAAAGGGGTGGTATTCATACATTTTATATTTAGAGACTTCTTTGAAAATGGCAGGTTGAACATAAGCACTTAGTTTTTATCTATTCTGAAGTATCACTTAAAAGACACTATAGGGATCCCTAAATGGAGAAAACATCCTTATAAGAACAAGGAGAATATGAGAAAAGATAATGCCTACACCAACATGGCAGCTGAGAAGACTGTATGAGTGATAACGGGCTTAGCAGCCACAATAAAACTAAATCCTAAATCAGCGGTAGTAAAATCAACTTTTGTCCCAGAACCCACAAAGTCTATCCAACTAGAGACACCAGGTTTCCGTGGAAGCAGGGCTGAAGGTAGAATTTAAAAAGAACTGGTTGAACGTCTAGTTTAAGATGAGACTGGAAGCTGCCCCCTGCCCCGCCTCAATCCTCTTCACCATGGTACACAGCCAGGTAGCAGACTGGAGGGTATAGATTTGTTAACCTGCCCCGCCTCCATCTCCTTCTCCATTGCACACAGCCAGGTAGCAGACTGGAGGGTATAGATTTGTTAACCTGCCCCGCCTCCATCTCCTTCTCCATTGCACACAGCCAGGTAGCAGACTGGAGGGTATAGATTTGTTAACCTGCCCCGCCTCCATCTCCTTCTCCATTGCACACAGCCAGGTAGCAGACTGGAGGGTATAGATTTGTTAACCTGCCCCGCCTCCATCTCCTTCTCCATTGCACACAGCCAGGTAGCAGACTGGAGGGTATAGATTTGTTAACCTGCTCCGCCTCAATCTTCTTCTCCATTGCACACAGCCAGGTAGCAGACTGGAGGGTATAGATTTGTTAACCTGCTCCGCCTCAATCTTCTTCTCCATTGCACACAGCCAGGTAGCAGACTGGAGGGTATAGATTTGTTAACCTGCCCCGCCTCCATCTCCTTCTCCATTGCACACAGCCAGGTAGCAGACTGGAGGGTATAGATTTGTTAACCTGCTCCGCCTCCATCTCCTTCTCCATTGCACACAGCCAGGTAGCAGACTGGAGGGTATAGATTTGTTAACCTGCTCCGCCTCAATCTTCTTCTCCATTGCACACAGCCAGGTAGCAGACTGGAGGGTATAGATTTGTTAACCTGCCCCGCCTCAATCCCCTTCTATTGCACACAGCCAGGCAGCAGACTGGAGGGTATAGATTTGTTAACCTGCCCCGCCTCAATCTTCTTCACCATCGTACACAGCCAGGTAGCAGACTGGAGGGTATAGATTTGTTAACCTGCCCCGCCTCCATCCCCTTCTCCATTGCACACAGCCAGGTAGCAGACTGGAGGGTATAGATTTGTTAACAGGAGAGACTAAAAACAGAGGGTCTCTGAACTGGGGGTAGCTCTGAACACAGCTGAAAATGAAGGTACTAATGTGAACGCCAGGTGATGAGGTAGATATCAAATATTGTGTGAACTCAGGGTGATTAACATATTGAATATTGAGACCCCAGCCTTCCTTCCCACTGGAACCAGATTTATCTCTTCCTTCTCTGTAGATTCTGCTCATTCCAAGAGGAAGGACAAGAAGATAGCAACATCGGGGCCACTCCAGGAAATGGCCTCGCCAAATTGTCAGGACTGGGGAGACCCCCCTTCTGGAGCTTCCATTTGGTTTCTGAGTGAGACACTTCCGTTGAATTTCTAGATTGGCTATTCCTGTGCTATTGTGTTCTATGAACGTCGCTATTCATAGCCTCCCATTTCTCCTTATCTCTGTCAGTATATTAATAATAATTTCCCCAAGTCCTCATTTTCTCAAATATTCTGCTTTCTCCTAATAGCCTCAGGTTTATGTGTTTTGGTCCCAGTCTGTCATATTAGATATCTCCTCAATTGACTGATGTTTCTTAGCTGTCCAATTGTTCATTTTCTAGAACACAGAATAGAAGCACAAGATATAAAATAAGAAAAAAAAAAGATTAGAGGATAGTTCATAAGATATAACACCCAAACAACTGGAGTTCCAGAAAGGAAGAACAGAGAATTGGCAAGTGGAAAATAATAAAGGAATAATTGAAAATGTCTCAGAACTGAAGGAGGGGAGCTTCGACACTGAAAGGGCCTGACCCGGGTCTCCAAGGCAAAATGCTCAGGACTCACAGGGGCACCAGCTGTTTCAACAGCAAGATTAATAGAAGACAGTGGGAAATACCTTCAAACTTCCAAGGGAAAAATCATTCCCACCCGCTAATTCTATTCCCAGTCTAATAGTAAATTAGGATTAAGAGAGAATAAAGACATTTTCAGATATGCAAAGTATCAAAGGATGTGCCATCTCTCTATTTTTTTGCGGTGGGGGAAATGATAGTGGAGTATGTGCTCCTCTAAAATTAGAGTAAATCAAGACAGTGAATGACATAGATCCTGCAAATAGGGGATGAAGCATAGCAGAGAGGCCAAAGAACCCTGGCTTTGCAGTAGGATAATGGCTATGCAGCAGGACCAGAAAGCAACCAGTTCAGATTGCTGCAGGTCAGTAGCTTCCTGAAGCAGCATCTCAAAGTGGATAAAACTGATACCTTCATAGGCTCCAACAGATTAACACACCTGGCAAAGAGTTAGTTGAGTTACGATTAAGTACTAAGAGTTAGAAGCAAGCAAGCAAACAAATAAAAAGGCAATTAAAAATGCAAGTGAAAACAAAATGTAAAGAAAAGAAAAAACGACTCCTAGTATTCTGCATGGCTTAGTTGAGCACAGCATTTAAATATGTAATTACAACAGTGGAAACACTGCAGGATGATCTCTAACCAAAATTCAATGGAACTGTATGGATAAGATGGAAAGACTGACAGAGGCTGGCAAACAGTTTTTAAAAGATTGAATATTGGGGTGACACCGGTTAACAAAATCACACAGGTTTCAGGTGCCCAGTTATACAGGTTTCAGGTACACCTCTCTGTTCACCATATTGAGTGTTCACCCCACCCCTGAGTCAAGTCTTTGTCCATCACCATTTACCCCCCAATACCCTCTTCCACTCCCCTCCCCCAACCTGGTGAGCTCCGTACTGTTGTCCACGTCCATGAGTTTTTCTTTTATTCCCTCTCTCTCTTTTTCTGCAAACGTTTTTTGTAAAGAATCAGAAAGTAAATATTTTAGGCTTTGTGGGCCATAAAGTCTCTGTTGCAAGTACTCACCTCTGCTGTTCTAGCACTCACGCCATCGTGGACAATATATAAACAAGTGGGCATGGCTGTGTTCTAATAAAACTTTATTTATGAAGGCAGGTGGTGGGCCAAGGACCATTGTTTGCTGACTCCTGGATTAGAAATATGTGTGTGTAGAAAAGGACTGAAGTGAAAGGGAACTAAGTCTTCAGATTTTATAGAGGGAGGCTAAGAGTTAATGCCTGAAATTGAAAAAAAACAAAAAACAAACCCCAAACCCCAAAGTAATAATCTATGCATATTTTTTCAAGATATGGAGATAAATACCAAATGAAAATTGGGAGACTGCTGTTTATTGCAGTATATAAATATAAGCTGTGCAGAACTGCTTGTTTTTTGTTTTTTTTTTTAACCCATGTGTTTGTGTACCCTGGATAAAAACAGCTAAATTAAAAAATTAAAAAGAATTAAAATTCATGTGGCTAGCAAACTGTAGTCCACATTTGCTTAAGGGATAAAGCCAGATGAGGCCATGAATGCACTGGGAAGTGGGGATGTAGGACACTGCATCTCAGGAGGAGGGTTTTCTCTCCCCATCGCTTCACCGCCACCCCGCACGGGCACCCTGCGGCACACAGACTGGGTACATGTCTGCTCAGTAAGGATTTATGACTGGCAGCTGGAGAACGTCTACGCCTGGTAACTTCCTGGAATCAGGCTGTGTCAGCAGCTTTCAGGTCTGTGACCTGTTGTGATATGGTGGTGACTGGCACAAACCCCAGTTATGGCTGTCACTGGGGGTAGTGGGCATGCGTGGTCAAGCCCCTCAGAGGCTTTGGCCCGGGGTGCCCTGCTGTTGTTGTACACAGGTAGGCCAGTTGCACAGCAGGTTGGGAGTCTTCTGCAGAGCAGAGCTGGGCAGCCCAGCAGGGTGTGGGTTGGTGGGTTGACCACGAAGCAGGGCCAGGGAGGAAGGCCCATGGTGCAGACGATTGTGTGGAGTTGCACCTGAGCTGGGCCCGGCTGGGAGCAGCAGAAATGCTGAGGAGATTTGTGGGCCTGAGGTACTCGGGAGGCACTAAATCAAGCAGAGGGCTCACAGTAGATTAACGAAGCTAATTTCTGACCGGGATCATCATTTGTGAATTATCGTGTTTGTGCTCATTAAATAAATTATCGGCGTCTTCCCAGGCATTATGGATGCATTGTAAATGAGGGCTTTTCATAAATAATTTGTGTCTGCCTTTGCTGGGATGGGAGAGGGGCGCCACGAGGAGGGGAGAGGAGGTCAGAAGTGCCAAGAAAGGTGGCTGAGGTGGGAGGGAACAGGAGTGAGGGAGGGGTCAGGCCTGAGGAGACGGTGGCCTGTCTCTGGCCCCAGGTGAGCAGGGCCTACCTCTGTACCCCATACTCCTGCCTCTGGATTCAGTAAAAGGTATACTTTAGGCTTCCAGATCAGCTACCTGTCACCAAATGGGCAAAGACCTCTCTCAAGGTTGGTTGTAAGACCACACACCTGCCTCTTTCTGATCTCTCTTGGGTTTTTGGTTAAAAAACCCACTTGTAGCTAGGACTTGTGAGGCAAGACTCCCCCCCACCCCCCCAGCATGTATTTCATAAGACAAAAGCCTGAAATGGATAAAGACCTGAAAAGTGATTTGTCCACACTGTTTATGATAAAGATAAAAGATGAAATAGATGATGTGAAGGATACTTACCGGGAAGGAAGGAGGTAGGAGCCCTCCCCCCCGGGACTTCCTCCAGTGAGAGGCATTGTTACAGGTGTGGTGAGACGACAGCAGCCCCTCAATTTGTCCTGTCTGGATTTCTTGTGAACCCAGAGTACCTGTTTCTATAAAAATGGTGTAGTAAGTGGAGGATGAATTCCCAAGACAAAAGACAAGGGATCCCACCATGGTCCTGGTAGCGGGTCCTTTGGAGCCACAGCTAAGTGTCTCTAGGGACCTAGAAATAGGAGCACTGAGGCAATCCTTAGACTAGGGGTCAGGAACCTTTTTGGCTGAGAGAGCCATGAACGCCACATATTTTAAAATGTAATTCCATGAGAGCCATACAACGAACCGTGTACATTACATATTATCCAATAAAAATTTGGTGTTGTCCTGGAGGACAGCTGTGATTGGCTCCAGCCACCCGCAACCATGAACATGAGCGGTAGGAAATGAATGGATTGTAATACATGAGAATGTTTTATATTTTTAACGTTATTATTATTATTTTTTATTAAATATTTGTCTGCGAGCCAGATGCAGCCATCAAAAGAGCCACAGCTGGCTCGGGAGCCATAGGTTCCCGACCCCTCCCTCAGAGAGATGCCCGGGGTCTACTGGGGAGACCTGTGTAGGAAACACTTGGCAAAGAAGGTTCCTGGCCTAGTGGCTTAATTGAACATATTGAACTTATGCTTAGAAAATGACCCAGCAGGTAGGCTGGCTCGTGGTTAACAGTGCAATTCCGAATGAAGAGGGGTTCCAGAGACCCACCCAGCAGGGCCCATCCCTGCACAGAGCAATACATTAGAGGCTGACATTCTGCCTCCCTGACAGTCATGTCATCGGCCTAGTGTGTGAGTGTGTGTAAGTGTGTGTGGTGTGTGTGTGTGTGTATGTGTGTGGAAGGTGGGCATTTCATCCATAAAGCCTTCTTCTTTGGACTTACACTTAGCAGGCAAACATTCAGTGATGTGGCCTTCTGCAGGAGGCTCTGTCCCAACAGGTGTTCATGTGTATCTAATGGTTTAACAAATTGGCATCTGATAACTTCATGACTCTCTGGAAGTATGGTTGGCACCCTAAGTCAGACCCACTGTAGGATCTGCCATTGGTGGGGTTTCCAAGCCCTCAGCTCAACTTGCTTTCCTGGGCCCTCTGCAAAATGTCTTTGCATTTGAATACACATAGTACCAACAGCAGGGCTGTGTCCAGGGAGGGCGTGGGGGAGAGCCAACAGAATCTGGGGTGCAGAATATGGAAGAACAAATGGGTTTCTTTTTGGGGGTGCAGATCTGGTCTTGGTGGTGGTGGTGGTTGTTGGAGCACATTGTCATGCAATCACCTTTATTCATACCAGCATCTACCCTACAGTGTTTACTGAGCACTTACTGTGTGCCAGGTACCACTATGGGCGCCGCCAGATCCCTGTTCTCATGGAGTTTG
The DNA here is from genome assembly GCF_036850995.1 of Saccopteryx leptura. Classification (NCBI taxonomy): domain Eukaryota; kingdom Metazoa; phylum Chordata; class Mammalia; order Chiroptera; family Emballonuridae; genus Saccopteryx; species Saccopteryx leptura. The sequence goes on along the minus strand of NC_089512.1, from coordinate 39,273,911 downwards.
CATCTTTTTGTGTCTATGGATGAGTTTGTGTGTGCTGTGTGTCTGTGTCTTAGGGTGTACAGGAAATAAATAAGCATATGAATAAGTCTGACAAATTTAAATAGTGATAACTACTATGAAAAAAAAGAAAGCTGGTGATATGACAGAATGGCAGTTGGAGTGTAGTTAGCAATGACCTTTCTGAATGGAGACATTTGAGCAAAGACTGATTGGCAGGGAAGACCGTGAGGCCGAGAGTTCAACGCAGAGGGAACAGCAAGCACGGAAGGCAGGGGAAGCACGGAGTGCTCAGAGGCAGGAGTCAGGTCATGGAGCGGGGCTGAGGAGAACAGGAATGGGGTTTGGTGGGGCTGGGGAACATTCCCCTGGGTCTTCCGGCCCAGAATACGAGTACAGATTTTATTCTAAATGCAATTCTCAGGGGAATACTATGAACTGATCTTCAATTTTAAAAATGAGTGAAGGCTAGATTGTAAGTGAGTGCGGAAGAAAGTGAGAAAGAGAGTTAGAAGGTTATTGCGATGATCCTGAAGAGTCCTTGAACTATCTCCCCTTTCATTTCCCTGTCTTTCCCAAATGAAACCTCCATTCTGGGAAGAAAGCAATCTCCTTGAACAAATTCTTTTCAGGCCTGGGCCATTAACCGACTCAGAGGTATATGACTTTTAAAAGGCTTGTTAACCACTATGGATTTCTAATTGATAGAATTTCAGGTGGGGAAGGGAAAGCAATCTGGCTAATTTGGCCAGGGCTGACATTTACAGCAATGCTTTGAAACTTTACTGTGTTAAAATGCACATTCCAAGTCATTAGGTCTATGGAGGGGCCTGAGGTTTTGCTTGCTAGCACATTCCCAGGTAATACCTATGCTGCTTGTCCTCAGACTCAACTTTGGGTTGTAAGGTATGAGAGGGCCTTGTTTCACATGTTAAAGAAAGCTGAGCATTAAGTATAGCATTCTGGATATCCATTCATTTGTTCCGAAGGGTGTCAGGATATCTTTCCCCAAAACGTGCCTCTTTGGCATAGGATTGTTTTGAACTGGCAGAAATTGAGGAAAAGCCAGAGGAAGATTTTTTTCTGCTCTCTGCCTGTCTCCCTAAATGCAGGGCATAAATTTCCCATTTTGAAGGTGGCATAAATTCTACCTGTCTCCTTTCCTCCAATTCCTTCACCATGAGGAGGAGAGTGACCCTTATCACCAAAGACAGAGGGTCAGCACTGAATGGGTGTGCATAGAGAAACCTTACTAAATAACCCTTATCTACCATTAGCTTCTCTTATATATTTACCTGCCCACAATTTACCTCCCCTAAAAGTCCCCTTTCCTCTGTCTGGTCATTTCTTCACAATGTGTCACCCTTTGTTAAAATGATACACCAAGCTCCAAGTTTAACTGTTTCTTTGGATTTTTTTACATTTCTTTTCTATATAGCCTCTGTGAGTGTAAAAATATTAACATCAAATAAAATGTGTATGCTTTTCTCCTGTTAGTGTGTCTTTGGTCACTTAATTTGCAGTTTCCAGCTACAGAGCCTAAAAGGGCAGAAGAGAAGTTTTTACTCCCCTACAGTTCATTCATTCAAGTGTTTGTTGGTTACTAGGGACCATCATATTTAAGAAGATGAAAGAGTTTTCCGAGGAGGTTGCCAAAACATATGTTTTTATTGAGTCTTTGGAAAGCTGGTCACATCTGGATTCTAGTATTCCTGATTCCCCAGCCAGTGGTGCACTAGTAAATGTTTAGAAACTACCTGAGAACGAGGTCTGATTTCTGGCGTTTATTGATTTCTGTGATGTAAATCCTTCACAAAGGCTATCAGCTGTCAACATGACATCACTTAACATAGATACAAATAAAAACTGGTCCAGTAGATAACCTCAAGAACATAAATAATAGTCAATGATAGTCAAATAATTAGGAAGTGATGAGGTTTTAGTATTTTATGCTTTTGTTTTTAACAATTTATTTCAGTGTAAGTTTTGTAAATTAATTTTTAATAATGGCTTTGTTTAATAGCTGGCTCACAAAATTCCTGAAAATTTAACAATCTTTTCCTCAGTCCTTTTTTGGCCTCAGCTTCCAAATAAAACCCCTGTTCTGTAAACGCTGCGTATCTCAGGTAATGGTGTGTGAAGGAAGGAAGGCATCTCCTTGAACAAACTCCCACCACTGCGTCAGGCTTCACCATGTTCAGCCCTTCCTCCCCCCCCCCCCCCCATTTTTTTTTTTTACATTGACAGAGAGAGAGTCAGAGAGAGGAATAGACAGGGACAGACAGACAGGAACAGAGAGAGATGAGAAGCATCAATCATTAGTTTTTCATTGCACATTGCGACACCTTAGTTGTTCATTGATTGCTTTCTTATATGTGCCTTGACTGCGGGCCTTCAGCAAACCAAGTAACCCCTTGCCCGAGCCAGCGACCTTGGGTCCAACCTGGTGAGCTTTTGCTCAAACCAGATGAGCCCACACTTAGCTGGCGACCTTGGGGTCTCGAACCTGTGTCCTCTGCATCCCAGTGCGACGCTATCCTCTGTGCCACTGCCTGGTCAGGCCACTTCCTCCCCTTCTTATTGCCCCATAAATTTGGGGTCTCAGAATTCTGATTCCTTTCCAAATTTTTGTGGTAGGTGATGGTAAATAATGGCAGAGATTTTAGCAATGATAAATGATAGAGAAAATGAGTATGAGAATGACGAATGTAACTAGGGTGGGGAAAAGAAAGCACCTGAAATGTCAAGTCCTGTGCTACTTGCTGTATTAAGTACGTTGTCTTTTGAAATAGATGAGCAATCTGAGGCCCAGAGAGGAGGTGGTATTTGCCTAAGGTCACACAACTAGGGAGTTCTAGAACTTAGATTCAAATCTAGATGTCTCTGACACCAAACCAGCCTGCTACTTAAGAAAACTTTTATAGATATAGACACAAACACACACACATATACATACATACACTTGGGCATATACGTATACAGTATGTCTATATCTATAGTTTAAAAAGAAAATTAATTCTAAAGGCATAGGATGAAAAAGAGCAGTACAATGCCCGATTCCTTGCCATTCCACGGCTACTCCACAGAGGCAAACAATTTTCATTCTTTTTACTATTTATTCTGGCATTTGCTTCACTATGCTGAAATAAAATGTTTATACCACTATATATTAAATTTTCAGCTTTAAGTATTAATTATTGATTTCTAAACATGAAAGATAAAGATTTGACTTTCTTGTTAAATTCTTATTTGTTAATTTTAGAGAGAGCAAGGGCAAGAGAGAGAGAGAGCAACATTGATCTGTCTGTCTGTGTGTGCCCTGACCAGGAATTGAACCGGCAACCTCTCCATATTAGGACAACAGCTGCTCTAACCAACCAGCTATCAGGGCAAGATTTGACTTTCTTATACTCCACTCTCTACTTTTCACTGTCACTACACACACAGAGACACAAATACACAATACACACACACACACACACACACACACACACAGACTGCTGCTCCCCTAATTGCCAATATATTTTTATCATACTTTTGGTGTGCTCTTCATTCCTGTGTACATTGTGACTATGTAAATATTAGTCACAGCTGAGTCATGTAATGTACTATTATTATTATTTTTGTAATGCAATAGTATTAAATTTACTTTCAAGAGCAAGTATTTATTTTTCCCAGCCTTAATAAAGCTTTGCTTTTCTTGTTTGCTTAGTTTTCTAGTATCAATACTAATTTATCCCACAATTCTTTGTTTGTTTATTTTTTTTATTGAGTGAGCAGCAAGCAAGACGGCAGAGACAGATGCCTGCATGCGCCCCAACAGGCAAACCCTTCACCTGGCGATGCTCTGCCCGTCTGGGGCTGCTGCTCTGTTGCTCAGCAACCAAGCCATCCTCAGTGCCTAGGGCCAACTCACTCAAACCATTTGAACCATGGCTGCTGGAGGGGAAGAGGGTGGGGGAAAGAGAGAGAAAGGGGAAAGAGGGGTGGAGAAGCAAATGATTGTTTCTCCTATGTGCCCTGACTGGGAATTGAACCTGGGACTTCCATACACTGGGCTGACGCTCCACCACTGAGCCAACTGGCCAGGGCCTATCCCACAGTTCTTTTAACAATTTCTTTTTTTCCTAAGGGATATTTATCCCAAATTTCTCTATTATTTTTCTATCTGGACTGATTGCTTGCTAAACAAAGTACATCTGTTGACCTGGGATTTCCTTTCAGCATTTTCCTTGGAATTCCCTTCACTTCTTACATTGGATTTCTTGTTTCTTAGATACCGTGTTTCCTTTGACTCATTGTCATTGTAGTGAGGTACACTCTGCAGTATCTTCTTGAGAATAAGCAATGGAAGATATATATTTTTTGAGACCTGGAATGTCTAAGTTTTTTTTTATACTTTTACATAGTAGTTTGGCTGAGTATAGAATTTTAGGTTGGAAATCATTTCCCCTGATGATTCTGGACACATTGCCTTATTTTCTTCTAGCTTTGAGAAATTGGTTGCCATTTAAATACCCACAATCTTTTTGTTTCTCTATGGACGCTCTTTGATTTGCCTCTTTCCCGTTTATGACAATTTTTATTTAAATTTTTAAATTCTTCGGTGATGTCCTTAATTTATAGTCCAAATAGTCTACTAAATTATTATTATTATTATTATTATTATTATTATTATTATTTTTTTTTTTTTAGTGAGAAGAGGGGAGGCAGAGACAGACTCCAGCACCAACCAGGATCCACCTGGCAAGCCCACTAGGAGACAATGCTCTGCCCATCTGGGACCCTTGCTCTGTTGCTACTGGAGCCATTTTTTTTTAGCTGAGACAGAGGCCATGGAGCCATTCTCAGCATCCAGGGCCAACTTGCTCCATCGAGCCATGGCTGCAGGAGGGGAGGAGAAGAGAGGAGAGATAGAGAGAGAGAGAGAGAGAGAGAGAGAGAGAGAGAGAGAGAGAGAAGTGAGAGGAGGAGGGGTAGAGAAGCAGATGGGCGCTTCTCCTGTGTGCCCTGGCCAGGAATCAAACTCAGTTCATCCACATGCTGGGTTGACACTCTACCACTGAGCCAACTAGCCAGGGCCTATATCTGCTATCATATTTCTAATTCCTAAGAGCTCTTTTTCTGTGTGAGTGTTTCTTATTAGGACCTTCCTCTTGTTTCATGGATATAATATCTTCTTTTACTTTGAAAGTATGTATTATTTATCTTCCCCTCTGTATTCTTCCTGTTTATTTCTTTTGGACAATGAAAGCCTTCTCAAATGTTTGATGATTTTTGGTTGTCAGTGATATTTAAGAATGTGTCACTGAAAAGTTCGTTGGAAGCTGTGTTTTACTGGGCTGTGAGTGTTGATGGTGGGCTTCACTGTAGGGAGAACTTGCTTGGCACTCTCACTGGGGAGCCAACTGTCGTATCTGTGTGTTTGTTGGGCTGGTTTTTTCCAATGAGCTTCCGCCATCTTTTTGCCCAGGAGGCATAAATCAGCTTGCCTGCATTTCAGGAGCCAAGTATAAGAAAGAGGCTTGGGGGTTCATGATTGAGTACAACAACTATCATTTAATTCCCTTGTTCTTACTGTGGCACCTCAACCCTCAACTATTCCAGTCCCTCAGTTCAGAAGCTCTCTGGTTAGACCTCAGTAGAGAGTAAGTGTCTAACTTTCTGCAGTGGTGGAGGTAGGGATGTGGAGTGTCAAATGCTTCTCATAAAGATATTTATCTTATACTACTGTTTTACCTGCACCCCTACTTTCAGAGAAGCTAGTGCTTCCAACTCTTGAATCTTTCTATGATTTTGCAGTGAAATCAGTTATTCTTTAGCTTTCTTTGCCAACAGCTTACATTCCAAACTTCTTGATCACCATGCCTCTGTTTTATTTCTCTACCTTTCCAGCTCAGTGAGACAGCAGAAGTCCTGAAGGGGTCCTTTTTTCCAGGTTCAGTGTACCTGAAGATCATCCTCATATGGGAACCTGAGGCTTGGTTATTATAAAAATTCCCCAGAATCATCCATAAATATACACCCCTGTTTTTGGCTTAAGCTGGTGTAGAGTTGGGTGTCTATCACAACTTGAAGAGCTATAACTAATACAGAGGGTTAGTGAGTCTGACCACTTGATTAACCAGAAAATCTAATACCATTTGATCTTTTACTTTAGAATAAGTATCGGCTCTCCCCAGAATTGGGCTTTGAGTGACTGGGATTGATCCCTGGCTTGGAGGTTATTAGGACTTCTCTGGTATGTCCAGGTGAAGCCTCCCTGGACTCCGTTCTCAGCCTGCATCCATCCTCTCCCCACCTACTTGGCCTTTTGCTGACTTTACCATGTCATCTCATTGCCACGTTGTTTAACTCCTTATATGAGAATATCTCATCTCTCCAATTAGTTCCTCCTTGAGTCCAGTATAGTGCTGCAAATATACTAACTTCTTGCTCTTAGTATATACTTTTAGTATCTAAGCCACTTGTATAGTAAAAAATAATAATGATACTACTTACTAAGTTTTGCTACTTGCCAGATTTTCCATCTTTTACCTGATTATCCCCACAATGCTCTGAGGTAGGTAACATTGCTCCCATTTATAGACGAGGAAAAAGAAGCACAGAGAGGTTATTATATATCAAGGTCTCACCCTTAGTGAGTGGCTGAGTTTGGATTTGAACCCACGCTGGTCATACTCCAAAGCCTACACTTTCCACCTCTACTCTTACAGTCTCTCAGTTTTCCAATTTACCTTCTGCTGGCTGCAATGTAACCCTTTGATTTCTGATTGGTTTCACCACAAAGCAAAACTTTATAAGACTGTATATATTTCAATCATACAGGTACTTAGAAAATTTCTAATCTATCAGTCCGCCTCTCTCCACAATACAAGAGGATTACAAACTACATGAAGACAAGGCTGTTACAGCCAAGTGCCTCCCAGAGAGAATGCAACAAGAGCTTTTGGAATAATTTTGGATGGTACAAGGAGCAGCTTGTGAAATGGAGAAATTAGGATGGATCATGGGTACACTTCCAAAGAATGAGCTCCATTAGAACAGTCTCTCCTGGGGAGTTCCGTGATGGAAACTCATTGCTGCAGTTATTTAAAAATGAACTATCACAACTCTTCAGGGACCAATCCTGTGCTGAGAACGGGTGGACAAGATATCTAAATAGATTGTTTCAATCTCTGATTTCTGTAAAAACGACTGTTCTTGTGGTACATTGAGATTGCTGATGAATATCAATTTCTGCCTAAATACCCAAGAAGTTTCCCAGAGTGAACGTGAATGATGTGTCAAGCTCTGGGACAACTGGTGGAAGCTTCTCCTGTGGATGTGTTCTTTCTTTTTTTTTTTTTTTTTGTATTTTTCTGAAGTTGGAAAAGGGAAGGCAGTCAGACAGACTCCCGCATGCGCCCGACCGGGACCCACCTGGCACGCCCACCAGGGGGCGATGCTCTGCCCATCTGGGGCATTGCTCTGTTGTGACCAGAGCCATTCTAGCACCTGAGGCAGAGGCCATGGAGCCATCCTCAGTGCCCGGGCCAACTTTGCTCCAATGGAGCCTTGGCTGCGGGAGGGGAAGAGAGAGACAAAGAGGAAGGAGAGGGGGAGGGGTGGAGAAGCAGATGGGCGCTTCTCCTGTGTGCCCTGGCTGGGAATCAAACCCAGGACTCCTGCACGCCAGGCTGACGCTCTACCACTGAGCCAACCGGCCAGGGCCAGGATGTGTTCTTTTGTGTCAGGTTTCTTCATGTTGATGGCCAGCCTCAAGTCGTCTGAGCCCTTGTGCAGGGTACATTCCCATTGTGCAGTGCCATGAAGACAGCCCCAGTTTCCCAGCTGACTCTGGTTACTGCCACTTGAGTATACAAGTCTGTGGTTCCCAGCCAGGGCCCTAGGGCTATTGCGAATAGTGACATATGCTAAGTAGTCTGGTTCCCAGGGAGTCGAGCAGGCCTGCTGACACACTCCCCTAAAATCCCTGCCTAGGATTCCCTGCCTCCGTAACCTCCAAGATGTATTTGTTTGGCTTTGGGCTGGTGGGTCGGAGGTAGCTCTGCTAATGGTATTGTTTGCTGAGTTAATTTTTCTGTTTGATCTGAGGCTTTTCTAGGGTGCAGAGGGAAAGGTGATATTTGGTCAGGGTTTTCCTCCAGCAAAGTTTACCTCACAACCTGCAAAGGGAAAGAAAGGAAAAAAGAATTGCAGGAAAGGGAAGACAGGAATTCAGTGGAAGCTTTGCTAGGCTCTGTGTGGGGCTGAAGGTTCATATGCTATGAACAAATTAGCCAAGGCAACGGGGAGGGTCTGGAACCCAGTTAAAGCAGAGGTCTTCTCTGGCTGAAGGAAAAATAAAGTGTCACATATTTTTTTGTGTGTGTCTCCATTTTTAAAATATTGTCTACATTGTGTATATCCAAAGAAGATATTTACAGATTTTGATAAAGAGTTAGTCTAATACAGGGTGGGGAAAAAGTAGGTTTATAGTAGTTATTCGTATGGGAAATAATACAATAAATAATAATACAAGAGTAAACTGTGTTTCATGTACTCATAACTATAAAGCTACTTTTGCCCACCCTGTCTAAGACCACGGAAACAAAAGGTCAAACAGGACACTGGATGGGGAGAGATAATCATACCAAAACCTGAACCTAATTTAACTACCAAAAACTAAGTATCAAATTAGTCCTGGATGTTTGAAAATTAAGCTAAGGCATAAATGGAATTACCTGGGAGTACTGATTTTCACTGTCTAATACAGGGATGCATATCAGATCAGAAGGAGAGAGAAATTTTTTAATCCTAAATTGTGAGAAGATAAATTGAAGTGATAATTTTCTTATCATCTCTACTTCATGGTGATGTTGTAAAAATAGATAGAATGATTCAGGAAAAAAATGTTTTCTAAAATATACCAGAAGGGCTGCATGTATGGCGATCTTGTTTTGATGACAAGTCCTTCAAAAGCAATTTTGTTTCTGGGACTGGCTTCCCCAGGTACCTGAGGCAGAGTAGGGTGCCTGGAGCAGCCAGACCACCCACGGAATTCCATCAGCAAAGCGCTTTTCATTTGTTTTCCAACTAAATGTCTGGGAGTTTGGGGAGTTGAAGCTTTTCTGGTAGATGTGAAGATCAAAGAACAAGTTTCCAGAAGAACAACACACAGAGGAAATGCTAGGAGGGGCGGGGGAAGTGAAGACTGAGATAGGTTTCTATGTTCTAACAAAGAGAGACCGCTCCATGCTGCAGCTTTATTTTTAACCTAGCGAACTCTTCCCACTTTTCTGTGCTTCTCATTCCTTTGTCCAGAGTAAGTGGGAAGCAATGAGACATTTACAAAATTTGCCAATACCACAGGTGCCTTGGTGCTCTCACCAATTTTACCAAACCCTAGGACGGGGATTTTGAAGATGGACATACTGATTCCAAATCTACAGAAGGTAGGTTCTGATGTATGTGTATGTGTTTATTTATTTTTTTCGTTTCTTTATATATAAAATTAAATTTAATGGCGTGAGATTGATCAATAAGAGTGTATAGGTTTCATGTAAATGTTTCTAAAGCATTTGAACTGCTGACTGTGTTGTGTGCCCATCACTCAACATCTAATCATTTTCCATCATATATTTGTCTCTCTTTTTATACCTGCCCTCACATTCCCTCATCTGCAACCCTCTCCTCCTGGTAACCACTTCACTTTTATCTACAGTGTGTCCGTAAAGTCATGGTGCACTTTTGACTGGTCACAGGAAGGCAACAAAAGACGATAGAAATGTGAAATCTGCACCAAATAAAAGGAAAACTCTCCCAGTTTCATACCTATTCAGTGCAGTTCAATGTGGGCTCACGCACAGATTTTTAGGGCTCCTTAGGTAGCTATCCCGTATAGCCTCTACAGACTCGTCACTGACTGATGGCCTACCAGAACGGGGTTTCTCCACCAAACTGCCGGTTTCCTTCAACTGCTTATCCCACCGAGTAATGTTATTCCTATGTGGTGGTGCTTCGTTATAAATGCGCCGATATTTACGTTGCACTTTGATCACAGATAGAATTTAGCGAGCCACAGAGCAAGCTGAACTTTCCTCTGTACCGTCCACATCTTGACTGGCATGGCTGTGGGCTGCTCCGCTGTATACACGGTGTTACGTCATCATCTGCGCATGCGCGCATGCTGCCACATCATCCTACAGAAACTGGGAGGGTTTTCCTTTTATTTGGTGCAGATTTCACATTTCTATCGTCTTTTGTTGCTTTCCTGTGACCGGTCAAAAGTGCACCATCACTTTACGAACACACTGTATATCCATGAGTCTCAGTTTTATATCCCACCTATGTGTGAAATCATAGAGTTTTTAGCTTTTTCTGATTTACTTATCTCACTTAGTATAATGTTCTCAAGGTCCATCCATGTTGTCATAAAGGCAATATATCATCATTTTTTATGGCTGAGTAGTACTTCATTGTGTATATTCACCATATATTTTTTTTATCTAATCCTTTCTCAAAGGATACTTTGATTGTTTCTATGTCTTAGCCACTGTGAATAAAGCTGCAGTCAACATGGGAGTACAGCAATGTTTTCAAGTTTTGGGGGTAGATACACAGTAGAGGGATTGCTGGGTCATATGGTAGTTCTGTACTTAATTTTTTGAGGAATCACCATACTTTTATCTATTATGGCTATACCCGTTTACCGTCTCTCCAGCAATGAATGAGGGTTTGCTTTTTGCCATAGCCTCTCCAACATTTGTTATTACCTGTCATGTTGATAACAGCCAGTCTAACAGGTGTGGAGTTTTGATTTGCATTTCTTGAATAGCTAGCAAAGATGAGAATCTTTTCATATGTCTGTTGGCCATTTGTATGTCCCTTTGGGAGAAGTGTCTGTTCAGGACCTCTCCCCATCATTTTATTGGATTATTTGCTTGTTGTTGAAGAGCTCTGAGTTCTTTATATATGTTGGATATTAACCCCTTGTCAGAGCTGTTGTTTGTAAATATTATCTTCCATTTGGTTGGGTGCCTTTTTGTTTTGTTGTCAGTTCCTTTTGCTGTGCAGAAGCTTTTGAGGTTGATAGAGTTCCATTCATTTATTTTTGCCTTTACTTCCCTTGCCTTTAGGGTCAAATTCATAAATTGTTTTCTATAGCCAAGGTCCATGAGTTTAGTACCTATGTTTTCTTTTATGTAATTTATTGTTTAAAATCTTATATTTAGGTCTTTGATAATCCATTTTGAATTAATTTTTGTGCAAGTGATAAAGTGTAGTCAAGTTTTATTCTTTTGCATGTGGCTTTCCAATTTTCCCAGCACCATTTATTGAAGAGGCTTTCTTTTCTCCATTGTGTGTTTTTGACTCCTTTGTCAAAGATTGTTTGTCCATATATATGTGGTTTTATTTCTGGGCTTTCGATTCTGTTCCATTGGTCTGTATGTCTGTTTTTCTGCCAATACCATGCTGTTTTGATTATTGTGGCTCTATAGTATAGTTTGAAGTCAGCACGTTTGATATCCTTGGCTTCATTCTTTTTTTGTTGGGATTGCTTTGGATATTCAGGGTTTTTTATGGTTCCATGAAAACCTGGTGATTTTATGTTGTATTTCTTTTTTAAATGACATTGGGAGAGTAATGGCAGTGTGAGAGATACTTCTAATCTCTCACCTTAAAATTTAAACAAGCTGAACAATTGTAATGCAGTGAAGAAACCCTAGCTGGTCTCGTAGGTGTGCCTGAAAGATCCGCACACCAAATGAATTAAAGGTGGGATGGATTGAAAATGGGAGCAGAAGATAAAACACATTCATGGTTGGCTCTAGGGAGGAGACAAACCCGAAGGTTTTTTTTTATTTTCTTTGCTGGACTATGGGGAAGAAGAAAGCTTAGGCTGTTTGGATTTTGTCTGAAGGGTACAGAGAGGAGAACCCAGAGTGACTGGGTCTTTTTCTGAAAGGAGGAGTGGTAAGACAGAGGGGCACAGGGGGAGATAAACCAAAGCAGCCAGAGCACAAGGTCATGGCTAATGTTCCTACAGTCTGCCTGCAGCCTCAACTCAGCAGAGACAGAGAAAACTAAAGTATGGCCCCCCTAGGGTCCAGATGCCACATCCCTCACCTGGTGTTATGGAGAGTGGCAGAGATAAGCCCCACAGCTAGCGCTCTAGAGTCACTCTCCTCTGAAGAACAGGTGCTCTGAGTCTTGTCCCCATATCTGTGGAGATGATGGGAGGAGCACCCGGAAGCCTGAGATCACCATTGCTAGAGCTGTAGAGTAGGAAAGCTGAAGGCTGAAAAGCCAAAGCTGTGAAGACAAAGCTGTAAAACCCTCACAACATGCCCCACCCACCAATGCAACTGTGGCCCTGCCTACATCACTGCAACAGCAACATCTCAGCAGAGAACAGCCCAGGAACTTCACAGAGCTAAAACCTATAATACAGTGATACCTACTGGATGAAAACTCTCAAAACTAAAATTTATTTTGCCTTTTTTTTTTCAGAGACAGAGAGAGAGTCAGAGAGAGGGATAGATAGGGACAGACAGACAGGAACAGAGAGAGATGAGAAGCATCAATCATCAGTTTTTCGTTGCGACACCTTAGTTGTTCATTGATTGCTTTCTCATATGTGCCTTGACTGGAGGGCTACAGCAGACCAAGTAACCCCTTGCTCAAGCCAGCGACCTTGAGTCCAATCTGGTGATCTTTGCTTAAACCAAATGAGCCCACGCTCAAGCTGGCAACCTCAAGGTCTTGAACCTGGGTCCTCCGCATCCCAGTCCAACACTCTATTCACTGCACCACTGCCTGGTCAGGCCTATTTTGCCTTTTTGTTTCTCTCCATTTTTTTTCTTTTTTCTGTCTTCTTCTTCCCTCCTTTCTCTCTTTGGTTTTTATTTTTAAAAATTTTTATATATTCTATTTATTTTTTCTGGGTGTTTTGTTCTCATTTTTTATTTTTGGTGTTTGATCTTTTTTGTGTGGATTTTTCTTTTACTTGGCATAATATTTAAATTTTTTAAAATCTTTTTATTGTGTTTCTTTAAATTTTTTATTCTTTAGTTTTTTTGGTTAGAGTTCTTAAAAACACCACTCTCAAATGCCATCAAGGAAAAAGAAACTTAATATAAAGGATAACAAGACAGACATATAGTTCAGAGAGAAAATAAAAAATCTTAATCAAGAAACTCAATCTCTGGCCCTGGCCGGTTGGCTCAGCGGTAGAGCGTCGGCCTAGCGTGCGGGGGACCCGGGTTCGATTCCCAGCCAGGGCACATAGGAGAAGCGCCCATTTGCTTCTCCACCCCCCCTCCTTCCTCTCTGTCTCTCTCTTCCCCTCCCGCAGTGGAGGCTCCATTGGAGCAAAGATGGCCCGGGTGCTGGGGATGGCTCCTTGGCCTCTGCCCCGGGTGCTAGAGTGGCTCTGGTCGCGGCAGAGCGACACCCCGAGGGGCAGAGCATCACCCCCTGGTGGGCAGAGCGTCCGCCCCTGGTGGGCGTGCCGGGTGGATCCCAGTCGGGCGCATGTGGGAGTCTGTCTGACTGTCTCTCCCCATTTCCAGCTTCAGAAAAAATACAAAAAAAAAAAAAAAAAAAAGAAACTCAATCTCATGGAAACCTTGGAGTTAAATGATAGAGAATTCATAATTGAAGTTCTGAAAATACTCAATGAGATGCAGGAAGACACCAGCATGCAACTTAATGAACTCATAAAACAAAACAATATACCTCAATAAGGAGATTGAAACTTTAAAAACAGAGAAGAAAAACTCAATACATGAGTTTAAAATTGAGGTAGCAATTTTAGCTAATAGAACAAGCCAGATAGAGGAAAAATATTAGTGACATCAAAGATAGGCAACTAGAGATGCCACAGAGAGAAGAAGAGAGAGAGTCACAAATATTATAAAATGAGAGAGCTCTACTAAAATTGTCTGACTTCATCAGAAAGAGCAATATAAGAATAATAAGTATATCAGAAGAAGAGGAGAGGAAGAAGGAAATGGAGAGCCTATTCAGACAAATATATGAAGAGAACTTCCCAAGCCTAATGAAAGATTTAGAGCCTTGAATCCAAGAAGAAAACAGAATGTCAAGTTACCTCAACCCAAACAGACTTACTCCTAGGCACATTGTAATAAAATTATCAAAAATCAATGACAAAGAAAGAATCTTCAAGGCAGCTAGGAAGTAAAAATAAAGTCTAGTATTATTATTGGACTTGTCAGCAGAAACTCTACAAGCCAGAAGAGAGTGGACCCAAACATTCAAAGTACTAAAAGACAGGAATTACCAGCTAAGAATACTACATCCGTCAAAGATATCCTTCAAATATGAAGAAGTAAAAACTTTTATAGACATACAGAAGCTGAGGGAATTTATCACCAGAAAACACTCACTGCAGGAAATACTTAAGGATGTTATTTGACACAAAGAACAAAACAAATCAAAACTACAAGTAAAAGCTCCAACAAGGTCACAATCAAAACAAGGATAGTCTGTGACAACAATAACATGAAAGGGGAGAAGATAAATATCTGCAATAACAAAAGAAGATGGACTGCTGGAGCACTCATAAGACAAAAGAGTCTTGTACATATGAAGACTTTTCATAATATAATGGTAGACACCCACAAAAAGAATCACCACTGAACACACACCTTAAAAACAGAAGAAACCAGGGAAAGAAATATAAAATACCACAAAACAAAAACAACTGACAGAATCAAAAGAGAGAAGAACCGAACAAGACACACAGCTACCAGAAAACAAAACATAAAATGGCTATAGAAAATTCTTAAGTGTAAATAATTACCCTAAACATAAATGGACTGAACTCACCAATAAAGCAGCATAGAAGAGCAGATAGGATAAAAAAGCAAAACACATATGCTGACTTCAAGAGACACATTAAACTGCAAGGACAAAAGTATATTTGAAATGAAAGACTGGAAAACAATTCTTCAAGCAAATAATATCCAAAGGAAAGCGGGTGTACACATACCCCTATTTGATAATGCTGACTTCAAGAAAACAAAGATAGCCAGAGATAAAGATGGACATTTTATAATAATAAATAAAGGGGACATTGTATCAAGAAGAAACAACACTTCTTAATATAAATGTGCCAAATCAGGGAGCACCAAAATAAATAAGACATCTACTAACTGATCTAAAAATAGAAGCATCCAAAAACACAACTATACTTAGAGATTTCAACACAATTGACAGTTTTAGATAGATCATCCAAACAGAAAGTCAATAAAGAAATATTGGCCTTAAATGACCACTGGACCAAATGGACAGAATAGAAATTTATAGGATATTTCATCGCAAAATGTTAGATTATACATTCTTCTCTAGTGTGCATGAACATTCTCAAGGATAGACAATATGTTGTGCCACAAAAGTAACATCAGCACATTCAGGAAGATTGAAATTATACCAAGCACATTTTATGACCATAAAGCTTTGAAATTAAAATTCAACTGTAAAAAAGAAGTAAAGAAACCCACAAAAATGTGGAAATTAAACAACATACTTCTAAAAAATGACTGGGTCAAAGAAGAAATAAGAGCAGAGACAAAAAGATATATGCAGACAAATGAAAATGACAACACTACAAACCAAAATTTGTGGGATGCAGCAAAAGCAATAACAAGAGGGAAGTTTAATCATTACAAACATGTTAAAAATAAAAGAGATCCCAAGTAAACAATTAACACCACACCTTAAGGAACTAGAAAAAGAAGAACAAAGGCAAACCAAAGTCAGCAGAAGAAAGAAAACAGTAAAAATTAGAGCAGAACTAAATGAAATAGAGATTAAAAAAAAAACTATAGAAAAAATTAATACAGGGCCCTGGCTGGTTGGCTCAGTGGTAGAGCATCGGCCTGGCATGCAGAAGTCCAGGGTTCGATTCCTGGCCAGGGCACACAGGAGAGTCGCCCATCTGCTTCTCCACCCCTCCCCCTTTCCTTCCTCTCTGTCTCTCTCTTCCCCTCCCGCAGCCGAGGCTCCATTGGAGCAAAAAATGGCCCAGGTGCTGGGGATGGCTCCTTGGCCTCTGCCCCAGGCATTAGAGTGGCTCTGGTCCCAACAGAGTGACGTCCCGGATGGGCAGAACATCGCCCCCTGGTGGGCATGCCAAGTGAATCCTGGTCGGGTACATGTGGGAGTCTGTCTGACTGCCTCCCCGTTTCCAGCTTCAGAAAAATCCAAAAAAAAATAAAATAAAAAATTAATACAATAAAGATCTAGTTCTTTGAAAAGACCATTAAAATTGACAATCCACTGGCTAGACTCAGTAAGGGAAACGGAGGATTTATATAAACAAAATCTGAAATGAAAGAGGAGAAATTACCACAGACATCATAGATATACAAAGGATCATAGTAAAATATTATGAAAGACTATATGCCACCAAATTCCACAACCTAGAGGAAATGAATAAATTACTAAAAATATGCAATTTTCTGAGTTGTCATGTGGACTGAGTCATGAAGACATATAAGCAGGGGGGAAATAAAAATAACTATCAAAAACCTCTTCAAAAACAAAAGTTCAAGACCAGATTTCTACACTAGTAAATTCTACCAAACTTTCAAAGAAAATTTAATATGTATCCTTCTCAAAGTCTTCCAAAAAATAGAAGATGAAGCAATACTCCCTAACACATTTATTGAGGCCAACATAACCCTGATACCAAAAACTGGCAAGGACAACACAAACACACAAAAAATTGCAGATCAATATCTCTAATAAATACACATGCAAAAATTCTAAACTAAATACTAGCAAATCAAATACAACAATACATTAAAAAAAATAATACATCACAATCAAGTGTGATTCATTCCAGGAGCACAGGATGGTTCAACATATGGAAATCAATCAACAAACTATATCACATCAACAAAACAAAGAACAAAAATTATATAATCTTATTAATGGAGGCAGAAAATACATTTGATTAGATACAACATCCATTTGTGTTTAAAACAATCAAGAAAATGGGCATAGAAGGAAAGTACCTCAACATAATAAAGTCATATATAACAAACCATCAGGTAATATTATTCTACATGGTGAAAAACTGAAGCGTTTTCCTCTAAAATCAGAAACAAGAAAAGGCTTCCCACTGTGTCCACTCTTATTCAACATAGTTCAGGAAGGTTTCACCAGAGTGATCAGGCAAGAGAAAGACATAAAAGGTATTCATATTGGGAAAGAAGAAGTAAAGATATCACTTTTGGCAGATGACATGATCCTATATATAGAAAACCCCAAAGACTCCAATCAAAATACTATTATAAAATATAAACCAAAATAGTAAAGCCACAAGATACAAAATCAATATACAAATATCTATTGCTTTTCTATACACCAACAATTAAACTTTGGAAAATGAACTGAAAAAAATCCCAATTTTTTTAAAAACTGCAATGAAAATATAAAATACCTAAGAATAAATTTAACAAAGGATATAAAGGACCTATATACTGAAAACTACAAGTCAGTATTGAAAGAAATTGAAAAAGACAGAATGAAATAGAAAAATATTTCATGTTCCTGGATTAGAAGAATCAATGTAGTTAAAATGGCCATATTATCCAAGGTAATATACAAATTTTATGCAATCCCCATGAAAATCTCAATGTCATTTTTTAAAGAAATAGAATGAAAAATTACCAGGTTTGTATGGAATCATAAAAACCCCCGAATAGCCAAAGCAATTCTGAGAAAAAAGAGTAAAGCTGCAGGTATCACACTACCTGACTTCAAATTATATTATAGAGCCATGATAATCAAAACAGCATGGTATTGGCAGAAAAACAGACATATAGACCAATGGAACAGAATCAAGAACCCAGAAATAAAATATATATATATACACAAATCATCTTTAATAAAGGAGCCAAAAACACACATGGAGAAAAGAAAGCCTCTTCAATAAATGGTGCTGGGAAAATTGGAAAGCCACATACAAAAGAATGAAACTTGACTACCAGTTTGTCCCCAAGCACAAAAGTTAATTCAAAATGAATCAAAGACCTAAATTAAGATACAAAACAATAAATTACATAAAAGAAAATGTAGGTACCAAACTCACGGACCTTGGCCATAGAGAATAATTTATGAATTTCACCCCAAAGACAAGGGAAATAAAGGCAAAAATAAATGAATGGACTATATCAAACTAAAAAGCTTCTGCACAGCAAAAGAAACTGACAACAAAACAAATAGCCAACTAATTGGGAGAGGATATTTGCAAACAACAGCTCCAATAAGGGGTTAATATTCAAAATATACAAAGAACTCACAAAACTCAGCAACAAACAGGCAAAAAATCCAATTAAAAATGAGGAGAGGAGCTGAACAAACACTTCTTTCAAAAAACATACAAATGGCCAACAGATAATATGAAAAGATGTTCATCTTCACTACCTATTTGATAAATGCAAATCAAAACTACAATGAGATACTACCTCACTCCTGTTAGATTTGCTATGATCAAAAAGACAGGTAAAAACAAGTATTGAAGAGGCTGTGGAGAAAAAGGAATCCTCATTCACTGCCTGTGGGAATGCAAAGTAGCACAACCATTATGGAAAAAAATATTGTGGTTCCTCAAAAAATTAAGACTAGAACTGCCAACAATCCCACTACTTGGCATCTACCTTAAAAACTAGAAAACATTGGTACATAACAACACATTCACCCCCATGTTCAGTGCAGCATTATTCACAGTGGCCAAGACATGGAAACCACCAATGTTTCCCTTGATAGAGGATTAAAGAATTGGATAAAGAAGATGTGATACACACACACACACACACACACACACACACACACACACACACACACACACACACTCGAATACAGCCATAAGAAATGATGACATAGTGACAACAACATTGGATGGACCTTGAGAACATTATACTGAGTTAAATAAATAAATCAGAAAGAGCTTGGCCCTGGCCGGTTGGCTCAGCGGTAGAGCGTCAGCCTGGTGTGCAGGAGTCCCAGGTTCAATTCCCGGCCAGGGCACACAGGAGAAGCACCCATCTGCTTCTCCACCCCTCCCTCTCTCCTTCCTCTCTGTCTCTCTCTTCCCCTCCCGCAGCCGAGGCTCCATTGGAGCAAAGGTGGCCCGGGCGCTGGGGATGGCTCTGTGGCCTCTGCCTCAGGCGCTAAAACGGCTCTGGATGCAGCAGAGTGATGCCCCAGAGGGGCAGAACATCGCCCCCTGGTGGGCATGCAGGGTGGATTCCGGTCGGGCGCATGTGGGAGTCTGACTGCCTCCCCGTTTCCAGCTTCGGAAAAATGAAAAAAAAAAAAAAGAAAGAAAGAACTAAGAACTGTATAATTTTACACATGGGTAGGGTATAAAACTGAGACTCATGGACATAGATAAAAGTAAAGTGGTTACCAGTGGAAGAGGGACCTAGCAGAGGTGAATGAGGTGAGGAGGTGGGGGAAAGGGTGTAAAGAGGAACAAATATAAGGTGACAGAAAATGATTTGACTTTGTATGATGGGTATACAACATAATGAATTATTTAAATGCTGTAGAAATGTTTACCTGAAACCTGTGTACTCTTAACGATCAGTGACACATTGTTAAATTTAATTCTCGAAATAAAATAAAAAAAATAAAAAATGACATTGGAATTTTCATGGAGATTGCATTAAATTTGTATATTGCTTTGAGTAATATAGCAATTTTAACTACATTGATTCTTCCAATCCATGAACATGAAATATTTTTCATTTCATTGTGACTTTTTAATTTCTTTCCTCAATGCTTTGTAGTTTTCAGTATAAGGTTTTTCATATCCTTTGTTAAGTTTATTTCTGGGTATTTTATTATTTATTGCAAGTGTGAAAGGAATTTTTTTTAATTTATTTTCTGAAGTTTAATTGTTGGTATATAGGAAAACTGTAGACTTTTGTATATTAATTTTATGTCCTGAGACTTTACTGTATTGGTTTATTGTTTCTAATAGTTTTTTGGTTTGTGTCTTTGGGGTTTTCTATATACAGGATCTTGTAATCTGCAAAAAGTGATACATTTACTTTTTCTTTTTTCTTTCTTTTTTTAAAATTTTTATTGAGAAGAGAGGAGGCAGAGACAGACTACCACATGCACTCTGACCGGGATCTACCCAGAAAGCCCACTAGTTGGTGATGCTCTACCCATCTTGGGCCCTTGCTTTGTTGCATCTGAAGCCATTTTTAGCACTTGTGGTGGAGGCCATGGAGGCATCCTTCATTGCCCGGCTCCAATTGAGCCATGGCTGCAGGAGGGGAGGAGAAACAAGAGAGAGAGAGAGAGAAAGAATTGAGAGGGGATGTGGAGAAGCAGATGGGCGCTTCTCCTGTGTGCCCTGACCAGGAATTGAACCTGGGATATCCGCACACCAGGCTGATGCTCTACCACTAAACCAACTGGCCAGGACCCTTTACTTCTTCTTTTTAGATATGGATGCTTTTTATTTCTTTCTCTTGCCTAATCGCCCTGGCTAAAACTTCCAGAACTATGTTGAATAAGACTGGAGAGAGTGGGCAACTTTGTCATGTTACTGATTTTAGAGGAAAAGCCTTCATTTTTTCACTATTTAGTATGATATTAGCTAATCATTGTCATATATGGCCTTTATAATGTTGAGATACTTTACTTCTATGCCCATTTTATTGAGTGTTTTAAAGATAAAGGGATGTTGTGTCTTATCAAATGCTTTTTCTGCATCTATCAGTATCATATGATTTTTGTTCTTTGTTTTGTTGATTAGTTTGTTGATCAATTTATATTTGTTGCATCAGTTTTGTGCTCCTGGAATGAATCCCACTTGATTGTGATGTATTATTTTTTAATGTGTTGAATTTGATTTGCTAGTATTTATATAGTTTAGGATTTTTACATCTGCATTAATTAGAGATATTGGTCTGTAGTTTTCTTTTTTTGTGTTGTCCTTGCCAGGTTTTGATATCAGGATTATGTTGGCCTCATAAAATGTGTTAGGGAGCATTGCTTCTTCTATTTTTTGGAAGATTTCGAGAAGGATAGGTACCAAATCTTCAAATGTTTGATAGAATTTACTCCTGTAGCCATCTGGTTCTGGACTTTTATTTTTAAGGAGGTGTTTGATAGTTATTTTTATTTTCTCCTTACCTTATGGGTCTACTTAGTTTTTTCCACTTCTTTGTCACTTAGTCTAGGAAAATTGGATAGTTCTAGGAACTTACCTATTTCTTCTAGTTACATTTTGTGGCATACAATCTTTCAAAATATTCCACTAAAATCTTTGTATATTTAAGATGTCTGTGGTAATTTCTCCTCCTTCATTTTGGATTTTGTTTTTATGACTCCTTTCTCTTTTCCTTAGTGAGTCTGGCCAGACTTTCCTTAGTGAGTTTTGTCAATTTTATTGATCTTTTTAAAGATCCAGCTCTTTGTTGTATTAATTTTTTCTATAGTTGTTTTGTTCTTTATTTCATTTAGTTCTGCTGTAATTTTTACTAATTTCTTTTTTCTTCTGACTTTGGGTTGCCTTTGTTCTTCTTTTTCTAGTTCCTTAAGGTGTAATGTTAGGTTGTTTACTTGGATCTTTCTTATTTCTTGATAATAGGCCTGTAATGATATAAACTTCCCTCTTCTGCATCTCAGAAATTTAGCTATGTCATGTTGACACTGTTTTTTGTTTGTATATATCTTTTGATCTCTGCTTTAATTTTTCTTTGAATCAGTCATTTTTTTAGAAGCATGTTATTTAAGTCCTACCTTCTTGTGGGTTTCTTTACTTCCTTTTTACAGGTGAATTCTAATTTCAAAGCCTTAAGTTCAGAGAACATACTTGGTATAATTTCAATCCTCTTGAATTTGTTGAGGTTAGTTTTGTGATCCTACATATTGTCTATCCTTGAGAATGTTCCATGAACACTGGATAATCTGATGTTCTGTGATGAAATGTCCTATAAATATAATATCTATCATGTTCATTTGGTCTGGTGTATTTCTTTATTGATTTTCTATTTGTATTACCTATTTAAAGTCATCAAGGGTGTGCTGAGGTCTCTAAGTATGATTGTGTTTTTGTTTGTTTCTATTATTAGGTCAGTTAGTAAATGTCTTATATATTTTGGTTCTCTCTGATTCAATGCATATATATTGAGAAGTGTTATGTCTTTTTGATACCATTATGAAATGTTCATCTTTGTCTCTTGTTACCTTTGTTGTATTGAAGTCTGTATTTTCAGATATTAGTATGGCTATATCTGCTTTTATTTGGATATTATTTGCTTGGAGAACCATTTTCCAACCTTTCACTTTGAGTTTACTTTTGTTGTTGCATCTTAGGTTTGTCTCTTGAAAGCAGCATATGGTTGGGTTTTGCTTTTTGATCCAATCTTCTACTCTGTGCCTCTTTATTGCTGAGTTCAGTTCATTTACATTTAGGGTAATTATTGACACTTGAAGATTTCTTATAATCATTTTATATTTTGTTTTCTGGTAGCTTTGTGTCTCCTTTGATTTTTATTGTGTGTGTGTGCGCGCGCGTGTGTTTGTCAGTTGTTTTTGTTTGGTGGCATTCCATACTTCTTTCCCCTGTTTCTTCTTTTTTATGCTATGTGTCTCAATGGTGACATTTTTGTGGGTGGTTACCATTAGGTTATTAAGAGATAATGTTTCATGTATCCAAGAGTCTTTTGTCTTATGAGTACTTCTGCATTCCTCCCTCCTTTCCACTGTAGAACTTTATCCTGTCCTTTTTTATGTGTGGTTGTCGCATATTATCTTTGTTTTTATTGTGACCTTGTTGGAGATTTACTTGCAGTTTCATTTTGTTTTCTTTGTATCTGGTAGAACAACCCCCTTGAGTATTTACTGAAGTGGGCATTTTCTGGTGATAAATTGACTCAGCTTCTGTATGTTTTGAAAATTTTTCATTTTTATATCATATATGAAGGACAACTTTGATGGATATAGCAGTCTTAGCTAGTAATTCCTCTCTTTCAGTACTTTGAATATTTGTGTTCACACTCTTTTGGCTTGTAGAGTTTCTGCTGAGAGTCTGATGATAACCTAAGGGCCTTCCTTTATATGTTATGTTCTTCTTTTTTTTAGCTGCCTTGAGGATTCTTTATTTGTCATTGATTTTTGACAATTTTATTACAATGTGCCTTGGAGAATGTCTGTCTGGGTTGAGGTAACTCAGAATTCTGCTTGCTTCTTGGATTCAAGGGTCTAACTCTTTCCATGGGCTTGGGAAATTCTCCTCAATTATTTGTTTGAATAGGCTCTCCATTCCCTTCTCCCTCTCTTCTACTTTTAGTGCTGTATCATTTTTTAAAAAAATTGTGAGTGTCTCTCCTTCTTTCTGTAGCATCTGTAGTCACCTGTCTTCAGTTTTACAGATTTTATTTTCTATCTGGCCTGCTCCATTAGATAAACTTGGTACCTCATTTTTTAATTCATGTATTGAGTTCTTCATCTCTGTTTTTATACTTTCAATCTCTTTAGTAATATTCTAATTTTGTTCATTAATTTGTTTTTTGAGCTCATTCATTGCCTATCAGTGTTTTCTCTCATCTCATTATGTATTTTCAGAATTTCAATTTTGAATTCTCTGTCATTTAATGCCGTGGTTCCCATGTGATTGAGATTATTTTCTGGAGATATTTCTTTTTATTTCTGAAATACATCTCTTTTTTGTTTCATCATGGTATTCACTTTCTTTTTCCTTTATGGCATTTGAGAGTGGTATTGTTAAGAAATTTAACAAAAAGAAAAAAACAACTTAAAAATGATAAATAGAAACATGCAAAAAATAATGAAAAGTAAAAGGAAAAATTCCCCCAATAACAAAGAGCATAAACAAACAAAAAAAAAATCAAAAGAAAACAGAACATCTACAAGAAATAGAGTAAAAACTATAAAAATAAAAAAAAATGAAGTTCAAAGGAAAAAAGATTTCAATTTTGATTGGTTTTCTTATTTTCTTCAGCTAGGTGGCACTATATTATAAGTTTTAGCTGTATGAAATTCCTGGGCTGACCTCTGCTGAAATGTTGCTGCCACAGTTATGGAGGAGGGGCTGCAGCTGTGATGATTGGTGGGGTGTGTTGTGAAGGCTTTATGGCTTCTAGCAATGGTAGTTTTAGACTTCCAGGCGCTCTTCCCCTCCTCCCAACAGACCAGCAGACCAGACACAGAGCATATCTGTTTTTTACCTATGTGATAAATCTCTATACTTTCCGTACCTGTGGGGTGGGGGGTAGGGGAAGCTGAGACCTGGGAAGCTGGGGGGCAGCTGTACTTTTGTTTTCTCTTTGTACCCAGTGTGGGCTGTCAGCAGTCTGTGGGAACACTAGCTATGACCCCTCATTCTTCCACTGCTTTGATTTAGTATCTCCCCATGGCCCTGCAATCTACCACTCCTCTCAGCAAAAGAAGGGCCAGCCTTTCCCCATTTCTCTGCTCTCCAGAGCCCTACTGCAAGTGTGTCTTATCTTCTACCCCACTTTTCAAACTTTCTCACCTTTCGTTGATTCCACACATGGATCTTTTTAGGCAAGCCTGCAAGCCTAGCTGGGATTCTTTCTCTGCATTATAGCTGTTCAATTTGTTGAAATTTCAAGGGGAAAGATCAAGGGTATAAATCTCATGCTGCTATTACTCTGATGGCATCCATGTGTGTGTGTGCATGTGCATGTGCGTGCGTGCGTGTGTGTGTGTGTGTGTGTGTGTGTTTATAAGCCCACCAGTGATTCTGCTGTACAGTTATTTGCAGGCCACTCCCCTAAGCTTCACTTGTATGTGTAATATTAGAGTTGAGGGACAGATATGCTCAATGGAATTCAGAAACAGAAATTAAATAGAAAAGTTGTTATAGCTCTGTGTTGTCCAAACCAATACATTCACTTTTTTTCTCAGGACTATAGGAAGACCCAAAGCCAGTGTAACTTGCTACTTTACTACCCCAAGCTGTGAGCTTTTAACCATTTTTAGAGTCACTTGTTTGTACCATGTTAACAAACTAAAGCATGTTGAAGAAGGTAGGGGGGAAAGACTTTTATCCTGGACTTTACTCTTTGTGCCACCAAATATCCCATTTCCTTTTAAGGAGCCACTGTCAACCCCGCTCTTCATTCATATGCAGTGGGGAAAGGTGAGTTGCCATTCAGTTGCAAGAGTGAACTTTTGACTCTTCCTGGGCATTCAAAGTATCATGTGTCTTGGTTCAGGGATATGCAAGTAATTCAGTGAGAGCCAATAATGCATACCAATACATTTGTTGGGACCATTTGGATAGAGATATGCTTCTTGCTGATTACTCCAGGAAGAAAGGGTAACATGAGCCTGTAGCTAGAGAGGCCATTTTCAGGAGAATGAAGGTTCTAAAGCCACTATGGAAGGCAGAGGTGAGCAATGGAAAAAAACTAGGTGCTTGCAATGTTGTCTGAGTTCCTGGGTAAAGCCATTTCTGAAGCTAAGCCTTTACCTGGATTTTTTCTGTTTTGCAAATGTAAACCTTCTGATCCCAGATTTCTTTATGCATAAAATAGTAATGCTCAGTTACACTTTTTAGGCTACTGAGAGGGTTGAATGGGAAAATCCAGCACATAGTACATGGTGCACAGTGGATGTTCAATAAATGAAAGTCTCCTCTCATTTTTCTTCCACCTTGTCAACTGATGGGAGCTTTAAACCTTTCCTGATTTCACAAGTTAGACAGACGAGTGCCATTCAACTAAATTTAATAAACAGGTGTTTCTTGCACTCAGACATGAGATTTTCCCTTCCTTTCTTTATGCTCCCTCTCTTCCTTCACACTCCCTTGGCATTCTTCTCTTTTATTAGTTTTCCTATTGCATGAAGTCCCATTTCTTTGCTGCTGATTGTCTGTATTCCCTCGCTGATTATCTGTGGGAAGATGACTGCCCCCAGGACAGGATGGTGTCCTCTTCAACTTCTTACTCCTGGACTCAGTACAGAATCTGGTCCAGAATTTCTCAAGCATCTACTGTGTGGCAGAGACTGTGCTGGGCACACATACAGCTCATTGCATTTTACTGTCCTGATGACACAGGTGTGACTTAGTTTGAGTTGAGGAATGCTAGAGCCTATAAACCTGAGCTTATGCTGTTTCTTGGTGTAAAGGTCAAAATGCTTTTGTTGTGCAAATGCCAGAGGTGCTATTCATCTGCCTTAATCAAAAGGGACTTTTACTGGCACATCTAACTAAAAAGTTTAGGAAAAGAGTTGGTTTTAAGCATGGGTCAGGGCCAGTTCTTCCCTAAATCAGGAATCTGCATCTCTGACTCTTCTCACTCTGCTTTTCCTCTTGGTTGGGCTCCTCACATGTGGTGGCACAAGCCACCAGAAGCTCTAGGCTCTGTCACATGGCTCCCTATTCCCAGAAGAAAGAGAACTTATCCCCTAATTCCTGAAAGAGTCAGGGTCTGCTGCTCATTGATCTAGAATGGGTCATGTGCCCACCTCTGCACCAATCACTGTAGCTAGAGGTATAAAACACTTTAGATAGTCCTGGATTGAGTGACAGCTTCTGAATGAAGGGCAGCATCATCCCATACCTCATGGGTGGAAGTGAGAGGTGCTGTGACCAGAAGAATGGAAAGGATGCTAGAATACACCCAGGACAGGTCTTTCTTCTGTGGCCCAGCCTCTCCTCCCCTCTGCCAGTCTGGGGTTTCCATTGGATTAGTAGCCTGGTCATCTACAGATGTCCCCCTACTCCCTAAGTACCAATGGCAGCTGCTGGGCTTGTCATTTAGTTTTTCATGGCGATGCTTTATTGTCTCAACCTTGCATGGGGCTCTTTGAGAATTTGCGCAGTAATACCACGCAGGACACACAGTACTGTGTCAAGCTTCTGATTATCTATAGCAGGGGTCCCCAAACTATAGCCCGTGGGCCACATGCGGCCCCCGAGGCCATTTATCCGGCCCCCGCCGCACTTCCAGAAGGGGCACCTCTTTCATTGGTGGTCAGTGAGAGGAGCATAGTTCCCATTGAAATACTGGTAAGTTTGTTGATTTAAATTTACTTGTTCTTTATTTTAAATATTGTATTTGTTCCTGTTTTGTTTTTTTACTTTAAAATAAGATATGTGCAGTGTGCATAGGGATTTGTTCATAGTTTTTTTTTTATAATCCGGCTCTCCAACGGTCTGAGGGACAGTGAACTGGCCCTCTGTGTAAAAAGTTTGGGGACCCGGATCTATAGAAATACTGAGGCTGAGTCAGCCACCTACCCTTCTCAAGTCACTCCCTGGTTTGTACATGAAGAAGTCAGGGGTGGCAAACAGAGTTCCTGTCGGCTGTTCAGGGACACCTCAGAGTCCTTCTTCACCCAGGGATTGAGGTCGCCTCTATTACCTGTTTAAAAGTGATCCTTCAGAGGAAATCTCATCACCATCTTTGAACCTTTCCACAAGAGTATTCTACATCCCAACATGATTTCTTTAGTAAATAATCTACTGTCCACACACCATATTTATTAAATGCTTCAGAACTCTTTAGCTTAGCATGAACACCAGTTATTCCTTATTCACAGTTCTCTAAGGATGCAGTTGGAAAAGTCCACTGAAGCAAATTACAGTGCTTTGGATACCCAGCAAATGAATCGAATGCATACCTTGTTAGAGATGTCCCGGGGAAGGAGCTGAAGAGCCCAATCTGCTCAGCAATTCAAAGTAATGTTACCCGGTGGTCAATTCCAGTCCTCTCCCAGGGATGCAAAATGAAAGGCTGGGAAAGGGAACTGCCATGCTCAGGAGGCTTAGGCACTGGTTAACCTGCATGTGTGGTTATCTGAAAGCTGTGACACAGGCCAAATGTACAAAGGGGAAAGGAGTGCCTTTGCTCTCTGTAATCTTACCTCTGTTTATTTCTTGGCTAATAAAAAAATCCTGGAAAATGTGAGTTATTATGGAAGACTGTGAGGCCAACCTGAAGAAAACAAAGCTTCTGATGAAGCAATAGCCCATCCACCAAGTGTAAACAGTGGCCTGACCTTATCCAGAAAAGAGGCAAAGTCTCCCTCTTGCATTTCATGGTGGAAGGGACGAAGAATTCTATGGCTCTCTCCTGGCTGTCCCTGCAGTTTCAATTATTCTTAGTGGCCCGTGGTTGTTCATAAAGCCTCTGATGTTATTTCTATGGTTCCCTGGCCCTCATTAAAGGCCACCTCACGTGCCCCTGATGCCCTCTTCTCAGAGTACTCAGGCTCCTGCCTGAGCCGACTCCGGCCTGAGTGAGCTGTGGTTATCTGAGAAAGTGCAGTCCCTGGGGTGCTCTTTTGATATGCACCCGAATCTATCTCCAATCGCAGTGATGCATGTGAGACCTGTGATCACAGGCAAGCGTTATGTCACCTGCCATCTGCTTCTGTCTGTTCTCTGCTCTATCTGGGCCTTTATGAAAAACGTGCTCCTTAGCACACAGGCATTTTGTGAGATGAGCAGCTGCCAGCGTCTGAGCTCAATGAAGACAAAAATCATTCACGCCAGGCCCAGGGGCCTTTCTCCGCACACGCTCAGTGTCCCTTGTGGGAAGGAGGGTAGGCTGCTGGGGGGTGAGAGCAAGGCTTGCCTTGGCCATGGCTGTTCTCTCACCAGCTGATGGGAAGTCAAGGGTCCCAGGTCCCACACTCACTCTCTGCAGGACAAAAACTGTCCCCTGAGTTAGCAGAAGCAGGTGCTGACACCAGAATGGGCCCTTTCTCCCTGGTAGTTTACTTTAACTAGGTTGGTTTTTGTTTTTTTAATGTTTTTCCTTTTATCTTTGCAATGCCTTGTAATATTTCACACCATTGACCACTTTGTTTCTCTTAACAGTCTTTGGTTCTTGGCTTTCGTTCTGTCCCTTTTCTCCTGGGTGCCTGGGCTGGGTCAACCCAGGATCTGTCCTTGGACCTAATCTTTTCATTCTCACCACTGCTTTTATGGCCCCTTCCTTGCAGCAGTGTCTTGAACCCCCAGATTAAACCCTTGACCCCAAATGCACGTGGGTCACCTCTGTCCCTAAATGCAGATGTCTGAAGTCAAACTGTCTCGTCTCACCTTAGACCTGCCCCTGACCTCCAGTGCCTCCTAGGTCCATGGCCAAACAAAGTTGTAGAAAGCTGAGAGCCAGCAGGGCACATGCAGATAGTGGGTATCTATTTAGAACTAGTCCTGGAGAGACCATCTGGTTGGTCAGTGAGATGCCTGGGGGTGCTGCAGAACGGTTCAGGTGGCAGACGGGCCCCCAGGAGTGGATAATGACACAGGGTAGAGAGGAACCAAGAGCCCAGGCAGGGGCTGCAGCTGGCCATGGCGTTAAGGCTAGGTTCGTGCAGGCTGAGTCAGCTTGTGGGTGACTGTTAGGCCCTTCCAGTTCTGAGGACCCACCATATCTAGCATCCACTTATTAGGTTGAAAGATACTGTGCACAGTTCTATTTCTTGAACTCCTGTGTCATAATATAGTGGAGTTTTACTGTATCTCCCTTGAAGGACAATGGTGAGGACTAAATGGGTTAATTTCCATTAGTGTTCAGTGTTAACACTAATACTCAGAAAATACTATTTTTAGGGAAGTAGGGGAGGAAAGAAGAAAAAGAGAAAGAGGAAGAGAAGGAAGAAGGAAGGAAGGTAGTAAGGAATCTGCCTGAAGGGGGTGACGTAGGCAGTCAAAAAAGTCTGCATAGAGAGTTTGACATTTGATCAAGGTTTTGTAGGGCGAATAAGAGTTTGCTGCTGGATAAGGAGGAGAGGAATGGAATGGTGTTCCAGGTACAAATGTGTAAATGCTCAACATTAGTTACTGTGATCATTGCATAAGGGCACAGGTGATACCTCTTTCCACTTTATTGTGCTGATTTTCCTACATGCTACATTTTCTGCATCAGACCTTAAACCCCTTGAGTAACATCTCGTCTTTTTCATCCCTGGATATTTGTCTAGTGTTTTACATGAAGTAACTGCTCAAGAAATATTTGTTAAAGGAACAAATTGCTTTCTCTGAAAGGTAACATCTTCACTGTAGGATGTACTACACATAAAATAGGTTATGTAAATTATTTCTTATCATAAACAATGAGTAGGGGCTCAGCTTTCTCCTGGAAAAATATGAGACCACTTCATTCATAGTGATGCCACTTCTCCACTGTTCTCTGTGACCCATTAATTGCCCCTCTGCTATTCCAAGCATCACACATGTGACTATGACCAAGAAAGAGGCTGATTGTCCACTCTAGCACATGTACCTTGGGCAATTTGTCTCCTGATGGGTTGTAACGATGATGGGTTGTAGCACAAAGGTCTGAGGAAGTGGGTTTGCTTCCAGGTTTTACTAGTTACCAACTGTCTTACTTAGCCTCTCGAGTACCCATTTCTCCACCTATAAATTGAGGGAGTTATCTTACCTAGGTTTCCAAGAGCTATAAGTATATGGTCCTGTCTTCTGCCTGCTGGTGTCTCTGTATTTGGGTCAGTTACTTTTACCCCATATTACTGTCCCCTTTAATTTAGCTCCTGATAGCAAGATAGCACTCTAACTATGGGATCAAACAAACTACCCAGATTTGAATGTTGGTCCTGCCACTTAGTGGCTGTGTGATTTCAAGAAAGTTACTTGACCTCTCTGTGCTTCAGTTCCTTAATCTAAACAATAGAGATAATAGCAGTCCCTGTTTCATTGGGTTGCTGTGCTGCTTGAATGAGCTATTACAGTGCTTAGGATAGTGTCTGGTACATGGTAAGCTCTGTTTAAGCCTTAGCTACTTCTCTTTTACTATCCTTGGGGGTGGAGCCAGTGCTAGGACAGAAAGCTCCTGGAAGAATAGCATACCACCCACAAGAAGGTGGGAGAGCTTCCCCTGTATCTCAGCTTGCCTGATATTCCTTGGAGATCTGGGGGCCATATTACCTCCACGGTCAGAACATGGTTTGCCTGATGCAGTCACTGAAATGGAGAAAGAGTTACTTTCCTCTTGAAGGGGAGAAAGCATTGGGAAGGCTAGAAATAAATTTTTGTTGTGGCGATGCGAAAGTTCACCAAGAGGAGGCATGTGGCGGAATGATATTTCAAAATTAGCGGCAGATATTCCTTGTCACATCCATATGTTCCTTGTCCCCATGGCCTTTTCCCAACAAACTAGGCTATTTACAGTTTATTTGCTCAGGGGAAGGGGTTTGTAATATAAGAGAGAAAACAAGACCCACTTTTGGTTTTATGTTTCAATAGTGTGGTCCTTGGTGGGGGGCGGTAGTGGGGGAGGACTGGAAAAAAACTCCAGGAGGGTCTGAGATGATTTATAGCACGCTTCTCCCCTGACCAAGAGTAGGCTGAGATTCCTCATCCTGGGCGGGGAATGAGCTGAGGGAAAGTGAGGGGTGTGCAGGTGTGGGGAGCCGTGAAGGTGTGCCGTTGCGCTCTCCCTTCTGGGAAGAGCCTCCTGTTTGCTCAGCTGTGGGGGAGTATGGTCCCTGAGAGCTGGCCACTGCAGCACCCTCAGGAGTCACCGCAGCGTTTGAGCTGAGCCCACACTACTCCTGGGCAGCTCCAGTGAACAGCATTGGAGCAGGAGCACTAAGGCTCGACTGATCACATGTGGCCACTGTTGGACCCCTCTGGTCAGAGGTCTTTGCTCTGGAGCCCCCTGGGGGGCTGGTGGGATTTTATTCGTCTTCATGACATTTGAGGTCCTTCTGTCCAATCCTCTTTCTCCCTTTTTATTTTTCACAGGGGTCCCTCCCCCCAATTAATCTCTTCAACTCTTGACTTCACCTCAGTGTCTGCTCCCTAAGGGACTAACTGATACAGCCTCTGAGAAAGGTGTGGCCCAAAGAGGGAACAGTAACTCCAGATAGGTCTGGGGAATCCCAGGCAGCAGGAACGTGTACCCCCCACCGAGGCAGAGCCCCGTTGAGGCGCCCAGACTCCAGAGAGAAGCAGCTTCTGGTGTTCCCTGGCTCTTGGGGACTTAGCTTCACCGGGCTGCACCCAGCCTCACGTGGTCTGGTATGCAGGCCCTGGTGGTGGCTGAGACATAGGTGGACCTGAAGAGGCCTTAGGGTCAGGAACGGAGGACACCATGAAGCAACTTGGGTGAACAAATGACCAACGACTAGGTGGCCTGAGGACAGCTTAGCAGATGCCAGCAAGGATACAGGAAGCTTTCTCTTACCCATTACCCTGGCATTAGGTGAGGAAACTCCACAACCCTGCAAGGAGTAGGTTGGGAGGGGCCCCATTTTAACTAAGATTGCTTCTATCCCTCAGGGAGCTGGGGCTCAAAATAGTAATGAAATTCTACTTTAGAAAAATAAAGAAGATTGAAAGATTAAATATCTTGTCTACTGTAGCACATGGCCTGAGATTTGTACTCAGTTTAAGTAACATCATCTGAAGGGCAAGAGGCAGGCCCTGAAGAGCCAGGAGGATTTTCAAGGCTCAGGGGACACTTTTTCCCTTTCTTTCTCATTCAGGATGCAGGGCACCCTCTGGGTCCTTCCCAAGCACCTCCAACCTCCTCCCCAAGGTGGAGAGGCCTCCCTGCCTGCCGAGCGGTGGGCCCACAGTGAATGGCTGCTGCCGGCATGCTGGTTTATGCCAGGGCAGATTGTGAGCAGGCAAGCCACAACCTGGGCTGGCAGGAGACTCAAGGACGCAGCAGCAGGACCTGAAGTGGTATGACTTTATCCAGGAATCAGGGGGAGTGGCAGGCAGCCAGGAGCAAAGATAGGGGGGCAGAATATGGACTGGGGTGGAAGCAACTTCTGCAGGTATTGTATGTTGGCCAGACGAGAGCAGACATGAACCAGCCACTGATTAGAAGGATGCGAGGCCGCAGCCAGTTCCAGGATTTCATGGGCTCTGTTCTTCATCCTACCATAGGCAGAAAACATCTGGATACAGAGGGATGGAGGGCGTATGTTCACCTCCTGACCCCTGGATCAGAAAGGCAGCTTGGGAGGCCTCAACTTCTCTGTGAATGGGGATGGGATGAAGATCTGATAGGTGACTTTATGAACAATTTGCTTCTCAGTTTGTCCTTGTCTTTACCACATGAATAATCTTCCTGAATATCTACTTTCATTGTGTCACACTCCTTTTTGAACAATTCCAATGCCTCCATTTGCTTTGAAGATACAAAGTTCAGGCTTCAGCAGCCTGGCACTCAAAGACTGCCAGGGTCTGACCCCTGACTTTTTTTCCACTGTGACTGTTCTCCAGCTCCTATCAGAATGACCTGAGCCAGTCCTCAGATGGGCCGGACCCATTCCTGATCCTGTGTTCCGGGTCAAGGCATTCTCTGACTGCTGCCTTCCTCTATCTCCACCAAACTGATTGTCTCTAAGGTTCGTGACCGGCTGGAGTTCCATCTCCTCCATGAAGCTCTGTGCTTCCATCTGCCTTGTCCTTCTCACTCCATGTCCTGCTGCTCTACCTCCAAACACACATGGCGAGCCGCTTCTCCTCACTGACCCCAGAGGAACATGAAAGCACTCATCCTCCTTCCTTTCTCCTCCGTACTTCACTATACCTCTTTGTTTTTCTGTCCCAAATAAATCATGTGCAACAGTAATCTTTGAGGCCAGAATTTGTTTCTGAAAGACAGGATTTATTGGGCCATATACTAGTCAGAAAAAGGACCAGGCCCTGGGGCACACCATCTGACCACCGGTAGCAGGGCTAGATGGAGAAGGTAAGCATGTATGTAGTCTTGGGGCTGGTGGCTCCTTTATACAATAAATTTGGGGAAGAAAGATGGAAGTTGTTTCAAAAGAATTTACTTTGGCTACAGAAAGAGGGGGCTGGAAAAGGTGAAACGGGCCAGTCCTGGGATAGGTGTCAGATCTGTAAGGAAGAAGCACTTGCTTTTTCTGGATTCATTCTAGACAACAGTCGGGAAAGTTCATGTGTAAGCAGGATGCAGTGGCATCTGGTGGCTAGCTATTGTCTCAGGAGAAGAGCTGAAATAGCCACCCGGAGGTTGATTCAGAATTTCAGCACACACTCAGGAATGGGAACGGTCTTTGGTTGGTTTCTGCTGCGGGACCTGTTAACTGATTAACTTTCCTTGTCTGTTCGTTCCACCTTCCAGCCTGCTGTAATTTAATTTAGGACATGTCAGCATTTTCCCCCCTTGTCCTTAACAATGCAATAACCACTAAATATCCATCTTTGATCACTGCAAAGAAATTCAAAGTTTGAATATTTAAGATATTTAAAATAGAAATTCTAGCCATGGGAATAGAGAAAAGTCACCTTCTTCAGGAATTAATGTGTATTTAGTCAATTTTTTTTTCCTGGTCTCATTTGCAAACACTCTCAGGTGGGGAGAAGAGATTTTCTTTGCAGTTATGCTGTCCTGGATGACCATTTCTAACATCTGCAAAGACATCTGGATAATTTCATTTTCATAAGCATTGAGATGTTTGTAGATTTTTAGACACAGTCAAGATGAGGGAGGAAGGCACATCACTACAAGTTCATGCAAAAACAATTTGTATGAGTGGGAAGGGGGAATTTTCGATGCTGTTCTTTTGCATCCCCGGCTGGGGCTGTGTAGGGATGACCAAGCTGAGTGGTGGGCAGAGTGCAGAGCCTGGGGACTGGGTGGCACGAGGGAGCAAAGCTGAGCTCTGATTTGGGGAAGGGTATTTGTTTTGGATCCTGTTTTACCCACTGAGTTATCTGTAAGAAGTGCTAGCCCACAAGTCATCATTGGAGTGAGACTGAGCTAGCAGGGCAAGGATCTGCAGCATGTCCGGGCTTCATTCATACAGAAACCTGGTCTCTGGAAAGGGTGCTGCTTGGTGGAGTAAGAAATGTGCAGAATTTGGAGCTAGAGAGATATGGGTTCCAATTAGATTCTGCTCTGCCAGTGGTTTGGGGCATATCCCTTCACCTTTCAGAGTCTCAGTTTGGTTTCCTTGACTCGACGATGCAAATAACAATGTCTTCTATTATGCCGGCACAGTACCTGACACTCAGTGGGAACTCAGTAAAAGACTCAGGACTGGAAAACGACACGGATTTCTTTGGAAGCCTCACACCCACACCTAGAGCATGGCACACGGGCAGTCCACGGCAGGGAGTGCTGACTGCATTAAAGGAGCGAGGAAACCAAGAGGGTCCATCTAGGTGGGGGAGTGTTGGGCCTCTGACTCTGACAAAACTTTGTTATTTGGAAACTAGAAACTTCCTGCCATTCTGCCAAGAGGCATGCTGGGCTCCTAGATAGAGGTGTCTAGTTCCTTGCCTATTCGCGTGTTGTTTGTCAGCGTGGGGCTGAGGTTGCAGAATCCAGCGACAGCTTTCACCTCCTGACTGCCAGGAAAGGCAGCCACTTCACCTGCGTGTGCTCTGTAGTCTGCTCTGAGGCGACTTGCTCACAGTCACCGCAAGAGACATTGGAATTTTTTTCAAAAATCCACAGGCCAAGACATTTTTCCCAGTGTTGGTCAGTAAAAGGTAGTTAGATTTCATTCAGAGGAGAAGGAAAAAAATTACCATATAACACATTTACCAGCACTCTGAGCCTTTAAGTGGATGCATTTTTTATGGTATAACTTTGATCCAGAAAAGTTAAGTCTGAAAAAGATGTATTTTAAATTCAGAAGGTCAATTTTTAAAAAAATAATTATAAAACTAGAATAGTTCCTACGGGGGAAATGTCCTCAAGGTATAATAAAAACACATTAAAAATGTAGTAAATCTAGAGAAATTAATTTAGTTAAAATAGAAAGTTTTAGTCTTTAATAAAATATTGAGAAAGTTATTCAGTGTTGCTGGAACCAGGATTGCTAAATACAGATTCTGTTGTAACTATTGTTTAAGGTGTGGCTGGATTATAAGAGTTCTAATGTCTACCCTCTCTGGGCCTGAGCATGGCACAACTTGCTCACCTCACCCTCAGCCAGGCCTGGAAACAGCCTACGGACTCACTCCTGCTATTCCAGGCATCTGCCAGGACTCTCCGCTCTGTTCCGAAGCATTCTCATATAGAGTAAGTCATTTTTCAGTTATAAACTTCAGGTTGCATGACCAATCTGACTCAATTCTTTTGGGCCTTTAGTCTTCTAAATTTAGAGATTGGCCCTCATCTTCCCAGTGAGATGTGACTCATTGCTGGGCTTCCTGTTCTCCTGTGTCATCACAGAGGAGCCCCCAGCACCCATACTTACTGCCTTTTGGAACTCGCTGCTCACCAACATGATGCACTTATGTCTTTAATATAAGTATATTAAGACCAAACCACATTGGATAATCAGGGCTTCTTGGTCACTATGTCTGGTATCAGCAAATAGCAAAGTCAAGGTTCAAGGAAAAATGGCTAGCAGATGCTAAGCCCTACTGAAGGACAGTGACTGGCAGGGACAGCTTCAATATGAGAAGCCAGTACCATTGTTGGGCAGACAAACAGCAGAATTCCAGCAGGTCTGTGAGTCTGAGATAACTATGACTT
Organism: Saccopteryx leptura; assembly: GCF_036850995.1. Taxonomy (NCBI): domain Eukaryota; kingdom Metazoa; phylum Chordata; class Mammalia; order Chiroptera; family Emballonuridae; genus Saccopteryx; species Saccopteryx leptura. The sequence goes on along the minus strand of NC_089512.1, from coordinate 39,237,438 downwards.
CGGTCTAAGGGCAGTGGCCAGGGTGGGGAAGCCAGCACACCTGGTAGGGGTGAGGAAGAACAGGGACCAAAGAGATGAGAGTGGATCAGCGGATCCCTAAGGGAACCTCGGGCTCCTGCTTTTGGCCATACTAGGACTACTATGGGCACAGAAGAGTTCTGGGCCAGTTTGGACCAGGCACTGGGAAAGGCTTGCATTAGCTGGGAAGGGGAGCCTTAAGTCTCCCAAGGAACGCAGCAAAAGCAAATGGACAATAGTGGAACGCTAATACAAGATGCATTTATGTTGTGGGTGGGCAAAAGGTGGGCAAGTGATTCTTCTAACATTTTTAGGGCTAAAATGCAATTCTAAAAGCCCTTCCTGTGCCAAGCCCTCAGAATCTCATGTGAAAATAACTTTTCTTTTAAAAACAAACTTTGTATATTTATGCTGAAATAATACAGAGAATTTCTTATACTCTTAAATAAATTAATAAAGAACTAAGAGTGGAAAGAAGATGGGACTGGGCACCAAGAAACTTTTCTATCATCCCAGGGCCTCACCTCATTCATTTCTGGTTTCCAAAATTCTAAGGTTTATCATTAATTGAGGATTCTCCAAAGATAAATACTCTTCAAGTCAGATAAGCAAAAGCATCATATGACAGGGTTTAAAGCAATATTTTGAGGGACAAGCATGATCTTGACTCTCAAACACTGGTAGAATTTCTTGAAGATCATTTTATTTTTATAGAAAGAAATATAATTATTCTCAGGTACTCCCCTGGTTACCTATAAAAATCACCTGTGCTGTTCTGGTTTGGGATCAAAATCAGGAGGAAGAAACATTGCAAATCTATTCCCGGCTTTGGGGCTTACGTCATGATATCATAAAAGGTCCCTGCACAGTTTCCTAATTCTTCATGTTCTCATGTGCAGCCCCAGGGGAAAAGGCTATATGACAGAATACACCCTTGCTACAAATGGGAATGTTATCAGGGAAATGGGGACGTCCCTCTGCTTCTGGTGCCTCAACATTGTTAGGAAGGAAGTGAGAAGCCACAAGCTTCAAATGTGTCCAATTCCATATAATTGCCTATCAAATCTTTGGTTGAGGAAAAGGCTCAGTCAGTTAAAGAATTATCTGTAACTATCTAATAAACTCTAGAATTTAAGGCAACAGAAAGTAGGTGTGGGGAAAACAGCTGTGTTAGGCTTGCTCGCTGGTTTACCGGCTGCAAGCACTTTGCCTGACGAGTGCGTCTATGTAAGGCTACGGATGATATCCATCCGGGGTGATTCTCCCAGGTCGCTCACCTACCACTGCGAGGTGTGGTTTTCCGGATCCCTTGTCCTTTCACTGTGGAAAGCAGCTTTTCCTTTGTTTATTTGCTCACCTGTCTTTGCTAGCCTCCAATAAACAGGTAACGGCCCGATGTTGTCTGGCTCTGCAGTTCCTCTGCCGTCTCCTCGAATTCAATGTGAACCTGCCTGGCCTCAACCACCAGCATTACAATCAAGAACACAGTAAAATAGAATGGATGTGCATTAGCTATTTTGCCAACGTGGCTCCCAAAAGGAGAAGATTAAGCATGAGAAGTGGCTGTGATAGGGACATGTACTGGGGAGAGGCCATCGTTGGCCATTCTGATGCTAGATGCTCACTAAGTAAACATTATTTCCTCCTGCCAGCAGAAACGGAGCAAATGAATCATGTAAAAGAGTAAATGTAAAACTCTTCCCACAAAGAAGGCAATTCTAATGTGAGGCCAGGGTTCCAGCTGGCCTTGTCTTTGGCTCAGTCAGGCCCCAGCATTAGCTTCAGTTTGCTGAGGTGGTTGCCTGGTTTTCAATAGACAGCAGAATCTGCTCTTCAAGCAAAATGCAGAGGGCTGGATAAGGCTTTTAAATGCCCAGAGGAAGGCGAGGGAGGCCCTATGCATCTGAAGCTATCAACTGCTACAAACCACCTTCGCTGACCCCGGATCTGGCATCTGACTTCTACAGGTGGGCTGGATTATGTGGATTCGGAATAGTTTTCCTTTTCCTCTCTGTACTTCCTGCTTTTTATCTTGGGCTTAAACTAAGAACACCATTGCATTTAGCTGGAGGGCTTCCTTTCCAGCTTCCATTCTGAACTGAAGTAAAGAATCTGACGATTATATCCCTGGCAGAGTAGCTCAGTTGGTTAGAGCATCCTCCTGATATGCCAAGGCTGTGGGTTTGATCTCTGGTCAGGACACATACAAGAATCTACCCATGAATGCATAAATAAGTGGAGAAACAAGTCGATGTTTTTCATTCTCTCGCTCCCTTTTTCTCTCTCTAAAATCAATTTAAAAATGGATCTGACAATTACATGAATATTTGTTTCCTAGAGTTCATAATTTAAAGCGACAGAGATATTTTTGACTCTTGATTCTATAATCCCATGATCAGATAGTCCTCCTAGCTTTGTGTCATCCACAAATGTGATAAATATTCCCACTCTGGCTTTATAGGAGTCATTTGGTAACACCCGTTACGAAGCATGACTGAGGATCCCATTGCGGATCCGATGGAGGGATCCCTGGAGGTCTCCTCTGTGGTGAAGTGGGTCCAGCTCTGGGATGATTCCACCCAGCTGCTGTTATCTAGCTTTTATTTCTTCATATTTACTGTAAGAGTCCTTTCATGAGTTCTTGAATAAAATAATGTATATTGGGTTTATCTTATTTTCCTGATGAGAAAGTATGGTACCCATCAAAACAGAATTGTTTGTTGAACTTCACTTGATTTGTTTTTTTCTGAAGAGGTGCTATTGACCTCTGCCTTGGTTATTCTCACTAGGGATAATCAACAAGTTCCCCAGGTTTTGTTTGTTTCTCCTTAAAAAATGGAGATCATTCAGTTCCCTGGTGTCTGGGTATTGTTTTCTGGCTATTGTTTATTGAGCACCAGCTATAGTATGCAAAGTTATATGTAGGGATAGAGTGAGGTAATGCAGAGGGGACTTTATATTTTTCTTCTAGAGTTTATGGGAGTATTATAAGAAAAATATTAAGTTCCCTTCTAAGTCTACCGTTATCTCTACACATAACTTCCCATACTAGGAAATTGAGACTCAAAGTGGTTAAATGAACTTTCCCAAACAACACATTTGACCAGTGTCTATATCACTACTGACCTAGGACCATCAGGTTCCCAGTCCATACCACCGTGCATTCCTTTTTCTGTGCTTACCCAAACGTGAGGACAGCTTCATGATCTCATGTCTATAGTCTTTCAGGGCCTCTGGGTGTGATTCATTTGCTCCTGGATATCTGAACTCATGGATAGAGAGAGCTGCTACTTGAGCAGCTTTGGTCAAATAAGTTTGTAGATGTGATGCATATGTTTGCTCGCTTATAGTTTGCATTGGGTGTGAAGGACAGGCTGTAAGCAGGCAGGGTCATTAGCCTAAGGCTTAGTTTTAAGACTAAGCTTTTCTCCACACCCTTGACTGTTGCATGATGTGGGGTGGTGCACTCTCATGAGAAATCCCATTATGCCCCAGATAAGTGACTTTGTATCAGAGACTTCCATGTTTGTATATTGGATTAAAGGTTTTTATTTCTTCACTATAAAATGGAGCAGAGGAGCCCATGCAGGAGGAGAGCAGAGAAAGACCACATGGAGGAGAGGAGAAGCAGCCAAGATGGCGGAGTGCTGAAGGAAAAGCCAGTTTGTGCAGAGTTTATGTAGACAGAAGGAGATGGGGAACAGAGCTGAATAAGGCTGGTGAGGTAGACACCTTTGATTCTAGGAAACTCGGATAAGTCAGTAGCTTTGTGAGCACTGAATGAGTGGGTTTTGGAGCCCAGTGTGTGTTTTTACTTGCCCGCCGGCAGCAAGCTGGGATTAAAATAATGGCCCACTAGTTCTTGGCTCTGTTGTTTCATTACCATCTGTCCAAATCAAATGTGAACCTGCATGGGCCAGGTGGCTGTGGTGGTGGCCATGGCTACTGGCTTTACAAGTAGCTCTTTTTCTGTGCCTTTAAGGCTCTTTACATCAGGAAGCACATGCTCTGGTGCTCAGGGCCGACCAGGGCTGCTGAATGCATGTAGCCCTGGAGGCGATGGTGTCCACAGGGATGGCAGCCCAGAGCCTGGGTCTAAGACTGCAGCAAAAGTGGGGGCAGAGCTGTGGCCCCTGGGGTCTGCCCTACTCTCCCTACCCAGCTGGTGCTGTGGGCTCCAGAGGCCTTCCCACCCTTCCTCCTCCCTGGCACACTCCTCTTTCTCCTTTCGTGGGGGTAGGCTAGGGTTAAGAGCCACCATGGTTTAGTTGTAACTGCACAAGGGTTTTTCCTCTAACAGAATCAGCGCCTGAAATTTTTCGCAGCTCTCCTCTAAGAAGTTGAAACCCAGCTTCAAATTCATAGCTGTTTCCAGAGTCCCAGCATATTTTACTGCTGGGAGGACAGATGCCTGCTCAAGTGTCTGATGAAAACACTTAAGCTTTATTGTTATTTGACATTCATTAGGGAACCATCTTCCATAGGCAAAACACACATTTCTTTAGACAGGAGGCATACAAGTACTAATGGTGGGTCACAGGCCAGATGGTGTGGAAACAAAATGAACTGAGCCCTGGAGCCACACCAGCTAGGTCCTGCGTTGCCTTTGAGATCTGAGAGGGCTGTGCGGAAGGAAGAAACAGAAAATCCCAGGTCACAGTGAGGGTGTCATTGCACAAACCTGGAGCCTCACACAGCGTGAGCACACAACCACATCTCCTAACCCCTTTCCCAGCCGAGCTTCTGAAGAAATGCTTATCGGTTTAATGATCAGGAGAAGAGGACTGATGTTTACTAGAGGCTAGTATATGCCAGCACACTCCTTGGGTCCTCACAGTAACCCCTCAAAAAAGTGTGCTGCCAGTTCCAGCTTATAGGGCAGGGTGGCGAGGCTGAGAGAAAGAAAGAAAGAATGTCACCAAGGACACACAGCATGTCCATGGTGCTGCTGGGATTTGAACCCGTGTCTGTTCAAGTCTCAAGTCCCCATTCATTTCCCTGTGCCTGTACAATCCTTAATACAAATACTTGTTTTCACCTCCAAAGAAGGGGCAGAATTTGGAGAGAATATGGAAGGAAAAAAAGCGGGAACCCATGACTATACGTCAGGGAAGTAGAATCTAAAGTTGCCCTCCCTTCGCTACAGGAGTCTAAAGACTCCTAACTGTTTCCTAACTGACTGGAGGTGTTGACAGAGGGCAGATGAGAGTGTGAGCGGGCAGAGAGACAGGGCAAGGGTGCCCGCAAACCTGGCTCTGCATCCAGGCGAGCCATCACTCCTCCACAGCTTCCACTTAGATGAAGGCAAGAAGAAATGAGATTGGCTTGCCACGGGGAGTTTTTCAATTAGATATATGGATGGAAGACTTTACAGTGAGGATTCCTTCTGATTAAATGTCACTGGCTCCTTTAATCACATCTCCTTGGAAAGTTTCTCTGGCTACCCCAAATGAGGTCATGCAATTTTGCAATGGGAAAATACCTATTAATCAGCCTGGTGTAACTTTTGGTCAATTTGGCTCAGAGGTAAGGGCTTCTCTGTAAGACTTCTCCAGACATGCCCATGCAGAGATGCTAACATTTTCTGCATCGGCCTAACTATTTGCTAACCATCTTACTTAGTTGCTGCTGCCGACTTACTACTTTGACCTGAACTTTTCCTCCCTCCTCCCATACACAGTACACCCCAAGTTCACTATGTGCCCTTGGATTACTATCTGCTGTTATATGAAAGAAATTTCCTTGATGTTCAGAAATTCATTTCTAGTGGCTGGGGCCATGCTCCTAACTATATTGAGAACAAGTGTAGGAAAATGTCCTCTCTGGCGCCTTTCCTGAGAGAAGGCTTCTCTCTTCTAAGACTCATTAAACTCCCCTCTGGTGGGTGTGTCTTGATAAGTTTTTTCCTACAGGAGAGTTTTACCTTAATGCCAGTGGAGGCTTTCCTGTGTTTTGGGGGTACAAGCCTCCCATGATAAAATGTGAGAATCACCTCCTGTTCTCTGTCTAGAAAGCCATGCTGTCAAATTAAGGAAATAAGCAAAGCAGATGTGAGTGAACCCACAACCTCAGCATGGTTTCATTTTAATGCTAACTGTCCTATTTGGAGCAAGAGTAATTAGAAAATCAGCAGCAAGTTACGGGGGAAAAAATTGCTGAGCTTTATAATTACTTTGAGTAGAGAGAAAATTTAAGATCCATTTACTGAAGGTCTCATTAAGTTCTCTATTAGGAGAATCAAGATAACAGAAGTCAGAACCCAGGAAGCAGGGGAGGAGGCAGCTGCAAAGGGAGGAAGCCAGGGATGGGGCCCATGGTCACCCTCACCTGTCACTGGAAGCCTGGGGCTCTTTGTGCTTTTTCTGTGTCTTGCTGACAGAGTTACTTCCATGTCCTACTTGGCTGAGGGGAGGTTTCCAGTTAGGTGTTCTCATCTACTAAGGAAGGAGAAGACAGGCCCCCTACCCCTCCTCCCTGAGGAGAAGAGGCAGGAGGAATTCAGGGGAAGGGAGCCTGCAGGGGATTAACTACTTCCTATAGCTCTCTGAATGGGTGTTTGGGGCCACTTGCTACACAGAGAAAGGAAGATAGAACTTACCTGAAAACCCCTTCCTCTTTTCTTTTCTTAAAAGTTTTTAAGACCTTAATTTACAAATTCCAACGCCTATTCTCTGACTTCACCTCAACTCACCCTCCCACCCTGGAATCATGAGAGTGACATATACCTGTAGACAAAGGGATCACCAGCCCCTGGCATGAAAACCTGTATTCTGTAAAAGGTGTACAACCTGTGAGAAAATCAACTTCAAGGAGCACGTGTTTGGTTGCCTCTTTTGGGGTCGCGCTGCTTGGCCGGTTAAATAAATCCTACTTTCTTCATCAAGTTGTCTGGGCATTTTTGTCCTCCTTTGATTCCTGTAATACTAGTCCTGTCCTTTTGTACATCCCTCCCTGTTTCTTTCCTCATAGGTTCTCTCTCCACAGTCCCCGCTAAATGACTCTGCCTCATTCCCGCCCTCTCCCTGACTAGGGCTGAATTTATGTATCTGTTTTCTGGACTTGGACATCTGTGTCTCTCATTTAACCCTCACAGACACAAGGCCCTTTCACGTACATCTTGTTATAGGTTGAATTGTACCCTCCTCTCTTTCCCCCAAAAGCCCTAACCTCCAGTATCTGAGTATGACCTTTTTGGAAATAGAGTCGTTGCAGATGTAATAATGTATGTGAACGCATATTCTATTTGATAGATATGTGAATTCCAAACTGCCCTCTTGATGTTCCGCTTATCTGTCAGACCTCACCCTTACTGGACTATCCCCCCTGAGACAGAAGAATTCCAAAAAGCTGACAAGCCACCCCAAGGAGGGGCTCTGGACATACCAGGACTTTTGATTCAATGCCCACATGCTCAAAACCCCCCAAGGAGGAGCATTCCAGACATACCAGGACTTTTGCCTCAGTATCCCCTCAGGCTCTCCCAAACACTATATAACTCGCCCCTAGTCTGTAACCGGCACTCTTCTCCCCTGGAGAAGTGCCCGGCAGGGTTCCTTTCTTTCTTTCAATAAAGCCTGTTACTCTGGTCTTTCGGACTCCCATGGATTCCAACTATTTGGTGCCAAAACCTGGGACAGGGTACTAACTACCTGGATGATCCCTCTTTGCCATCCAAACTTACAACCAGGAAAGCAATGAGCAGCAGCAGCTCATCCCAGGCTTACTCCCTGATTCTGTTTGGATGTGTAATTGTAGGTTGATTGGCCGGCAGTCTAACCCTGTCCCAAACCCCTGCTGGACCAGGATGGTAAGGAGTTTCTCACTCCCCTTCCCTGATTGGCCTCCAAATTTCTCTCTAAAAACACCCCTTCCTGGTCGGACGGTTTTGACTTCAGACCCCATATCTATGAGTGGTCTGCCTCTACTCCTTTATGGATTTCTACGAAAGTCTAGGTGCGCCTAGCCAGGCCACTCTCCTATGTCCCGAGATCTCGGCCTTGAGGTAACAACCCCGTCTGAGACTCTCTTTCTACGGAGGTTTTCTCCTCTCAGAACTGTGACTGAAGACGGTGACGCCCCCTTCTCTCACCAGTCTCCTCTACTGTGGGCTCCTCCCAGTCCAAACCATCCAGCCAGACTCCCCTTGGAACATGGGCTTCTCCCAATCTCAGGCCTCAGAGGCTATTCCTCTACTCCTTTAGGACTCACCCTACTCTCTGAGGTTCACAGTTTGGGAGGTTTCTACTCCGAGTGGCTAGTTTCTATGGATTTCCTTAAAAGAAAACCTAGCCAGGTTGCTTTCTACTACCATTACAAAATCCTAAGAGATCTTGACAACTTTTGCCACTGGATGGGGAGGGCATCAGAAGTTCCTTACGTACGGGCTTTTCTTCTCCCTTCTCTCTTGTCCTTAATTTCTGTGCCTTCTGTTCTACACACAGGCCGTTTTTGGCCAAAGAAACCTCACCTAAAACCTTTGCTCCTAATCTCTCTTTCTCCGTGGACTCCCAACTCTCTCTCTCCTGCCTGACCCCTGAGGGTACCCCTATCTTTGGACCCCTCTTTTGTCCCTCTGCAAATCTCTTTCACTCGAGTCTCTTCCCTCCAAGAACCCCCTCCCTTCTCCACTGTGTTCTTCATCCCCTCCTTAGAAGCTGTGGCTCTGGCTGTGGTGCCTGTTTCTTCTCTGACCCCTCCTCCCTCCTTACAAACTGTGACTATGCCTCTTTCCTCCTCGCCCCCTCCCCTCTCTTCAGAGCTCTAAATCTTTTTTGACTCCTCTGACCACGTGGTGTCACACCAATCTTTAACCTCCTCCTCCTCTTCCTCCTGCAGATTCTGACACTCCTTCTTTTCCATCCAGCTGCTCACACTGTCCATCCATCTGCTTTCTCTCTTCCTCCTCTCTATGCTGGCAACTCCCTACCATCTAAAAAAACTTAAAAAACCAGAATTGTATATTAAGCTATGTGAGTGAATAATCTGTTTTGTCTTTGTTTGTCAGAAAACACCTCTAGAATAATTTTAATTGAAACAAGTAAAGCACATTCATTTAAATTTCTTAATTCATAATGTGTATCTGAAGTCTTTGTTTAATGTGTAACTGTCTGTTTCTAAGGCCTTAAACCAATAATTACCCACCTCTTAAACCAGGCTTACTCATCTGCATGGACTCTCCCTGCAATACCCCCATCCTTCCTGTTCAAAAACTTTCAGGGGCTTATTGCCTCATACAAGCCTTACATCTAATCAATGAGGTGATAATTCCCCTCCATCCAGTAGTCCCCAATCTCTACAAGTTACTGTCACACATTCCCTCAAACACCACTCACTTCACAATCCTAGACCTCAAGAATGCCTTCTTTACCATTCCTCTACACCCTGAATCTTACTTTCTGTTTTCATTTACCTTTATTTAAACTGACCCGGACACTAATGCAGCCCAGCAACTCACATAGACTGTCTTAGCCCAGGGGATCAAAAACAGCCCACACCTGTTTGGGCAGGCACTAGCTCAGGATTTAGCAGCATGCAATCTCAAAACTAGTACTCTCTTACAATATGTAAATAACCTACTCCTCTGCAGCCCCTCCCTGCCTGCCTCAAGGAGACACACTGCCACCCTTCTTAACTTCCTCGCTGTGAAGGGATATCCTGTCTTTTCTGCTAAGGCTCGACTTCATTCTCAGTCCATAGTCTATCTGGGCATCACCTTAACCCCCACTACCTGAAGTCTCACCCTAAATCAAACTCAGACCCTCCGCAGTCTCCAACCACCTACCACCGCAAATCAAATATTTTTTTTCCTCAGTCTAATAGGCTTCTTTAAACAGTGAATTCCCAATTTTGCTCTTAGTCAAGCCCCTCAGTGAGATCTTCTGAGCATGGCTTTTTAGGTCTATAATGACCAAGGAAGTAACAGAAAAGGCAAATAAGGCCCAAAAGAAGTCAGGAAATACCAGCTTTTGGCATATGCTCTTAAAGGCTCCAGTGCCCTAAAGGGCTTCATAGGATTCCATCAGGGCCCTGCTCCAGAGTGGAAAGAAAGGTTATTGAACTGAAGCCTGCCAGGCTTTCCAGCCCCACCAGTTGACACGTCTGTGCTGTGGAGAGAGGAACACGAGAAGGTAAGCTGCCCCCTTGCTCCATGGAGGGAGGGTTCAATCTCTTCTAGCCCTGCTCCAGCTAGAAGAGACCTGTGACCTGACCTTGCCTAGCATGCTGGAATTGCCACTGAAGGCCCCAGGACATCGTTCATGAGCCTAAGGTATTTCTTCCAAGTAGCAGATAAGCTGATCTCATTTCTTGTAAACACAAGGGCCATCTACTATGCCTTGCCTAAATATTTGAATTTTATTTATCCCTCAAAGATCTCTACTGTGGGTATTGACAGTCTGATTTTGTTACTTTATTTAATGTATAGTATCTCCTTTATTCCTCTTATCTCAATGCCCCATGCCTATTGTATGCTGGGACCTGCTGCTAATTCCAGCTAGCAGCAGTGGTCACTAGGACTTAAACTCTAACTGCAAAGTGTAGAAATGTAACCACCCTTTCCCTAAGTACTTGCAGGATTTACAGGTTACTCAGCACACTGTTCAAAGACTGTCCAAGAGGTGCTTCCAGCATTACATCATCCAACGACTGACTTTCACATGGACAGGTCCACACACCGTAATCCTGATAAGTTACTCCCACTGCACCTCTCAACCTACCTCACCCAATCAGGGACTTTCTACTCATATGAGACCAACACCTATATGTGTCTTCTTACTAATTGTACAGAAACCTGTACCCTAATCTATCTCACCCCAAATATCAACCTAATCCCACCCCATGAGCCTCTTCCAGTTCCTAATACACTACCCATCAATCTAAGGACCAAACGAGCTATACAGGTAATTTCTCTTCTTGTTGCTTTAAAATTTTCTATAAAAGTAGATCTAGGGACAGGGGGACTAGCCACACTGCCCTTATTCCTACTCCCTCTCTCTCTCTCTCTCTCTCTCTCTCTCTCTCTCTCTCTAGCCCAGCGAATTCATAAACACAGAGTCAGTGGTTTCGCACAAACTGGGTGTCTTGACAATTAGCTTCCATTGGTCCACTCACTCTCCTATTTATTTTTCTAACTTTTAGACCTTGCCTCTTATGTTTGTTCACTAGTTTCTTACAGAACCACACGCAGACCTTCACCAATCAGAAAATTGTAAAAATCTACCTAACCCTACACATCAACCCTGAAACCAGCCCTCACAAAATAGAAAAATCTGAAACCCTATATCAGCAAACCTCCTAAATCCTATCTTTCAACCCCTACAGGTCCCCTAACCCTAAAGGTCTTCCATATCCCTGAAGAACTAGGAGAATGAATAGCATTCACCTCTTAATGCTTCTCAGTCTTTTTACCCTTCACATAGTAAGGGGACAAGATCACTGAGTTTTCTTGGCTGAAGAAGAGCCTACAAACGGACATGAAACATTTCTTTTAGCTCAAGCTAACTGCTCTCTCCAGGGCTTCCAGGAAAAAGTATCTCTAACTTTGTCATGGAAGAACTTTCACCCCCCTGCTATACAACCCTCCGTAACTCTGCAGTCCTGATCTCCAAATACTTGCCTTTTTCTTTATCAAGTTCCTACAGGCCTGGATGAGAGAAATCTCTAGGATTACCTACAATCAAATGTTCATACACTCCTATTCCCCGATACCCCAAGGAGAACTTCATGAGGGAAATATCAAATAGGTAGGGATGACAGCAGGAAGAAGCCGCCCCTCAGCACGAGAAGTTCCCTCCTGAATGTTCTCCAAACCCCCTTCCTTTTAAACCACATATATTCAGTCCTTCTAAAAACTTACACCAACAGGTTCCCTGTCTCTAAAAATCTCCACATGTCCTCCCATTTGAGAGGAACCAGACCAGCACGTCTCATGAGGCTCATCCAGGAGACCATGTATCACCATGTCACTCTGTCCACTCGGCACTCGCAGCAAGCAATTCACAATTATTACTTCGCAAAATGTTTTTACTTCCTCACTCAGGTTTTCGAGGACATCTCCTGGTTCAGACCTCACAGCATGGAAATTAACAACCTCCTTAACTGGATGAGGAACTTGGCTTGGCAAGTTTCTTTTCTTGAGTTCTCTCCAGAAGAAACAATAATTTTCCATTTTTTTCTCCTCTTTCTCCTCGTCACCCCTGACCATATACTATAAAATTAATAACTGCCTTTCTTTTATATGTAACCACAGAGTCGAGAAATGATAGATATGTGTATTCCAAACTGCCCTCTTGCTGTTCTGCTTATCTGTCAGACCTCACCCTTACTGGACTATCGCCCCTGAGACAGAGGAATTCCAAGAAGCTGACAAGCCGCTCCAAGGAGGGGCTCCGGACATACCAGGACTTTTGATTCAACACTCACATGCTCGAAGACCCCCAAGGAGGAGCATTCCGGACATACCAGGACTTTTGCCTCAGTATCCCCTCAGGCTCTCCCAAACACTATATAACTCGCCCCTAGTCTGTAACCAGTGCTCTTCTCCCCTGAGAAGTGCCCAGCAGGGTTCCTTTCTTCCTTTCAATAAAGCCTGTTACTCTGGTCTTTCGGACTCCCATGGATTTCAACACTATTAGGGTCAACCTTAATCCAGTATGACTGGTGTCCTTGCAGAAAGAGATACAGACACATAGGGGAGAATGCCATGTGATCCAGGAGGTGGAGATCGCACGGCTGCAGCTGCAAACCGAATTACGCCAGGGATTTCCAACCACAAAGGAGGAGGGGAGGAAGGGTTCTCCCACAGGCTTCAGAGGGAGCATGGCCTTGCTGACACCTTGACTTTCAGCTTCCAGCCTCCAGAACTGTGAGACAATAAAGCTCAATTGTCTCAAACTATACTAGCTGGCCTAGAACACTAATACACATCCTTTCAACAAACTTCCAACAGGGGACTTACTTGGGAAGGGTTCTGTGTTATCTGCTGTGGGGATATGGGACAAGCCAGGGAAGGCCCCTGCCCTTTCAGTAACTCTGTGTTTTGTGGAGGAGAATGACAATCATAATTCATATTCATCGACAGAAGATGTGAACATACATTTTAACAGAGGGGCAAATAGACTAAGTGAGAGGGGATTTCTAGAAGGGTTTTGCGGAGGTTAGGATTTGGCCTAGGCTTTGTTGATATGTGGGATTTATTAGAAATAATGCTCACAGAAGAATAACATTAGGAAGTGCAATAGCTCCTGGAAAGGGCTGGAGTCTGGGAGGAACAGGGCATGTATAGAAAATGACAAGAAGGCTGCCATGGTAGATGAGTAGAGTAAGTCTGACATAGATTTAAGCAGAAAAAGTGAACAAGGCAAGGGCAGTAGGGACTTGGGGCACAGTACCCATCTTGCATAGTAAGGACTGGGAAAGCTATTAATGGCTATAACAGTCTCTGTGATCATCTTCCCAGAGAGAAAGAATCCTGGAACACCTAGGTGCTGTCCAGATCTCTGGGGCACAAGTCAAGCAGAATAAACCTGAAGGTGAACTGAGGATCTAGGCCAGGGGTCCCCAAACTTTTTACACAGGGGGCCAGTTCACTGTCCCTCAGACCGTTGGAGGGCTGGACTATAAAAAAAAAAACTATGAACAAATCCCTATGCACACTGCACATATCTTATTTTAAAGTAAAAGAACAAAACGGGAACAAATACAATATTTAAAATAAAGAACAAGTAAATTTAAATCAACAAACTGACCAGTATTTCAATGGGAACTTTACTCCTCTCACTGACCACCAATGAAAGAAGTGCCCCTTCCGGAAGTGTGGCGGGGCCGGATAAATGGCCTCAGGGGGCTGCATGCGGCCCGCGGGCCGTAGTTTGGGGACCCCTGATCTAGGCCATGGCTTTTCTACTGCCCCATCCCTTGGCCAGCACCAGAGAAGGAAGGCCTTTACCATAATCTGGAAGTCTCTCCCTCCCCAGGTTCTCTCCCAAGCCATGATTTCACACTGGTATTGGCTTAGGACCACCCGGTCCCTGAAGAAAGAGGCCTGGCTGCTTGCCTTTCTGATGAGTCTCTCCCACCCTTCTAGTCTCTGTTGTTCCCATCTCTTGACTGGCATCTATGTTGTGGTCTTGTCTGTCCCACACCTTCCTGCCATTTTGGAATTCTTCATTTAGTAATCTCATCTTTCAGTACTCTGTAGCTGCCTTGCCCAGCCCTTTTGTTCAAAGGGCTACCCCACTTATTATTAGCCCTGAGTCCTAAGTTTTCTTTCAGGGGCTAGCCTAACTACTGTTTGTTTAACTCATTTTTGAGCATCTACTATGATATACTTACAAAAAACTGGGGATGCCATGGTAAACACAATAGGTGTCCCAGCTCATGTCCAGCTTATGGTCCAGAGTGGATATAGAAGAAAGAGTCACTTGTCACTTGCAGCATTAAGAATTGTGGTAAGTGGTGAGATGGAAAAAGAGCAGGCAACTGTGAGAGGGAGTGATGAGAGGGTTGACTTAGACCAGTGCCTTGGGGAAGAAAGTAAAGCACAGAGGGAGAGTTATGAGAATGTAAGTAGATATAGGTAATATAGAAATTTGGGCCATAAAAAACTAAGGCTATGCCCTCAGAACAATAGGAAAGCATTTGAAGGTTTTATAGAACTGAATGGAGAGTTGCCTGATGGAGTCAGAGGGGAAGCCAAGAAGTAGTCAGGAAGTCATAGTAGAAGTCCAGCTCAGAGGCAGGAGGTGGTCTGTAGAGTTGGAGATAAGTGGGTGATATAGAGGTGGGCCTTAGAGGTAGAGCCAACAGGGCTTGTGTATGAGTTGGTGGGCAGGACCCTGATGATGAAGGAGGAATATAGGAATATAGCTTGAATAAATTAGATGGAGACTGCTAAGGGAGAAGTGGGTTTAGGGAAGGAAGTTTAGAGTTCAGAGTTCAGTGTTGGGCATGGGGATTTTGAGATTCCTGAGAAATTTCTTAAGTGCTGATGTTAAGCATGCAATTGGAACTTATTTGTCTGCAACTCTAAAGAGAGATCTGGGCTGATGATAGGTTATGAGGAATGGAAAAGATCCTCAAGGTAGGTGGGTAGGGCAAAGAGAAAGGGAGTGGAAAGAACTAGAGCCAGGCTCTAAGGGACTCCAACATTTAGAGCTTGGGTAGACGAACAGGAGAAAGGAGATGGAGAATCCCAGCATCGAGAGAGAGATGTAGGTTACCTAGAAGAGTGTTCTGCTATGGAATTAGAAGAAAGAGGTATTAAATAAAAGAGGGAGCATTAAGAGTATCAAATATTGCTGAGAAGCCAAGACAAATGAGGACATCAAGTGTCACCTTTGGCAGTATGGCAACTCATGTTGACCTTTGCAAGAGTATTTTCTTCTTCTGCTGCTTCATCATCCTACTTTCTATTCCAACTAATGTTTATTGAGGCTTACTGTATGCTCAACACACATGCATGTATTAACCTACTTAATCCTCACAATAGTTCTGTCAGGCTGATAATGCTATTGTTATTATTGTTATTATTATTAACATTTCAATTGTATAGAGAGGGAAATAGGTTCATAGAGGTTAACATCCTGCTGTAGATCTTATATCCTCATTTCACAAGTCTTTCTCATAATCTTTTGTTATGGAATTAGGAAAGTTCAGAGCTAAAAAGAAACTTAGAAATGAGAGTCCTCACTCATTTTTTAATGAAGAAACTGATTCAGAAGTGGGAAGAATTCGTGTTTACCATTACCTCTTGTGCCTGTGTTAGGAAACATGTTCCTATATTTGATGTAGTCCTCCAAGAATTTTATGAGAATTTCTCAAAGGGAAAACCAGGGCTCTGTGGAGGAAAGCCTATGTCCGAGTTATAATGCTAATAAGCAGAAGAGTCAGATTTGGACCCAAGACTTGCAGACTCCAAAGCTTCCCTCAACATTCCATGCCACACGACCTCCCAAGGTCACAGCAGAACTGGAACTAGACCCAGGATTCTAGTTCCCGACCTCTCCAACACAGACAGGACCATCACAGTCCCACTTTATCTGCATGTCAATACAGGCAGTTTAGGGCCCCCATCTACATAATTTCTTCAACATGTGCAACCCCTCTCCAGTGTGGGAATGCCACATACAGGGAAAGACCTTTCAGATTGTCTAACTTGGACCTGAAGTTCTTGCTCCACCTTAGCTGACAGAGCTCTCAGATGTCCCAGCCACTGTTTTGGGTCTCATCTATAAGTAGGAATTACTCCTCCCAGCCTGCCTCCCACCTCCCTCATTTCTGGCTTAGATTATTCCTCATTATAGTCATGTTTGCTTTAGATCATCTTTAAGTTCTTTTTATCTCCACTCTGAGCGCCTTAAATAAAAACCTTCCTAGAACTTTGATTGGTTGTTGTTTGAGGCTTTTTTTCAAAGGCAGTTTTACTAAGCCTTTTCTAAGCTTTTTCAGTCCTGTTCAATTAGAACCAAGGATTCAGCCAGCCATCACATTTCTGATGTGGGGTCACTCAGTGTGTACAGTTAGACTCTTAACTCATATATTTCTTTACTCTTGGCTTATTAAGTCTACTTGCCTCAGGGAGATAGCCTTCATTTCTTTTCAGTAGAAAAATACATCTTTAATATCATTATGAGTGAGCATTTTTAAAGAGGCAAATAACAAGTTCTAGGCAGCCTAACTGCCTATGACCTCTTGACTGTCTCTAATGTCACTTGGGCCTCCTGGGGAGGTGGTAGTGGGCTCAGAACCCTTGTGTGGATATCCCTTGTGACCTCCCCCTTTGCTCCTCTCTTATTTCTGTCTTTTCTCTTACTCTTCTTTTGGGTCTCAATCCTCTCCTGTTCTCTCTGGGGTTTAACCACACCCACTCCTCAAGTCCCCCCTCCTCCTCATTGACCCTTTCTAGTGTCACTCAAATGAGGTGACAACATGTGGGTGGAGTGAGCTCAATCTTAGTGCTGCTGTTTCTCTGATGGGAAAAATGGAGAGATAAGGACTAACTTTTTGGGCTAGAACTAGTTCCTTCCTGTATCCTCTAGCCCTATAACTAAGATGAAATAGATGCTGCCAGTATGAAGATTCATTTCTTTCTGATACCTCTACCTGACCTTCTTGAGGCTATAAAACAAATTCATATTCTGCTTACTAACCCAAATTTGGCTCTACTTGTTGCCAGTTAATACTGTGTCCCTATTATGTTGATAATGCCCATCCTTTCCTTACCTGGATTTGTCATGAAGATTAAGCACTAACTTGACAAGAAAGAGTGTAGGGCCCAAATTTGCTTCTCCCTAATTCTTGGACAGGGGTGTCGGGGGGTGCATAATGAAATTTTATTTTATAAAGACATATAATCAAATGAAGTTCATGTAAATACAATGAAGTTGATTGAAGTAACACATGTATGTGTGCCAAGCTGTACTAGATAGTGAAGACTTAGTGAGAAAACTCCAGTCTCTTTCAAGAAGCTCAGAATTTACTAAAAAATAAAACAAAACAAAATCCCCCACAAAACTGGCAGAATCCCACTAGAATCAATGCTGAGGATCAACTATACCAGCCCATTTGGTTTGGAGAAACTTTTCTAGTCAAGCCCTTCCCTCTGATTTACATGAGGCACAAAAGCCTAGAACTTGAATCTTGTCCGTGCTATGATTTAGACAGGTGCACACATGCTTGCTTGGGCCCCAGAGGATGCCACGTGTGGTTGACAAGCCCCTGAGCAAGAAGAGTGAACAGCGCAAGTGCTGGGCCCAGCAACGGAACCTGAGTGTGGCAGTGGGCAATTGTTCAGGTATATATGAGGCTGTGTTTGAACTCATCCCAATCCACCATCAATGATGCCACGGGAAGTAGAGGACTGGGTAGCAAAACAGTAAACTGTATTGTGTTTTTTCATCAGAGAATTAAATGATGTTGTCAGTGATATAAATGATGTGTAATCTAAAAATTAGGACACAAACACACAAATATAGATAATACGCTTGGTGACCACTACTTTAATCAAGGCAGAGGAGTTGAAACAGACCCATGAAAAAAGAAGAGGGAATCCAGTTCCTGATTTGAGTGCCGGGGAGGTACTGTTACCCAAAATCCTCTGGGGTTTTTAGTTTCCATATGAAACTAATGTGAAAAAGAAGGCCACTGGAAAAGTGAATAGTATGACTTGAACACACATTTCCCTGGAATATGGATATTTGCACCTCCTGATCTAGCACCACAGTTGACCAACCTAAGCTCATGGAAAAAAGAAAATTGGAATTGGAAATTTTCAGTTAGATTTTTATATAGCATAAGAGCTTGGAAGTCATCACTCCCATCCTGTGGGATAAGAAAAGCCTAGACAAACTGAAAAATCAACAATTTTTCTTGGATTTATTGGAGAACTGTGGTTGTAGGGCAAACCATCATTCTGCAATCTGGAGAGACAGAAGCAGTGGGGAGAGGGAGACCAAGACTTGCTTATTAGAGAAGAAGCCACCGGAACCATAAACTAGTGGGAAGATTTAAATGGTAATTTGGGTGAATTGCAGGAGGCTGGTTATATACTGGAGTGACAGTGACAGATCCCAGCGGGTCATAGTCTTAGGTACTAATCCACTTTTTTTATAGGCTTTCACTACAGTAATCCCAACATATTTCACAGTGAAGATCCTAGAAGGATGTCCTCTGGGAGAAAGGACTTTGCGGGAGCACAGAGCTGAAACTTTCTCCTGACCAGGGAAGGAGGAATGGGGAGGGAGTTTCCCTCCAGCCTCCCTATTTTACCTAAAGAAGAAAAAAGCCCAATGTCAACAGGGGGCAGAGTCTGAAGGAAATAGATTTTCCTGGTGCTGTACCAGGGAAGGGTGTGGAGGGGAAAGATGTAATTTAGGAAATGAATGAACACTATAGACTAAAGACAAAAGGAACTGCACAGAAGCAGAGTAATGTAGCTGCTCATGTTGTTTCCCACGAGCGTACAGGTTAACAATTCAGAAACCACTATATGTGTATACTGGGACTAAAGAATGAAGTAAATGGATGGTGGGTGGTGGGAGGCAGGTTTCTCATTGATGGAGCAGTAGGTCATAAACAAGCAAGGGGCAGGGGCTAGAATAATCCTGTGGCACTAGATTAGAATTGCAGACATTGATCTAGGATTTCATGTTGAGCTTAATATAGATGTAAATGAATATATATATATATATATATATATATATATATATATATATATATTGGATATGTGTATATACACTGGTTAGCATATACACTTATATTGCCTTGTTCTGCCAGCTGAGCGAGTCAGGACATGATGATAGTCCAGGAGCAGTGAGCATATACTGAGCCCAGTCTGGGTCTCTAATTCCATTCTCTGATCAAAGGAGCCCTGAGGAAATGGTTTATCCTAAGAATAGGGAAGGGAATATACAAGACGAGCCTGGAGAATCATGAAAGTAAAAGCATGCAATGGTAGAGTAGGTCAAAGTGACACAGGAGCCAGCTGAAAAAACTCCTGATGGCCAAAGTAGGAACAAATTAAGCAAGAAAATAAATAAAGTAATATTGGATTATAGCCCCAAATAAAATAAGTATCCATGAGTCCATGGGGATATAAATAATGATTGAATAAATAAATAAATGGTGGAAAAAAGATAAATCTACTATGTAGAAGAATCCTAAATAATTTATGTGGAAACTCCACCCTCAGAGAGGTGAACCATGACTCCCCACTCTTTAGGGTGGATTGTGCATAGTCACTTCCTGCCAAAGAGCATAGTATGGAAAGGGGGCTAAAGAGTCACACTTCACAGTGGAAACATCTGACAGCACTACTTCCGCCAGGTGATGAGGTCAGAATCAGCACTGGCAAGTCACGTTGCTAGCTTGTCCTTGTGATCCGATGGCACTTTGTCTCTGCCCCAAAACACCAGAAGCCCAGTCTAATCATGAGAAGAATATCAGTCAAATCTAAAATGAAGGACATTCTATAAAATATCTCAAGTTAAGATTATCAAAAACAAAGGAAGTCTGAGAAACTGTCATCATCTATCTAGAATGAGACATGATGACTAAATATAAGGTTCATGTATCTTGGATGATTTTTTGGAACAGAAAAATGACATTAGATAAAAATATAAGATATCTAAATAAATATGGAATTTTGTTAATAATTTTTCAATATTAATTTATCAGTTGGGACAAGGAGATCATATTAATTTAAGATGCTAATGGAAACAAAGTGTGGGTTAGGTATATGGGAACTCTGTACTAAATGTGCAACTTTTCTGTAAATCTAAAAGTATTATAAAATAATAAATTAATTTTAAAGAAAGAAAACTTTTTTTAAAAGGAGGGGAGGAAAAAGAAAGTGTGTTAAGGGAAGTTGTTCAGTCCTTGAGGGGAAGCTGGTGAGAGGTTGAAGCACATTGTCCCCACAGGGGACAGAGTTCTGGCTGTCAGAACTGGTCACTACCAAGAAGTCACTGTGTAACAGGTGCAGGGTCCTCAGGCACAGCCCTAGGAAGCAGTTGGGCCAGTCCAGTGGGATCTTTACAGCCCATTCAATGAGTGTCTGCTTAGTGCTACCAACTGTGTAAGCAATAAATTACTGAATCCTCTAACAACTCTGTGGAGCAAGTCTTCTCTTTGTGGAGATAAGGAAATAGCAATTCAGAGAGGTTGTGTGCCTTGGTGGCTACAGCAAAGTGGCATGGCTAGAATTTGATCCCAGCCCTGACTAACCCCAAGCTCTTCATACTACCTAACTGCTTTCATTTGCCGAGCACACAAGCCATCATGTACTTGCCAAGGCCTAATGACAAGCGCTTTAAATGCATCATCACATAAAAGTCTCAGTTTGAGTAGTAGGTTCTATCATTATTCCAATTTTGCAGACAAGGGAATAATCTTAGAAGGCTTAGCTGGAAGTCTTTTAAAGTCCCACAATAGGACATGGTGGAAAAGGTACTCAAATACAGGTTCTTGGGTTTCTCAAACACAAGTGTTAAGCTACTAGCTTGTATTACTTTCCATCATAATGAATGGCATGGTTGTCACTGTATGGCATGTGACCAATGATTATAGACTATAATCTTCATACAACATCAGGATGTTTAACTCTTGCATGGGCCAGCACAAAATTTTTGGTGAACTGGCACTGGTCCATTGACCGGTGGTTGAAAACCACTGACCTAATAGGCCTCTTTCTTCCCCACAACCCCTAAGCATGGGAGTAGTTGAAATGACTGAATAGCCACTGAGGTCCTGCTCACTATTGTCATCTCTCACTGCCCAGACATGTACATTTCACACGGGGAGGCTGGTCTGCTGAGCTTATTATTACAGCTGTCACCAAATACTCTCCTGCCTCAGCTTAACAAAGCAACAGCGCTTTCCTCTACTGCCAGCTGGAGACCGTTTTAATAAATCCTGTGATGAAGTTCTCCATCAACATCTCAACTCAATCAAACAGCACATTTTATTGTGGCTTCAGGTTTCTCAGACTGTGGCGTGAGGTGCAAACGAGGTCAATGACACACAGGGTAAAAGCTACTAGTTGAGGCCCCTGATAAATAGGTGAACAACTAAGCTGCAAGCCATATAGAATTGCCAACCATGGTTGGGAAATTCAGGGTGCAGGGAGTAGATTGAGTAGCAGAAGGGACATATCAAGAGAGCCAAAGACTCAAAGCCCATGGGAATGATGTCTTCTGTGGTCATGTACTTTAGCAAACCCATAGAAGACTCCTTGAGCTTGTGTTCTAGATACAGGGTCCAGGGGAAGATGCCTCTGGAAACAATACCATCCTTGACATGGTCAAAGCAACAGGAAGTAGTTAACTCTGGCAATGATCTTCCAGAATGCTTTCCATTGAGTTTTTTCCAAAGAGTCACTGGGCCACCTCCAAGATTGTGATGAGCAAAGGATTAGTCCTGTGTTGTGACCCTGCAGTGTGGTAATGACAATGCAATTCTAGGTTGCAACAAATGCATTATACCCTGGAGACATCACCACTTGGGAAATGCAACTGTGTAGAAATTTAGGGATTAAATTGTAAATGGTGGCAGCAGTCACATTTAATATGGAGATTTTCTTGTATCTTTACAGTTTTGTGGGGCTGAACTGGTGAAGTGGTATTGTTATATATCCTGTTAATTGCCTGGCTTTTTGAGAAAATGGAACACACAAGAGACTGGACAGGAAGGTGGGGAAAGAAATATCCTTACTTCCAGGGGAAAGTAAAGCAGGTCACAACTGCTGAAGAAGGAGCCCAGAGATGCTTCTGCCTTGAGTGTGACCCTTTCAGCTGGGGTGAGCTGAAAGGAAAACAAATTGTGGAAGGAAGATATTTACACATATTTTGGTATTTTTAATGACAACATGGAATAGGAAATGAACTTTTTTATCATTTGGATTTTTTTCTACAGCAACAGGGGATGGCCTTGGAAGAAAAAAGAAGGAAAACAATGTTAAATTTTATTGGCCATTTTGGGCTGCATTTTGCAAGCATTGTGTTCTTTGGACTACATAGTTATCATCTGCTGCATATTGTTTAACACTGTCTGGCAAGCTTGGTTGGATGACATAGCTGGGCATTATTTAAGATGGGAAATAGGATAGCAGTGACTTCTTGGCTTACTGCCTGATGGTGTACTTGAGCTTCCTTGGCATGACTGGCTAATTAGACGGGTTCTTCTGCCAGATAGCTCTGTGTAATGGAGACTGACGAGACTCCTATATGAACTCATCCTGATGGGAAAAGGAGCCAGGTACAGTTCATGTGTCCAGAATAAAAGCTTTAATTGTTGGCAGGGTCCTCACATTTTCTCCTAGTCCAGTTCTCATTGGACTCATCTACTCTTCTAAAACACTTCTATTGAGGAGGTAATGTGTACCAATCACTGTGATATATGTGGAATTGCAACAGTGGACAGGGAAGAGAAAACAAGTGTTCATATCTTGTGGACATTAGGGTTGCTAAGAGTAAGTTTTGAAAGAGCTGGCACTAAACAGTCTGGCAGACATTGGAGCATAAACAGTTCGCTTTCTCTATAACCAGGTGTCAAATGGAGAGTGGCCTCCTATTGTTTGGAGCTGACCGCTTTGGCATTTTGGCACCATGAGGGTTCTGGGATATTGGTAGTACTTCCTAGGGAAGCCAAAAGGGGGTATTATATCCAACAAAGTAGACATCTTTGCATCCAGAAGAGCAGACACAGAGACCACAGTGCCTCCTGGGGCAGTGACAGTGACTGCCATGCTCAGCACAGATGCAGGTGAAAACATAGGCCCAGTGCAGCAGTGATGGGGAAAATGCAGAGTCTATAATATACTGTGGATCAGTGATGAAGAACCAGGATGATTAGTAGAGGAAGAACAGTGCTAATGAGAAAATACCTCTTTGAGAGTACATTCATTAAATTCCCTGGAGCCACCCAGATACTGGAGAGACTTTGCAGGACAGAGATCTGTTTTTTTGCTGCTAATTATGACCTCACTCATACTTACAGGCTGTTGAGTTCTGGGGAAACTTAATTACAATAATCATACTGAGAACATCAACAGCGATACTAGCCTCCTCCTCTACCACCACCACTATAATCACTGCCATTATTAAATGCTTACCAGGAGCCAGGAACTGGGCTATGAGCTTCAAATATATAGTTGCTAATTCTTAGAAGGATTACAAAGAACTACTTTAGGCCAAGATTTACCCTGTTGCCTAAAATAAATCATAAATGGACAAAATAAATGAAACAACAGTTTTCAAGATATGGATATCAGGCAATAGAGAACAATCCATCCTCTAAAAGATGAGACATGAACAGGGGGAGCCTATGACTGGCTCAGCTTACAGGTCAGGGTATAGGGAGGTACCTAAGGGGAGCCCCACAGACTTCTCCCATTAAAGAGGCTGAGAGTCTGCAGACCAGGACAACTACAGTTCTGAAGTCCAAAGATCAGTCCAGAGGGGCAGTTCAGAGATCTGCAGAGGGTCTCTGTCAACTACTGATCAAGGCATGAGTTTAAGAAAAATAACTGAGGCCAGGAAAAGAACCACTGAAAAGAATTAAAGATAACAGAGCCCAGAGTTCATACAGGAATGAGAATATGTCTGTTTCTAATTGTCAGGCTGAAAAATATAATGCACATGGTATTGTTTATAGATTTCAGAAGGATCTTCCTCAGTAGTAAAAATTAGTTCTAGACAGCTATTATTCCCACTTAATAAATCTTTAAAATGAGACCCAAAAGTATCAATTTCTAAATTACTCAAATGCATCCTAAGATAAATCTAAGTAATATTTATAAGAATACAGTGTGTCTGTAAAGTCATGGTGCACTTTTGACTGGTCACAGGAAAGCAACAAAAGATGATAGAAATGTGAATTCTGCACCAAATAAAAGGAAAACCCTCCCAGTTTCTGTAGGATGATGTGGTAGCATGTGTGCATGCGCAGATAATGATGTAACACCGTGTATACAGCGGAGCAGCCCACGACCATGCCAGTCGAGATGTGGACGGTACAGAGGAAAGTTCAGTGTGTTCTGTGGCTTGCTAAATTCAAATCCGTGACCAAAGTGCAACGTGAATATCGGCTCGTTTATAACAAAGCGCCACCACATAGGAATAACATTACTCAGTGGGATAAGCAGTTGAAAGAAACTGGCAGTTTGGTGGAGAAACCCCGTTCTGGTAGGCCATCAGTCAGTGACGAGTCTGTAGAAGCTATACGGGATAGCTACCTATGGAGCCCTAAAAAATCTGTGTGTGAGCCCACATCGAACTGCACTGAATAGGTATGAAACTGGGAGAGTTTTCCTTTTATTTGGTGCAGATTTCACATTTTTATCGTCTTTTGTTGCTTTCCTGTGACCAGTCAAAAGTGCACCATGACTTTACGGACACACTGTACAAAAATATCCAGCTCCTGGCCCTGGCCGGTTGGCTCAGTGGTAGAGCGTTGGCCTGGCATGCAGAAATCCCAGGTTCGATTCCCGGCCAGGGCACATAGGAGAGGCGCTCATCTGCTTCTCCACCCCTCCCCCTCTCCTTCCTTTCTGTCTCTCTCTTTCCCTCCCGCAGCCAAGGCTCCATTGGAGCAAAGATGGCCCGGGCGCTGGGGATGGCTCTGTGGCCTCTGCCTCAGGCGCTAGAGTGGCTCTGGTTGCAACATAGCGACACCCAGGAGGGGCAGAGCATCGCCCCCTGGTGGGCAGAGCGTCGCCCCTGGTGGGCCTGCCAGGTGGATCCCAGTTGGGCTCATGCGGGAGTCTGTCTGACTGTCTCTCCCCGTTTCCAGCTTCAGAAAAATACAAATATATATATATATATATATCCAGCTCCCAAATAGGTAAAATCACAATGTCTGGCTTTAAATAAAAAATTACCAGACATACAAAGAAACAGGAAAATACAAGCCATAATGAGGAGAAAATTTTATCAACTGAAACCAATTCAAAACTAACATAGACAAGGACAAAAAGCTAAGTAGAGAGAGAAAATATTGAAAAGATAGAAATTGAACTAAGGATGAAAACTGTAATGTATAAAAGAAAAATACACTGATGGAATTTAAGTTGGATTGGACATTGTAGAGGAAAAGATAAGTGAACTTGAAGATTATAAATGCTCTAAAATAAAACAGAGACTATTAAAACATGACACTATTGATACATACATCATGAATCTCAAAATAACTATACCAAACAAATAAAACCACATTCACATATGAATACGTACTGTATGATTTTTCTATTCAGGTTAAATTCTGAAAAATGCAAAGTGATCTATAGGAACAGAAAGGAGATCAGCAGTAGCTTAGGGAGGCAAAGTGCAAGCTAGGAGATGCAGAGGGAAGGGGGATAAAGAAACTTTTGGAAATAATACAGTGTATGCATTATCTTGATTTTGGTAATAACTTCATCAGTGTATACAAAGATCAAAACTTACAAATTGTACACATTGAATATTTGAAGTTTGTTGTATATTAATTATATCACAATAAGGTTGTCAAAAAATAAAGCATTAGGCAATGTTAACACACTTATTTTAAAAATGAGAAAAGGGTTATCCAGGAAGTAATTTACTTAAGACCAAATAATTCATAAGAGGGTCACCAAGGTCTCTTAATTCTGTAAGCCTTTTAGTAGCATCAGATGGCAATGTCAAAGCTAATATTCCTTGAACATGCTTTTTTAAAGGATTAAAAAAATTCTCCCATTGATTTGAGAGAGAGGGAGAGAGGAAAGGAGAGAAAGAGAAAGAGAGAGAAGCATCAACTTGTTGTTTCAGTTAGTTCTATTTAGTAGTGCACTCATTTGTTGCTTCTCTTATGTACTCTGACCAGGGACTGAACCTGTGACCTGGGAGCCCAGGATGACACTCCATTCACTGAGCCACCCAGCCAGGGTTGAAAAGATTTTATTAAAAAACAAGAACTCTATAATAAAAAGTGAGCATTTGTTGACAGATTCTCTCTAATATACACAGTACTTACAACTGCCTTGTATTTTATAAATATATTGCTCATTTGTATAATGTCAGTCTCCCTGCTGTCTCCTGGCTAATATAAAGTAAGCTCTCGAGAGCAGAGATATTGTTTTGTGCAGTATTTGTATTGAATATCTCTTATGTACGACCTCTGGGCCTCTTTGTCTCTTATTCTGTCACTTTGATAACCAGATATGCATGAATCCTATTGGACTTTACAGACAGAAGCTGTCAGTGCCCTGCCTCATGCCTGCATTTGGTGCCTTGTGCTTATGCCCTAGGGTTGTACTGTTGAAGGGCTGCAGCAAGAACCCATTCAAACAACACGTGCTACTTGAAACTGCAGGTTTCCCTCAAGAGATGATACTTCGCTAATGGGAGGTGAGATCCAGTGGGTGGATTCTGCTTTCTTCCCTTCCTGATGAATGGTTCTTGCAGTACTTCTTAGGGGTGGTGCTGCAGGGCCACACAGTCAGACTCTGTTGGCAAGTGTCCTGTACCTCTATTTGCTCCCCCTCCTTCCCAATTTTACTTTCTCTGATCTTCTCTCCTACCTCCTAGGACCAAATTCTCTAATTAAGTAAAAACACGTAAGCCCCTTGCCTCTGATGTAAAACTTGATACTAGCAGTGACCCCAGAAAGCAGACCCGTGGATGGCATTTTGGAGCTGTGTTATTCACCAGTTGGTTGGGAATAAGAACCTCTATGCCATTGGTAAGTGGGACAGTAATAACTTCTGGGAGACAGTAGCCTTGTAATGATTAATTTTCATCTAGGTTTACTTGGGATGAAGTCCTGGTAGAAAGTGAGGTGTTGTGATATGTGGTGAAGGTAACTCTTGAATAGTATGGGACAGTGATAACTATAGGGGTTGTAGACTAGGCTGGTTTTCCCCTGAGGCAGTGAGGGTTGGTAGAATGGCTTTGCCCATGATTATTACCTACACTGAGCTCAGCAGAATCAGCAGATAAAGTGGCAGGTGTGTCATACTCCAGCAACTCCCTTCCTGACCTTCCCTGGCTTTCCTGTTATCATCACTAGGGGGTGTGGTTTGCTGCTCTCAGCCTCCTTAATTGTATATTCCTCTGAGGCAGGAGCCCGGGCTGTATTTCTTGGAGGTGGGTGCAAACAGCGATGGGCTTCCTCCTTGTGGCTGCTTTCTCACCACAGCTGATGTTAAAGCAACCCATTTTGTTTTCCATGGTCCTTGTATTTTTAAAATTATTTTTTATTAAGTGAGAGAGGCAGGGAGACAGAGAGACAGACTCCCACATGTGGGGTATCCACCCAGCCAGCCCTCTACAGGGCGATACTCTACCCATCTGAGGCTGCTGCTTTGTTTCTCTGCAACAGAGCAATTTTAGAGCCTGAGGAGAGGCCATGGAGTCATCCTCAGCACTTGGGGCCAACTTGCTCAAATCATTTGAGCCATGGCTGCAGGAGGGGAAGAGAGAGAGAAAGAGAGAGAGAGAGAGAGAGAGAGAGAGAGAGAGAGAGGGGAGGGGTGAGGAAGGAGATGGGCCCTTCTCCTGTGTGTGCCGATCAAATATCAAACCCAGGACTTCTTCCACACACTGAGCTAACCAGTCAGGGCTGGTCCTTGTATTTTTTATTCTGTGAAAGAAGCAAAAATTTTTTTGTTGTTTGTTTGTTTATGTCTGCTTACAGCTAAAGTATATTTAGACATTAATATATTTTTATACTCCATTGGTGAAAATATTGTGAGGGAAAAGTCCTATACACAGTCAGATCCTGCTGTTCATTTCCTCATCTTCCAAGTTTAAATGATCGCAAGTAGAATGCAAACAGATATCTCATAGACAGATGAAATGGAGGATATACAAGCCTCACAAAAGGACAGCATAGCCTTTGTGCAGACTAAACAGTGCAGTCGTGCACTCTGCTTTGGCCAGTTCTCCTTAAGTGCAAAACTATACTCATTGATTATCTATCTGTTGGGCACTGAGGGAAGCAAGGCAAAGGGTATGATTTTAGCCCTCAAATATCCCACAGCCAAATTAGGGAGAGATTGGGAGATGTATAAAACTAGAAAAGTAATAGAACTATACATGTGACACCAGGTGGGGGACAAATGAAGACCTCTCTGAAGACCTCACTGAGCTGGTAATGCTGATGCAAGGCTCTGAAGACAGACAGAGTGGGAAAGCAAATTGCTAGCAGTGAATGGGATGTGACAGCCACAGGAAGCAGCAGTATGTCTGCTGGAAAATATAAGTAGATGGTTAAAATGTCAATGGGAAGAATGAAAGGAAACAGAACTAGAGAAAAAGGCTGGCTGGGCCACAGATTGTCTTGTAACCCTGGAGGGCAAACTTTATTCTCTAGGCCGGTGCTTGCCAAAGTGTGGTCCTTGGACCAGACACATCACCTTCTTCAGACAACTGGTTGGAAATGTCGACTTTTAGGTTCCATCTGAGCAAATGATTGAGGGACTCTGGAGGTGGGGTCAGCAATCTTAATTTTCATCCCCTCTCAGTGACTCTGATGAGCATGGAAGTTGGAGGCTCTGTTTTCAAGGCCAAGGAGCCATAGTAGGATTCTGAGCATTGAGAAATTGGGACTTTATAAAGATCTCTCATAAGGAAATGGAAGTAGCATTGGAAGGGGCAAGCCTTGTAGCACAATCACCAGTTAGGATACTGTTCCAACTGTCCAGACGAGAAATGATGAAGGTCTAAGCAATAGAGGAGCTGGAGAGTAGCGGAGAGAGAGGAGAGATGAAAATGGTAGAGATCGGCTAGACGTAGGAGGTGAGGGACTTCAGCTGCTGTGACTGAAGTTGCATGATGATGACCCAGGGTGGTCATGCCAGCTAACCAAGAGGGTGGCATTCTCCAGTGCACCTCAGCATCCCCAAGATGCTTATAACCCAGATGTTCCCCTTTCTCAGCCATCAAAGCTACTGACATCAAGATAGTTGATTATTCTACATAGAGAAAACTCTGAAAACAGCCTTGCTAGTGAGAAGAATGTGTAAAGCCATGTATACACACACAGACACATTTTAGAGAATGCTGTGATACCATACTTCTTGTTTGACTTCTGATTGTAATTTGTGTCTGTCAGGTGCCTGGATTTGTATATAATAGAAGAAGGGATGGGGCGAGTTATGTAACTCTCAGTACTTCATTATACTTATGTCAGTACTGTCCCAGCTGCTGTATATTTGGACATCAGCAAACAATACACATAGGAATGTCTGAGAACTATATATTTGTTTGAGTGGACATGGGGCAGTTACTTCCAGATTTAAGCATTCCTTATGAGAATGTTCTAAAATCCAGACTGCAAGCCAGAGTATGATTGTGCTGCTTTATTGTCTCAGAATGGGGCAATAAGAGTCATATTAACATGGTGTGTGGTTTTTTTTTTTTTTTTTTTTTTTTTTTTTTTTTTTTTTTTTTTGTGTGTGTGTGTGTGTGTGTGTGTATTTTCCCGAAGTTGGAAACGGGGAGGCAGTCAGACAAACTCCCTCATGCCCTACAGGGATCCACCCGGCATGCCCACCAGGGGGCGATGCTCTGCCACAATCAGAGCCATTCTAGCGCCTGGGCAAACTTTGCTCCAGTGGAGCCTTGGCTGCGGGAGGGGAAGAGAGAGACAGAGAGGAAGGAGAGGGGGAGGGGTGGAGAAGCAGATGGGCGCTTCTCCTGTGTGCCCTGGCTGGGAATCGAACCCAGGACTCCTGCACGCCAGGCCAACGTTCTACCACTGAGCCAACCGGCTAGGGCCAACATGGTGTCTTATTTCCACCAAATACCCTATTGTAGGTTGAACTGTGTCCCCCTGAAAGATATGTTCAAGTCCCTACTCCAGTATTTGGAAATGTGACCTTATTTGGAAACAAGGTCTTTGCAGATGTAATCAAGTTAAGATGAGGTCATACCTAGTTAGGATTGGCCCTAATCCAATGACTGGTGTCTTTATAAGATGAGGGAAGTTTGGACATGGACGTAGACAAAGGGAGAACATTATGTGTCTGTAGGGGCAAAGTTTGGAGCAATGCGTCTACAATTCAAGGAATGCCATGGATTACAACCACGAGAAGCTAAGAATAGATAAGAAAAATTCTACTTTAGAGACTTTGGAGAGAGACTTGCTAACACCTTGATATAAAATTTCTGGACTCTAGAACTGATGACAACAAACTTCTGTTGTTTTAAGTCACCCAAGCTGTGGCAATGCATTATGGCAGCTCAAGAAATTACTATATGCTTCAAGTCTTTAATAGGTTTAAGATCCACAATTCTAACAAAGAAAATGAGAAATGCAAAACAAACAAACAATAAAAAACCCTCAAACAAACAATGAGAGACAATTTGAAACTTATATAAGACAGACTTTGTAATCAGGGGAGTTTGGGAGATGGAAGAGAAACGTCCTCTATGTGAATTATGAAGAAAATGGATAATGTACTTGTTATTGAACCGTCTGAAAGCGAAATAGACTGCTTTCTATGATGGAAATTCTCCAAACTTTTAGGGAAAATAAGAACAGCCAGATAATCTCCCTGTTCTGTGACAGCTTATCACCAACTGAGAGATGGAGAATAATAGGAAAGACAGAGATGATAGAAAACGGGCCCCAGACATGGAACGCTGCTGGATTAACTCCAGCAGCATTTGTGTATGTTGTCATGTCAATGAAATTACTGAAATTGAAACTTGAAATTGAGCAGAGTGTGAAAGAAAGAAGATATTACTCATGGGACACAGGCAGTAAATATTCACATTAAGGGGAGGTGATATCACAGAAAGTTTCCATGGTTTGTGATGCCACTGAAGTCCAAACAAAAGGGTATAATTTCATTGTTTTCCTCTGTGGCATTTCTGCAGAATTGAGCACTTGGTTATAATGAAATTGGGCTCCTGAGAAGCAAAATCGAAGTTCAGAGATGCATTAGTAGGTTGGCGTGTACACTCATTTCTTCATAAGCTTGTGAGGCTTTCCCTCAGTTAGGAGTTGTTGCCTTGTTTGATTCACCAGCAAGAACTGAATGTGAAGAATGGGCTCTAGGTCTTCCATTCTTGGACAAAGGGGAAAGTGAGACTAAATGTGACTCAGGTCAGCTTGGAAGTATAGCTAGAAACCCACCTGTCCCTCCTCTCTCCTTGCTTATCAGAGAGAGGATTCCTTTTTAGCATCTCCACAACCCATGGAGCCCTGGCCTTGTGCCCGTTGACACCTCTCTTCCTATTCTATCTTAGGCAGAGATCAGGGTGCACTGTTCCCTTGGCTGAGTCTGAGAGGCTGCAGGCCAGTTTGTTTCCCTTCTGCCACTGTTTTCTTCCTCATGAGGCTGAATGTCCAACAGGAAGTCTGACATCCCCACACCCCACGTGGCAAGGCATTGGGAATCTGCTGATGATCTGTCCACAGAGTAAGCTCCTTTCTCAAACTATATAGACAGTTTTTCCTGACAACCAAATAATGGCCAATATTTCCCTTTGGGGATTCTTTTCTACTGAAAGGGTTTTGCAGCCTGCTTTAAGTTGTTATGCTCTTATAAAAACAAATCAAAGTGATATAAGACACAGCCTCCAATCCATCACTGATACACCTATAAAAGACCCAGACTTGTCAAACTGGCAAGGAAGACCTCTTTTATCTTTCCTAGGGATGTGACTAATACACTGAGCTCAAGATAATTTGACTGAATTTTTACAAAGCAGTAGATGGTAGTTGCTATTCTGAGCCTTCTTTTATAAGTGAGAACTGAGCCTTCGAGATGTTAGAAATTTTGAACAAGTTTATACAGTGGTTTGGCCAGAAAATAGCAAACTGAGACTCTTTCATCCTCTCCATTTACCACTGTTCGGTCCTGGGAAGCAGCCTGGTATTGACTAAGTTTCACACAAGATTAACTTGGACTCTGCTCTCAGTTACAGCTTGAGATGACCCAGGTGTACCTTTACACTCTCAATGAATAAAGCAATTTTAGGAACACAGGTCATAGTGAAAATGCTCAGCCTTTTGTGTATTTCATTGACAAGTCCTTGTAAAAACAAACATAATCCTTGGTCCAAATTGAACTCATTAAAAGTTCAGCATCCCAATTGATGTTATAAATGGTGCTGTCTAGATTCCACCTCATGGCTATTCGCCAAAGATCTTTGTATAAATCTATAGATGAAACAAGCATCCATTCCAACATATTGGTTAGGGCAAACAATCTAGGTGTTGTATATGCATTTTGGGCACAGCCTGCTCTTTTCTATAAATCATCCAGTTTAGGAGCAAGAAGTATTGAGCCCAGGAACTTGCAAGCAATGTGTTAAACCTCTGTCTCAGTGCACTTGAGCTGCTATAACAAAATATCATAGACTGGCTGGCTTAACCAACAAAAATTTATTTCACACAGTTTTGGAATCTGGGAAGTTTAAGGTCAAGGTGCAGCTTGATTCAGTTTTCTGCTGAGGAAACCCCCCCCCCCCCCATTTTTTTTCTTTGTAGATGGTCACTTTCTTGTCTATTCACATAATGGAGAGATTATCTTTCTCCTGTCAATTCTTATATGACATTGATCTTATCATAAGGGCTTCATTCTCATGACTTAATGACATCCCCCAAACCCCTCCCTCCAAGTACCAACACACTGGACACATGGAGTAATGGGGACACAAACTTTCAGTCAATAGCAGTTCCCAATTCAACATCTCCATTTTCTTCTAAATAGAAACAAAGCCTTTCCTCTGAATCAGCAGAGCAGTATCTTTTCAGGGTCATCATTTCCTCTCTCTCTGCTGGTTCTTGCTGGCTAATGTCTACTCAGTTTTCTCTACCCTTTGTGTGAATTCTGAAAGCACAAACCAGTTTCCTTTCTTGGTTATGCCTCAGCCAACTTTCAAATAACAAGGAAGAACCAATAACTGAACATCTATTTGTCAGGCACTCTCTCACATTCATGATCTTGTGTAATCTTCCAATAACCTTATAAAGGATAAAATTATTCTCACTTCATAGCGAAAGCTGAGAAACTGAGGCTCAGAGAAGTGAAATGACTTGCTGAAGGCAAAGGAACTGGTGGAGTCAGTCTTTAAACTCTTATAGAGCTCATTCTAGGTCTAGCTTATTCTATTACCCAAGATTGTTTTACTGTTCCAAACTGTAGTCCCCTAAGGCAATTTGAAAGCATGTCAGTCATTTTCTCCTCAAATGCAGAGTGTTCCCCACAGAGTGATCCTTGTGATATTCATGAGCTAATTCCAGATTCATCTTTAAGTTAATCAAGGAGGACTAACACAAAGTTACTCATCCTACTGCAATTACTTTATCTAAATGAGATGGGCTACTTTGGATTGACCTTTCTCACCAGATCAAATCAAATCAATGGTTTTTGAGGATCTAAATGTGGAAAAAGTAAGCAGATTTTATTGAGCTACAGGAAGATATTTTTTTGTCAATCAATTCATATTACTACAAATCTTTTGGTTTCAAGATTTAAAGGTAGAAGCAGACTGAATTGCAAACTAGCAGCACCCAAGGGGCTTTGTGATGGAAGGTGTTTTCAAATGCTACAAAATAAGAAAAATTTCGAAGTCTGAGCCAGAATTTTCATAGAATTTGGGATATGGGTCAGGGGTACCCAGGCTCCCAGGGCCAGGCAGGTAATGTCCAGTGTGTATAGAGAATCATGGTGTACACTCTGAACAAAGTCACTGAAAAAAAATACTCCACTGGCTGAACAAATTAGACTCCAGGCCAGAGTTTGTTCCTGGGTTTCTAATTAATGACCCCTAGACCATTAATGACCCACTCTTTATTCTACTTAGTGGCCAAGTTTGTATAAGGTACAGAGTTCAACCCTTCCTGTAGCTCTGGTTTCACAGTCTTTGGTCAGTTCTGGAGATCTGAGAAGACTATGCATGGAAACATACTATAAGAGGAAACAAATGTATTTGGGAGAGGAGAAGAGTTCTGGTCATAACACAACCCATGCGGGATGATGATGAAAATGAAAATAAACCCTCACTTTGGCTACCTAGACATTTTCAGTCCTACAGTTTTTGGGGTGACCCTATTAATAACTTTTTATATGATTCAGGTATTTTTCTTATACCCAATGAAACCAGCACACTCTATTTTTTCTCTTTCTTTTCTGAAAAAAAATTTTTATCATGAGAAAATTTTAAATACACAAAAAGAGAGAGTAGTACAGTAAATCCATAGATATTCATCACCCGGCTTCAACAGCTGTAAAGCTCACAACCAATCTTGTTTCCTCTATGTTCCCACTTACTGACTGTGTATTCAACAACTACTTCTCCAATTTTAGCCATCATGTCAATTTATCTATAAAGATTTCGATATGTATCTCTAAAAATAAGGTATTCTTACCTAGAATCCCTATCACCACAGTAACACTTATTATTATAATAGAAAAAAAATACCTTAATATCATCAAATATCCAATAAGTGTTCATATTTTCTTGATTGTCTGACTCTTTTTTTTACAGTTTGGTTCAATCTAGATACAAATAAGCCCCACACATTGCAATTGTTTATATCTATCGTAAGTCTCTGTTAACCTAAATCTTCCTTTCCTATCTTATTTTTGGTCTCTTTTTCCTTTATAAGTTAGCTGTAAAAGAAACTCAGTTGTCTGTCCTAAAGGGTTTTACAGTGTCTGGATTTTACTAATTGGATCCCATGGTGTCATTTAATGAGTTTCTCTGTTCCTCCAAATTGCTAGTTAGATCTAGGGCTTGATTAAATTCAGGTTTGACTTTTTTATTTTTTTGCAAGACCACTTTATTGATGGAGTTCTATACTTTTGTTAGGAGATCCATGATGTTCAGCTGTCTTTCTTTGTGACCTTAACAGCATTTATGATCATTGTCTAGACCCATCAATTAACTCATAGTTACCAAATATTGATTTCCTAATTCCATCATTTCTTCTTCACTTGGCATATGGAGTACTTCTATAAAAGATGCACTTTCCTTCATCATCAATTTAGTTACCCTGAGGTACAGCTCTTTTTAGGAAAGAAAAGACAATTGCTTGATATTTTCCAGTTTTCAGAATAATGAATTGGTGTCTCAATTTTCCAAAAGTAACTACTGAGTTTCTTTTTTGTTGTTATTTTTTAAGTATCATTTGGGCTTTGGATTCAAATATACTTGATATGATACCAAGCCATTGAAATTTATCCTTATTAATGGTCAAGTTGTCTCAACTTTGGATAGTAGGAGACCTTTCAATTTAAATCCTGAGGTTTTTTTTACTAAAACCTAGTAGTCCTACATTTACCTTTTTTTGCATTTTAATATAATAAGATATTTCATTTCTTATCCTAGAGCTAGAATCAGCTGTTTCTTTAAGGAGAATCCATTTGGGGAAAATATTTAGAGACTATAGTGTGAGTACTAGGGGAGCTCATTGCTATTGTGTTGTACATTGTTTACAGATTTTTCATCAGAAGAGCAAGGACATATCTACTTTCAAAAGATAAAATTCATCATGATTTTCTTCTGCTACTTTAATTCAAATTCAGGATTATAAGGTTTTATTTAGCCTCATTGTTCTTTATGCCTATAACCCACTCACCTATACTAAACTCAAGCTCTCAAAAAAGTCAACATAAGCATTCATTTATTTTATTCCACTAAACAGACAAAACAGTCTAAGAATAATAAAACCAACATTGCAAACAACAATATAGTAACTGGGTACACATGATTTAAAATATTTCTGTAGTTATTTTGTCTTTAGGATTTATCCTACTTTGAGTATATAGTCTAATGTGTTTTAGAATATCTTGAAAAAGTTCCTCTGTGTGTGTGTGTGTGTGTGTGTGTGTGTGTGTGTGTGTGTGGTTATGCTATTGACTTAGGTTCATTTCCTTCACTTTGCTTTAAAATTTTGGGAAAGTCTTTAAAATTATTTTTTAATTATTACCCAGTGAAAAGAGGGGAGGCAGAGACAGACTCCCTCATGTGCCCCAACTGGGATCCACCCGGCAATCCCACTAGGGGGCGATGCTCTGCCCATTCTGGGGCATTGCTCCAATGCTCAGCAGCCGAACTCTTGCTAGCACTTGAGGCAGAAGCCATGGAACCATCCTCAGTGACCCAGGCCAACTTGCTCCAGTTGAGCCATGACTACAAAAGGGAAAGAGAGAGACAGAGAGAAACAGAGAGAGAGAGAGAGAGAGAGAGAGAGAGAGAAGCGAGAGGGGGAAGGGTGGAGAAGCAGATGGGTGCTTCTCCTGACTGGGAATTGAACCTGGGACATCCACATGCCGGGCTCATGCTCTATCACTGAGCCAACCAGCCAGGGCTAAAATTTAAATTTTAAATTTGGTTTATACCAATATCTCCTCTTCATATTAAAGCTTATCTAGATGCTGGTGTTTCTCCTACTTAAATTTTGTTTAATTTTCTTTTATTTCCTTGAATTCTGGAGGTCTGCTCTGTCTTGCTTCCTTTGACCACCATTAATTTTCTACACATCTTTGCTTCAAGCTGAAGACCTCCTCAGTTTTTAAGATCTACACCCAGTTTTCACCAACACACTTTATGTGCACAAGAGACTTTAAATTATGGATTCCCTGTGGGTAATGGGGAAGACTTATAGGTAATCACTAAGATTGAATTATGGGCATTATACTTGAAAATCAGTCACAGTCCCCCACAGGCCCTAGCCTGCTGCCACCTTTTTGCTTCCTGAGGCCTCTCTCCCATTTTCTGGCTCAAACCACAGACTCAAAGTTACTCATTTATCCTCCCCCCACCACCACCCAGGAGAAACAGCTTTATTGGGATTAGCATCTAGAGAAAAAAAAAGTAGTCCCTGATCTGTCATAGCAGGTTGAGGAATACAGACAGGGCACACATGTCATTATGGCAGTAAGTAAAGGCAATGCAAGTCTTCTGGGAAAATAGTTTTCTACCCCTAAAACACTTTACTAAACTGCTATGAAAAAAGTATTATTACCTATGTCACCTCAACTACCAACATTACAAATATGAGGATATATCACATTTATTAATTTTATTCTCTTTCACAGATAGCTCAAAGTTTCATCATTTTCCAGAGTTGCCTACTCTTCTTGGTAGTTATAAGGCAAGTTGAAAAAGGGCAGGGCTACAAGTGAACGACTTAAATTCACACCTTAAGGAACTAGAAAAAGAAGAACAAAGACAACCCAAAACCAGCCGAAGAAAGGAGATAATAAAAATCAGAGCAGAAACAAATGAAATAGAGAACAGAAAAACTATAGAAAAAATTAATAGAACAAGGAGCTGGTTCTTTGAAAAGATCAACAAAATTGACAAACCCTTGGCAAGACTTACCAAGGAAAAAAGAGAAAGAACTCATATAAACAAAATCCAAAATGAAAGAGGAGAAATCACCACGGACACCATAGATATACAAAGAATTATTGTAGAATACTATGAAAAACTTTATGCCACTAAATTCAACAACCTAGAAGAAATGGATAAATTCCTAGAACAATACAACTTTCCTAGACTGAGTCAAGAAGAAGCAGAAAGCCTAAACAGACCTATCAGTAGAGAAGAAATAGAAAAAACCATTAAAAACCTCCCCAAAAATAAAAGTCCAGGCCCAGACGGCTATACCAGTGAATTTTATCAAACATTCAAAGAAGACTTGGTTCCTATTCTACTCAAAGTCTTCCAAAAAATTGAAGAAGAAGCAATACTTCCAAACACATTTTATGAAGCCAACATAACCCTCATACCAAAACCAGGCAAGGATGGCACAAAAAAAGAAAACTACAGACCAATATCTCTAATGAATACAGATGCTAAAATACTAAACAAAATACTAGCAAATCGAATACAACAACATATTAAAAAATAATACATCATGATCAAGTGGGATTCATCCCAGAATCTCAAGGATGGTTCAACATACGTAAAACGGTTAACGTAATACACCATATCAACAAAACAAAGAACAAAAACCACATGATCTTATCAATAGACACAGAAAAGGCTTTCAATAAAATACAACACAATTTTATGTTTAAGACCCTCAACAAAATGGGTATAGAAGGAAAATATCTCAACATGATAAAGGCCATATATGATAAACCATCAGCTAACATCATATTAAATGGCACAAAACTGAAGGCTTTCCCCCTTAAATCAGGAACAAGACAGGGTTGTCCACTCTCTCCACTCTTATTTAATGTGGTACTAGAGGTTCTAGCCAGAGCAATCAGGCAAGACAAAGAAATAAAAGGCATCCATATCGGAAAAGAAGAAATAAAGGTATCACTTTTTGCAGATGATATGATCCTATACATCGAAAACCCCAAAGAATCCACAAAACGACTACTAGAAACAATAAGCCAATACAGTAAGGTCGCAGGATACAAAATTAACATACAGAAGTCAATAGCCTTTCTATATGCCAACAATAAAACATTTGAGAACGAACTCAAAAGAATAATCCCCTTCACAATTGCAACAAAAAAAAATAAAATACTTAGGAATAAACATAACAAAGAATGTAAAGGACTTATATAATGAAAACTATAAACCATTGTTAAGGGAAATCGAAAAAGATATAATGAGATGGAAGAATATTTCTTGTTCTTGGCTAGGAAGAATAAATACAATCAAGATGGCTAGATTACCCAAAGCAATATACAAATTTAATGCAATTCCCATCAAACTTCCAATGACATTTTTTAAAGAAATAGAGCAAAAAATCATCAGATTTATATGGAACTATAAAAAACCCCGAATAGCCAAAGCAATCCTAAAGAAAAAGAATGAAGCTGGGGGCATTACAATACCTGACTTCAAACTCTATTATAGGGCCACGACAATCAAAACAGCATGGTATTGGCAGAAAAATAGACACTCAGACCAATGGAACAGAATAGAAAACCCAGAAATAAAACCACATATATATAGTCAAATAATTTTGATAAAGGGGCCAACAACACACAATGAAGAAAAGAAAGCCTCTTCAATAAATGGTGCTGGGAAAACTGGAAAGCCACATGGAAAAGAATGAAACTGGACTATAGTTTGTCCCCCTGTACTAAAAATTAATTCAAAATGGATCAAAGATCTAAACATAAGACCTGAAACAATTAAGTACATAGAAGAAGACATAGGTACTCAACTCATGGACCTGGGTTTTAAAGAGCATTTTATGAATTTGACTCCAAAGGCAAGAGAAGTGAAGGCAAAAATTAATGAATGGGACTACATCAGACTAAGAAGTTTTTGCTCAGCAAGAGAAACTGATAACAAAATAAACAGACAGCCAACTAAATGGGAAATGATATTTTCAAACAACAGCTCAGATAAGGGCCTAATATCCAAAATATACAAAGAACTCATAAAACTCAACAACAAACAAACAAACAAACAATCCAATAAAAAAATGGGAAGAGGACATGAACAGACACTTCTCCCAGGAAGAAATACAAATGGTCAACAGATATATGAAAAGATGCTCATCTTCTTTAGTTATTAGAGAAATGCAAATCAAAACTGCAATGAGATACCACCTCACACCTGTTCGATTAGCTATTATTAGCAAGACAGGTAATAGCAAATGTTGGAGAGGCTGTGGAGAAAAAGGAACCCTCACATACTGTTGGTGGGAATGTAAAGTAGTACAACCATTATGGAAGAAAGTATGGTGGTTCCTCAGAAAACTGAAAATAGAACTACCTTATGACCCAGCAATCCCTCTACTGGATATATACCCCAAAACTCAGAAACATTGATACGTAAAGACACATGCAGCCCCATGTTCATTGCAGCATTGTTCACAGTGGCCAGGACATGGAAACAACCAAAAAGCCCATCAATAGATGACTGGATAAAGAAGATGTGTCACATATACACTATAGAATACTACTCAGCCATAAGAAATGATGACATCGGATCATTTACAGCAAAATGGTGGGATCTTGATAACATGATATGAAGTGAAATAAGTAAATCAGAAAAACCAGGAACTGCATTATTCCATATGTAGGTGGGACATAAAAATGAGATTAAGAGACATTGATAAGAGTGTGGTGGTTATAGGGGGAGGGGGGAGAGGGAGAGGGAAAGCGGGAGGGGGAGAGGCACAAAGAAAACTAGATAGAAGGTGACAGAGGACAATCTGACTTTGGGTGATGGGTATGCAACATAATTGAAAGACAAGATAACCTGGACATGTTATCTTTGAATATATGTATCCTGATTTATTGATGTTGCCCCATTAAAAAAATAAAATTATTAAAAAAAAAAAAAGGGGGGGCGGGGCTAATCTTACTGGCCCACTGAAATTTTCCCATTTTCCCTCATCATTTAGGGCCAGGTCATAGAGGCAACTCAGACTTGGGGAGGAGGGCTATCTCCCCCAGCACAATAGCTCAGTAAAGCATCTGAGGCATATGGCTAGCCAGGCTGGTGAGAAATTGTGGGCAGGAAGGTACAGCCCTGTAACTATCAGGAAGAAGAGGGATGCTTGCTGTTTTGGGTGCCTTCAGTGTTTATAAGCTTTTTCCATCTTCTTCATCTTCTCTCCCAGTCCTGGCCCTGCATGCCAGGTGCCTAGGGATTCACAGAAGGCTGACCAGGGCAGTGGGTCTGGAGAGGGGTATGGAGATGGCTGTAGCCAGAGCAAGGGCATCTGGGGAAAAATAGGACTTCCAAAGGGGGCCCTAGGGAACATGTGTACAGTAAGGGTGGTGACAGAACTATAGACTTCAGGGACTTCAGGGAGAGTTGGGGACCATGGAGGGCACGGTCCTCGCTCCTGTTCACTGGGACTCAGTACCTCAGTAACCTTGCTAAGTCTGTGCCTGTTCTCAACTCCTCCTTATTCTCCTGTCACATTCTAAAACAGAGTGACTTCCCCTTTCAACCCAAACAAAGCTCTTGACCTGGGTTCCTATATCCAAGCACCCATTAAGCTGTCCTACAGACACAGGGCCATCTACTTAGGGTCCCTACATTTTTGCAGTTCAAAACATTGGCAGAAGCTTAGAAATCATGTATTTCCTGGTTAGCTGGTCACCAGGTTTAGTCTGTCTCTCCCTGCCCCTCCTTCCAGAGCCAGACTCCAGTGCCTCTGGAGCTTTTTCTTCCTCTTTTGTCAAACTGTGGAAGCATCAGAAAAAGTAGAAACCACACATAGTCCAGAAAGTGTGACAGTATACCAGAGGACAATAGTTGAACACAACAAATTTTGCCTTTTATTTCCCCTCTCAGTTCCTTTGCTGAAACAGATGAGCGTTCTGTGTCTGCCTGAAACCGTGGATCACATAATAGCTGTCTCAGCCTGCTGGCGCCTTTTCTCCACTCCCAGGGTCCTGCTGCTGCCTGCAGACCGGCAGGAATGCAGAGATCTCAGACCCTTTAAAGACTGGCAGTTTCTCTCTCAGTCTGTAATCAGAAAGACACTAACACAGCCGGTAAAAGTCGCCTCCAAATTAAATACAATAAAAAAAATGCAACTGTACTCTGGCTAAACTGTGCGTTAAATATATAATTAATAAAATCACATTTGTTCTCCCCTACAAAGAGTGTCAATATCTCCCTAGGTGTCACGTGGCTAAGTCCTGTGGTGGAAGGCCTACTCCAGTCCAAAGTGACGAATGGGCAGAGGCTCTGGCCTGCACCCACTCTCTCTGGCCTTTGACTGACTGACTGTTCTTCCCATCATCCCTCAGTAGCCGGTGGTTCCAGGCCAGTGAGCACTCAGCTATGTTTTGGAATGGTCGGCATCCAGGGGACAGATGGAACGTAGGACCGGTCCACAAACACTGGTCAGTGAACCCTATGTGAGCTGTGCCTGCTTGCAGAGCACTGAGCACTCTGGTCCCAGTTCCTGGTCCGGGCATCATCTGAGTCTTCCCCAATGGAATCATTGCCTGACTACAGGGGGACACTTTTGTCTACTTGTTTTGTCATTATCCATCTAACTTTAGAGAAAACAAAGATGTTTTGAGAGCCAGATGCCCACCATATCGGCATGCCTTCTCTAACTACCCTCTCCTGTCCCCTCTCCCAGTTCCAGAAGGATAATCTGGTTCTAAAAAGGCAGAGGTGGCGCTGACGGGGTGGGGGAGGGGTGAGCCCGTTGAACAGCCACCAACCGAAGTCCCTCTCCTTTGGCTATCTGGTCTGACCAGAAAAGTCCAATCTCGTATTTCTCAGCTGCTTTCTGTCATGCTATTCCCTATTATAGCTTTCATAGTTTCTTGCCTTGAAAATTGTTGAGAAACGCCGCTTTTGGAGACTGTGCTCAGAGAGTGATTGTGACCCTTGTTTCTCCTCCTAGCTGACGAGGGCTGCCCGGAAACATTTGCTCCCATGGCTTCTGGGCTGTTAATTATGGGCACTGAAACTTCACCTTGAGTTCTTCTGTGCCTTTTCTTTCTTTGGCTGAAAGCCCCGCCCTCTGGAGCAACCTCCAATGCCCGCTCCCATGGTCTGGTTCTCAGAGTGCTGGGTGGAGTCTGGGCTCTGGATCCTGGGATTTCCGATCAACCTGACATTTTACCTCTATAGGTTTTGTGCAATTCTAGTGACTGTATTTTGGGAACCCCAAGTCAGGGTAAAAATGGACATTTTAAAATAGATGTATGGGATCTGTATAATAGAATATTTCCACACTAGGAGAATCAGTGCTGTATGATGAGCCTGGTGGGTTACAGTCACAGGAAGATAATCACAAACTCAGCAGCGGGGCGCTCTGCTGCCGTAGCCACTCCCTGCCATTTCTGAGAACCTAAAGTAGGTTGCCATTTCTGGACATGAGCCATATGTCCCTAGTCAGACCTTATTCTCTCTGTGACCTGTAAAACAAAAGTGTTTTAATAGAAAATCCCTGAGATCTTTCCCAACTTTAACGATGGTATGGGGTTATGATCTCCACTATTGATTTATCTTTCATCCTTTCCATATATCCTTAAGAAATCCCAAGAATGAGGAAACTGGACCCTAGCTGACCACTGCTACTTACCAGAATATAAAGTGTTTCTGTCTCTTTTCTCCTAAGCCAAATTCAGGTGATTTGCAAAAGCCCCATTGGGGAAATCGTGTCTCTGAATCACTTACTCTGTTTATTTATTTGCACTAAAATTTAGTACAACACTGCATTTATAGAAACAGTGTGTACAGGTTCAGCATGAATCCCAACCATTAATGGAAAAATAAATTAAAATCCTTCCATTCTCAACCTAAAGAATCTCGGCACATTTATGGATAAGACTAATGTTATTAAACAAGGTTTTAGAGGAGACACAGGAGACTGTGTCCTTGACATAACTGAGCCGAATATGTTTTATTGTGAAATTCTCAAGGAATTGAATTGCAAACCAGAGCTCAGAAGCCCACAACGGTGGGTGACAGAACTGTCTGGTGAGCAAGTCTAAGGGACAATAAGGGGAAGGTGAGAGAGTTCTCCAAACATCGGTTTCCCAGGACCTTCCAAGAACCAGTTCCTCAGAGAGATGCTTTTACACGACTCACTTGGTGGTGACCCTCTGAGAGGGAGTCCCAAGCAGCCCATGCTTCCTGCTGCTCTATTAGGTTTTCTGCTCTGGAAATATATGGTTGCAGGAGTGGGAGGTAGTGGACATTGAGGACCAGGGAGTAATCAACACTTCTGCCTATATTAAAAAAACAACAACCCACAAAAACTCTGAAGGTTTGCCCCGATTAAATTAAATGTGGTGCTGGGCACGCCATCCAGGCTGCTTCCTCTGACAAAGACAGATGGAATCCACACACTTTTTCTTTCTTTCTTCTTTTTCCTTAAATTTCAATCTGCTTTTCTTTCTTTTGTCTTTATCGAATTTATTGGGGTGACATTGGTTTGCAAAACCATACAGGTTTCAAGTGTACAAGTCAATGAAACATCATCTGCATTGCGCACCCCTTGCTCCAAGAAAAGTCTCTTTCTGTCCCATTCTCCCCCACCCCTTCTCCTCCCTCACCACATGCCCTCTCACCCTGGCTATGGCCTCACTGTTGTCTGTGTCTGTCTACGTGTTTTATATAGATATATTTTTACTTAATCCCTTTGCCTTCTTTCATCCAGCCCCTCAAATCCCCTCCCCTCTGACAGCTCTCAGTCTGTTTCATCTGTTCATCATGCCTC
Organism: Saccopteryx leptura; assembly: GCF_036850995.1. Lineage (NCBI taxonomy): Eukaryota > Metazoa > Chordata > Mammalia > Chiroptera > Emballonuridae > Saccopteryx > Saccopteryx leptura. The sequence goes on along the minus strand of NC_089512.1, from coordinate 39,192,828 downwards.
TGTTTCTATTTTGTTCCTCAGTTTATTTTGTTCATTATATTCCACATATAAGGGATATCATATGATATTTGTCTTTCTCTGTCTGACTTAATTCACTTAGTGTAATAACCTGAAGGTCTGTCCATGCTGTCGCAAAAGGAGCGATTTCCTTTCCTTTCATGGGCGAGTAGTATTCCATTGCACACACTCTTTCTTTCAACCCACATGTGTTGAGTACCTATTCAATACTTCCCATGTTGATGTCGCAACCTAGTGGGGCTGCAAGCCCACCAACAAGGAATTATAATGCAGTGTGGTCAGGGCTATGATCAGTTAGATACAGGCTACCCTGGGAGCACAGAGCGGGAGCCCTGAACCTGCCTGGCCATTAGGGGAAATCTGGGCAGCATCTCTTAGGGCAAACATGGGCTCAGTCTCTAAGGACAATGTCTGAGTGAGAGAGAGCAAGCGGAAGTGAGCAAGAGAGGTCATTTACAATTCTGTCATTCATAAATCTGTCCGAAGCTTTTTGGAAGACATTTATATTTCCTGCCAGCACCACCTCTTGGGGGTGATGAATTCCTATACGTTCCAATCCGTTTATTACTCACTGTGAGAGAAATTGCTTCCTTTTATGTCTGGGAGTAAACCTGGATCACATTTTACAGGGTATTTCCTAGTCACAGAGTTTTGGAATTTTTTGAGTAAGTCTGTGCCCCATAGATCCTCAAGATTCTTGGTTCTGTGGACCTAAATCTCTTTCCCTGTCAGTGTATATTTTATTTTTATTGAATTTATTGGGGTGACATTGATTTGCAAAACCGTACAGGTTTCAAGTGTACAACACAACAAAACATCATCTGCACACTGCATTGTCCACCCATCCTCCCGAGCAAACTCTCGTTATGTGCCCGTTTCCTCGCCCTCCCTTCGCCCGCCTCCACCTACCCCACCCCCTTTCCCTCTGGCTGTCCCCACACTGTTGTCTGTATCTTTGTGTTATATATATGATATATATATGTTTTTTTAGTTAATCCCTTCACCCTCTTTCATCCAGTCCCTCTTTCCCCCTCTCCTCTGACAGCTGTCCATCTGTTCCATGTGTTTATGCCTCTGTTTCTATTTTGTTTGTCAATTTATTTTGTTTATTAGATTCCACACATAAGTAAGATCATATGATATCTGTCTTTCTCTGACTGGCTTATTCCACTTAGCAGAATAATCTCTGGGTCCATCCATGCTGTTGTGGAAAATAAGTTCCCTCCTTTTTTATGGCTGCATACTGTTCCATTGTGTAAATGTATCCACTCATCCATGGGTGGGCACTTGGGCTGCTTCCAATTCTTGGCTATTGTAAATAATGCTGCAGTGAACATAGGGGTGCATATGTTCTTTTGAATTAGTTTTTCTGGATTACTAGAATATATTTCCAGAAGTTGGATCAGTGGGTCAAAAAGCACATCCATTTTAAGATTTTTGAGGGAACTCATACTGCTTTCCAGAGTGGCTGCACCAGTCTGCATTCCCACCAGCAGTGCAGGAGGGTTCCCTTTTCTCCACATCCTTGCCAGCATTTGTTTGTTGATTTATTGATGATAGACATCTGGCAGGTGTGAGGTGATATCTCATTGTGGTTTTAATTTGCATCTGTCTGATGATTAGTGATGTTGAGCATTTTTTTTCATGTCTATAGGCCATCTGAATGTCCTCTTTGGAGAAGTGTCTATTCAGGTCCTTCACTCATTTTTTAATTGGATTGTTTGTCCCCCAATGGGAGACTCTTTTGATCTGTACTCCTGAGCCCACAGAGGCTGAGGTTGCTCCTGAAACTGGCTGCACCACCCTTAACCTGCAGTGTGCTCCTCCAGGGGCAACTAGAGGTAGAGACTCAGGTAGAGACTGAGTGGTTTGGCTCTGGACTATGGGCCACATTCTCATTGAGTGCCTACTAGTCCTGTCCTCCCAACCCTGGTTGCCCACCCTACTGAGTTCCCAACCTATGGAACCTGTGGCTCATAGCCCATCTGGGTCCACTCTACAGTCTTCCTTCAGAAAGCCCTGGAGAAAGACCAGCCTGTGGTTCATAGCCCATCTGGGTCCACTCTACAGTCTTCCTTCAGAAAGCCCTGGAGAAAGACCAGCCTGTGGTTCATAGCCCATCTGGGTCCACTCTACAGTCTTCCTTCAGAAAGCCCTGGAGAAAGACCAGCCAACCTCAGAGGGAGGCAGGGTAGCTGACAGGTGGAGGTGGACCTCAGGGAGCCTTGGTCCTTTTACAGATCTGCCCCCAGCTGTAAGCAGAAGGAAGCTGGCCCTTATACACAAATTGGCTCCTCTCATGCACACCCACGTCTAAAAGACAGTGCTACAAACAGTGAACAGCATGGTAGCTACAGACAGATAGCCCAAGGCTGGTTACATACAACATCTGACATTGAGCTGTACCTGAATCTCACCCTAGTGGCTCCAGAACCAACACAACCAGTGGTGGGCTTCAGACCACACCAGAGCTTGACCCAACTAGCCACAGAAGTGGCACCTTCTAAGTGGGACTCCGACTAGCACCGGACCCTCCTGGAACAACTTCACCTTGGGGAAGAACCCTTGCATAGAGTCTTACACACGCTGATTGAGGTTTAACCTTTTAGACAGCCAGCCTGAAGTGTTCACTCTACCCATGAAAGGGCCAACAACTTTCAAAACCTTCTGAGTCTTTAGACTGAAGACCCTAGCCTTTCAGCCAGTCTGCTATTCCCATTTCATTTGTCCTTCTCAGAATCTTTAGCGTTGGGACTTTCTGGGCTGTGGTGGCCAGAACATCCTCAACCACCCTGTTTTATAGGAAAACAAAAAAGCTGCTTTGTATAAAGGAAGAAAAGTAGTTTTGCTTTCTGTTTCCGATAATACAGTGAGGGAACACAATTGACTAAGAAAGGCTCCAGGGCTGGACCGCCTGTGTCTGAACCATCTTCATGCCTCCAGTGCCTTGCCTACAAACTAATGTGGTCAATGCTCACAGGAGGGCGTCTATAGAGGAACCGAGGGAAAGACTATCCTGGGTACTGGTGGGTCCCAGTCTTCCATCATTACCGAGAACCCAGACTCTATGCCTTATACTCAGAGTACTGCTTTTTTATTTTAAAATTTTACTTCTGACCTTCCTAACCTCTCATCAAAATGGTAGACGCTTCCTCAGTGTCACACTTTTTACTGCCCGGTGAAGTTATTTATTTATAGTGCTTTTTTTTTTTTTAACAAAATTATTGTGTTTTTATGATTACCAAGTGAAAAATGCTCATGGGAGAGCCCTTGGAAAATGCCAAAAGGCTAAAGTAGAAATGTAAAATCATGCACAATTTAACCATAGCGCAATACATTTCTTCCCAGTTTTTTTCCATGACACAGATATCATTTTTCTTTTTACAAAATTAGGGTTTTTCTGAGTATCATGCATTAATTTTTCTTAGGAAATAGCACATCATGAACATTTTTACATGTTGAAGAATATTCTTTGAAACCATCATTTGAAATGTTTTATAGTCTGTCAAATGGATATAAATTTGATTAATCTCCTTTGAATAGGTCAATGTTTTTGCTCTTACAAATATTTCTATTTTTCTTGATATCGTAACGGTCCATCAGGTCTGATTATTCCTGTCCAGCAGACATGATTGGAATGCCCTATTTAACTCAGTGGTCCCCAATGTGAGGTGTGGTCACCCAATGTGTAAGGTGGTCTGGAACATGGAAGAAACTATTATAACACAGGAGTTTTTCTCTTATTCTCTCACAATTTCTTTTTAATGCCCATTTGAAAATCAGCATAATATACCAGCATAGGAGTACATGTATGCAATCTGCTTGTAAGTGGCTCTATTCAAAAGTCTCATCTCAGATTTTTTTTTTCTTTGAGCAGGTTGCAGTCAAAATCATCTGGAGAAACTGAGCTACACCACCCAGAAAATTAGTAAAGCTTTATTTCGCTTGGACCTTTCCCGAAGCTCTGAGATTTTAGGACAAGCTGGATTATGAAGGCCTCCAAGATTTACTAGCTCTTGGTAGCTTTTCTCTGTCACCGTCAGCCATGGGGTCTCCCTTTTTGGCTGAGAGACTCGACGTCAGGGTTTCCTGGGTTGACCTTCCTCCCTTTCTGTGAACAACCATCAGATGCCACGCACTCCTCCTGACTTCCTGTGCCATTTCTGCCTCCTGACTAACTGAGGAAGTCAGGTTTCACTGCGCAAAGCTCGCCTATGTTTATTTCCTCTAATCTCTACTTCCCTGCTACCTAGCATTGGAGTACTTACTATTATTTCTTTTTACTATTTTCTGAAAATTTTTTCATGATCCCTTCACTCTTTTAAATATTTTTTTAAAAAGACTTCCCCAGCCCTGGCCGGTTGGCTCAGTGGTAGAGCATCGGGCTGGCGTGCAGGAGTCCCAGGTTCAATTCCCGGCCAGGGCACACAGGAGAAGCACCCATCTGCTTCTCCACCCCTCCCCCTCTCCTTCCTCTCTGTCTCTCTCTTCCCCTCCCACAGCCAAGGCTCCATTGGAGCAAAGATGGCCTGGGCGCTGAGGATGGCTCTGTGGCCTCTGCCTCAGGCACTAGAATGGCTCTGGTTGCAATAGAGCGACACCCCAGATGGTCAGAGCATCCCCCCCTGGTGGGCGTGCCAGGTGGATCCCGGTCGGGTGCATGCGGGAGTCTGTCTGACTGCCTCCCCATTTCCAACTTCAGAAAAATACAAAAAAAAAAAAAAAAAAAAAAAAAAAGACTCCCCCCAACCCCAACCAATAAAAAAAAAAAATTAAAAGTAAATATACACTGTTTCTTTAAACTGTTGCTAGTCCCTTGCAATTTTATAACGTTTATTTTTGTTATCAGCTTTACTCAGGTATAATTGATGCACCATAAATTGCACATTTTTAACATATACAATTTGATAAGTTTTGACATATGCATACTCCTGCAAAACCATCATCACAATAAAAGTAATGAACATATTCATCACCCACAAGAGTTTACCCAAAATGTTGAGACCTATTTTTCCACTGGCCCTTATCAATTCCCATTGTTCTCAGGTGACCACCAATCAATGTATTTTATGTCAATCATAAATTGGTTTGCATATTTTAAAGTTGATATAAATAAAAATCATTCAGTATACTTTTTAAAAATTATTGTTATTTAGTGAGAGGAGGGGAGGCAGAGACAAACTCTCATGCACCTCGACTGGGATCCAACTAGCAATCCCACTAGGGAGTGATGCTTCCCATCTGGGATGTTGCTTCATTGATCAGCAACCCAGCTCCTCTTAGCACCTCAGGCAGAGGCCATAGAGCCATCCTCAGTGCCCTGGGCCAACTCGTTCCAATAGAGCCATGGTTGCAGGAGGGCAGAGGGAGACAGAGAGAGAGAGAGAGAGAGAGAGAGAGAGAGAACTGAGATGGGGAGGGGTGGAGAAGCAGATTGGTGCTTCTCTTGTGTGCCCTGACTGGGAATTGAACCTGGGACATCCACATGCCAGGCTGATGCTCTACCACTAAGCCAACCAGCCAGGGCCTCAGTATACTTTTTTGACTATCATCTTTAATTTAACTTGGCATTATTATTTTGAAATTCATCAGTGTTGTTGTATTAGTAGTTCATTCTTTCTTACTGTTGAGTAGTATTGTATAGATGTTCCACAGTTTGTTTATTCATTTGCTTGTTGATGGACATTTGGGTGGTTTTCAGTTACTGGCTTTTACAAATAAAATTGCAAGGAGCACTTGTTTACAAGTCTGCGCTTTCTTTTCTCTTGGGTAAATACCTTGGAGAAGAATGGCTGAATCATATAACTGGTATTAGTTTAAATTTTGAAATTCTAAACTGTTTTCCAAAGTGGTTGTACCATATTACATTCTATGTATGCTGTATGAGAGTTCCATTCACTCCAGATCCTTACTGACACTTGGTACGGTCAGTGTTTATAATTTCAGCCATTTCGGTACGTAGAAGTAGCCCACTGAAGTTTATATAACATTTCTCCACTGGCAGATGATGTTGAGCATCCTTTCAGGTGCTTACTTGCCATCTGTATATCTTCTTTATTGAAGTGTCTTTTCAAACATTTTACCCAATTAAAAAAAAAGTTGTCTCATTATTAATTTTTGAGAATCCTTTCTTTATTTTGGATAACCTTTATTTGTTTATTATTTATTGATTTATTAATTCTTTAACTTTCTACCAATCTGTAGCATGTCTTTTGATTCCCTTACAGTGTACTTTGAAGAATAAGAGTATTAATTTTGATGAAATAAGATTTATCTTTTTTTTTTTCTTTTACAGATTGGGCTTTTGGTGCCATAACTAACATTAATCCAAAGTACAATGATTTCTCCTATGTTTTATGATAGAAATTTATAGTTTTAGGTTATAAATTTAGGTCTATGATCCATTCTGAGTTCATTTTTGCTTAGACTGTTCTCTTTCCACTCAATTGATCTTGCTTCTTTGTTATAATCAGTTGCTCATGTATGTGTAGACACTGTTTTTGGACTCTCTGTTGTCTTCCATTGGTATATTTGCCTATCTTGAGGCCAATACCAAACTTTCCTGGTTATTGTAGCTTTATAATGTCTTGAAATGAGGTAGTATTAGTTGTCTACGTTGCTTTTTTTCAAAATTGTTTTGGCTATTTTTGGACCTTTGCATTTCCATATGATTTTCCCCCTTCTCTCCCCCAGTTTTATTGAGATATAACTGATAAACAAAAACTATGTACATTTAGGGTGTAAAACATGGTGATTTAATGTACATATACACTGTAAAATTATTACTACAATCAAGTTAATTAACACATCTATCACCTCACAGTTACCACTTTTTTTTCTTGTGAGAATACAGAATCTACTCTCAGAAAAATTCAAAATTTAAGTATACAATACAGTATTATTAACTATATTCACCATCATGTATAGTATTAGATTTTCAGGACTTACTCATTTTATCACTGAAAGTTTGAACCTTTTCACCAACATATCCCTATTACTCCCACCTTGCAACCCCTGGCAATCACTATTATACTCTGGTTCTATGAATTTGAAGTTTTTAGATTCCATACATAAGTGAGAACATTCTGTATTTTTTTTCCATGTCAGGTTTATTATTACATATATATATATATTACCCAGAAAGGAGATTGCTGTAGCATAATAAGTCTATTTTTAATTCTTTGAGGGACCACTATATCATTTTCTATAATAGATGTACCAATTTATATTCCTACTAACAGTGTACACGTATTCCATTTTCTCTAGTCTCTTGTCAGCACTTGTTATCTCTTGTTCTCTTTTCTGATAATAACTATACTAACAGGTATAAGGTGATATCTCATTGTGGCTTTAATTTGCATTTCCCTGATGATTAGTGATGTTGAGCATATTTTCATATACCTGTTGACTATTTGTATATCTTCTTTGGAAAAATGTTAATTCAAATCCTTTGCCCAGTTTTTAATGAGGTTCTTTGTTTCTTGTGCTCTTTTTTCACAGAAACAAACAAAAAAAATAGTTCTAAAATTCATATGGAACCACAAGACCCTGAATAACCAAATCAATTTTGAAAAAGAAGAACAAAGCTAAAGGTATCACACTTCTTGATTTCAAACTATGTTACAAAGCTATAATAATCAAAACAATATGGTTATGGCATAAAAACAGGCACATAGACCAATGGAATAGAATAGAGAGCCCAGAAGTAAACCCATGCATATACAATCACCTAATTTTTGACAAGGTTGCCAAGAATACACATTGGGAGAAAGATAATCTCTTAAATAGTGTTGGGAATACTGGATATCCATGTACAAAATAATGAAATTCAACTTTTATCTTACACCATACACAAAAAATCGACTTGGAATGAATTAAAGACTTAAATGTATGACCTATAACTGTTAAATTCTAGAAGAAAACATGTGGGAAAACCTCTTTGACATTGTCCTTGGCAACAATTTTTTAATGACACCAAAAATACAGGGAGCAAAAAGAAAAATAAACAAGTGGGACTACATCAAACTAAAACATTTATGTAGATCAAATGAAACAGTCAACAAAATAAAATAGCAATCTATGGAATGGGAAAACATATTTGCAAATCATAAAGCTGATAAGGGGTTACTATCTACGTAAATTTTTATAATTATTTTGTCAATGTATAATTATTTTGCCTGGTGAGATTTGATTGAGATTACATTGACTTTGTAAATCAATTTGGGAGATACAACATATTAACAATATTGAGTCTTATGATTCATGAACACAGAATCACTCTCTATGAGTTAGCTTTAATTTCTCTCAGCCTTGTTTCTTAGTTTAAATTGTATAAGTCTTTCACATTTTTTGAGATTGATCCCTAAATAGTTAATTTTTCATGCTGCTCTAAATGGCATTGATTTTTAAAATTTTAACTTTTAATTGTTTATTGCTAGTATATAGAAATACAATTGGCATTTGTATAATGATCTTATATCCCAAAACCTTTCTAAACTTACTCACTAGTTCTAATAGCTTTTTTCTGCAGATTTTATTGAATTTTCTGTGTAAATGATCATGTTATCTGTGAATAAATAAATATACTTTTAATTCTTTTCTTATTTGGATGACTAATTTCTTCTTCTTGACTTATTGAACTGGCTAGAACCTATAGGAAAATGTTAAATAGAAGTGCTGAGACTAGACATCTTTGTCTGATTCTTGATATAATATTAGGCAAAATACATTCAGTCTTTTACAATGAAGTATGCTATTAGCTGTAGATATTTTATACCTGCCCTTTATCACATTACAAAAGTTCTTTTCTATTCCTAGTTTGTTGAGAGTTTTTATCAGAAATAGATGTGTTAATTTTGTTAAATCCCTTTTTTGCCTCAATTGAAATTGATTATAGAGATTTTCTTTTTAGTTTGTTAATATGGTGAAATACATTGATTTTTAAAAATAATTAAAACAGCCTTGCCTACCTAATTACTCTAATTACTAATGATGTATTATCTTTTTTTTTTTTGTTTATCTTTATCTTTGATCTGCTAAAATTTTGTTAAATATATTTGCACCTATATTCATGAGGTGTATTAGCCTGGATGTTTTGTGGGTTTTTTTTGTAATGTCTTTGTCCAATTTTAGTATCAGGTTAGTGCTGGTCTCATGGAATAAACTGGGATTATTTCTTCTGCAAATATTTCATAGAATTCATCAGTGGAATCATGTGGGCTTAGAGTTTCTTTCTGGGAAAGTTTAAAACTACAGATTAAATTCTTTAATCGATATGGTACTATTCTTCCTGAAGGCTATTTCTTCCTAAGTGAACTTTGGCAGTTTTTGTCATTCAAAGAGTTTTATCCACTCTATGTAAATTGTCAAATATACTGTTCTAAAGGTGTTCATTATATTCCTATGACCTTTTTAATATCTGTAGCATATATTGTGATTTTACCTCTCTCATTTCTGTTATAACTAATTTTGTCTTTTTAAAAATTATTCATTAGTCTGGCTAATGGTTCATAAGTCTCCTCAAAGAATCAGTTTGTTTCAATGATTTTTCCCTATGTTGCATTATTATTGATATCTATGCTGATCATTACTATTATTTCCTTCCCCTGCTTACCTTGGGTTTCATTTCTTTATCTTTATTAAAACTTCTTAGGGTAGAATCTGAGGTTACTTACTTGAGACTTTTTTCCTAATATGATCATTTAAGTGCTATAAATTTTTACTTAAGTACAACTTTAGCAGAATCCTGTGAGTTTTGATATGTGGTGTTTTTATTTACTTCCAGTTTAAAATATGTTCTAAATGCACTCTTGATTTCTTTTTTGACATGTGGGTTATTTGAAAGTTTGTTGTTTGTTTTTGAAATATTTGGTAATTTTTCAGAGATCTTTCTGTTATTGTTTTATAATTTATTTTCATTTTGGTCAGAAAATATATGTTATAATCATTCAATTCTTTTAAATTTGTTGAAACATTTTATGTCCCAGACATAATTTAAATCTTGTTTTATGTATATGTTTCACTTGAAAAGAATGTGTATTCTGCTGTTGTGTTTAGGGGGTATTTTTTAAATACCAATTAGGTCAAGTTGATTGATAGTTTTGTTCACATTTAGTGTGTCCTTATCAATTTTTCTGTCTTCTTTTGTTCTATCAATTATTGAGAGAGGGGTATTAAAATCTCCATCAACAAATTGTCACTTTGTCTATTTACCCTTGCATTTATATCAATTTTGCTTTCTGTTTCATGAAGTTCTATTGTTTGAACATAAAAATTTAGGATTGTTATGCCTTCTAGATGAACTGGTCTCCTGATTACTATGAAATAAACTTCTTTATCCCTTGTTGGATGCTAGGTATTTTTGTATGCCTATAAATATTCTTGTGCTTTGCTGTGGGATACAGCTAAATAACCTGGAAAGAGTTTGATCCTTTACATTCTTGTTTTTCATATTCTTTATGTGAGACCCAGGCTGTATTTAGTCTAGGGCTAACTATTCCCCACCACCAAGGCAAGCCCTTTGTGAGTACTCTATCTCAGGCTTTGTGAATCATGAGTTTTTCTAGTTTTATTGGTGGGAACAGATGCTATTCTTGGTCCTACGTGAACAGAATCTGTTATCTCTAATCCTTTCTGGTAGTTCTTTATCCCAGACTTGGCTACTTTCCTCACATGCATGTGCTGATATAGTACTCAAGTGGGATCCTTGTAGATCGCTGGGGTTCTCTCTTTGTTCAGCCTTCTTTTCTCTGTCCTCTGAACTCTAGATGCCTTGGTCTCCCTAAACTCTCAGCTCTGAACCCTACACTCAAGAAGTCCACTGGCTCCATCTGGTTTCCCTCTTCTTGCCCCATAGTCTGAAAACATTCTCAAGGCTGTAAGCTGGGGCAATCGTAAAACTCATCTCATTTGTTTTCTGTCTCTTAGGCATCATTGTCCCTGATATCCAATGTTTTAAAAACTATTCTTTCATGGTGTTTTTTAAAATGCTCTGTGTTTTACATTTGTTTATTTCTGACAGGAGGTTAAATTTGTCCCTGTTATTCCATCTTAGCCCAGAAGTGGAAGAACTATAAATAGTTTTAAATTCAACTTGATTTTACTAGTCTGTTTTCAGATAAAATCAGTTTTCTAGCATACAAATTTAAAAATTATAGAAAAATTATTCTCAACTAGGTTTTACTTTTTAAATCAACTTTACTGAGGAATAAGTCACATAGTATAAAACGCATGTATTTTAAGTGACCATTTTAAAGAGTTTTGACAAATGGACATACCTGTTTGACCTCATTCATGATATAGAACATTTATATTACCCCATAAAGTCCTTTTCAATGATGTTTTAATATGCAATTATGAAAAATCAGTTGAACTCTATGCATTGCTTCCAGAGCTAGGGAAAGGAAGCCATATACTGAACTGCCTCCACTTCTTGTGTTGGCTCTAGATCCTGCTCCACAGTGTTATCTTCTTGGTCCAGGTATGCTGACTCATATGTGACTCTGCAAAATGGATCACCAGTCATCAGGACTTGGGTAATTTTTGAAAGCAGGTAGAGTGCAACAATGAGATGAGGAATTGTTTTGGGAATTCAGTGTTCTCTGTTGACAGTCATGGGATGCATTAGGCTATAATACAGTTTCTACCTGGGACCCCTGGGACCTTCATTTCTGAGATTTTTGAGATCATTTGTTACATAGCATTATTACTACAATAACTAACTGACACATGGTGCTTGATAAATATCTCCAGACTGCTTTCCAAAAATGTTGTATTTAAATTTATACTGTACTACTGTCTTGCCAAACTGGATATTATTTTATTTTATTTTTTTTTCAGTTTTGTTTGAGATGTAATTGACATACATCACTGTATAAGTTTAAAGCATATAACATAATGTATTGTTATTTTTAACTTCTGAAAGTTTAATAGGCTAAATCATACATAGCCTATTATTTAGTTACTGTTTTGTTTTTCTGAAATATCCTTGAACTTCTGAGATCCCTGTGAGCCATGCCAGCATGAAGCACTGATGGATCTCATTTCCCTCCTGATAGGTGCACAGAGGGGACCGTGCATGCAGCTGGCAGTATAAGAAGCCAAAAACAGGAGTTGACAGCAGATCATAAAGCCCCTGGGATTGTGTCTTATTGAAATAGATCACCTTGTTTCCAAACATTTATTGATTTCCCTTTTGACTCTTACTCTTCCATTTGCAGTCCTTTGTTTGCAGTTCCCCAGGTTTCCAGTGTTTACCGTGCACTAGGCACTGTGCTGGCAGACCAGGCACTGGATCCTATAATAAGCATCGCCACCTCTGTGCCATCACACTCATCTTTTTCTTGTTGTCCAGCTTCTCTCTGCCCCACTGGCTGCCTGCTCAGACTTCACATCCTGGCCCTGGTCACTGTGTTGCTCCTGTATCTCTCTAGCCTATTAGGGACCTGCGGACTCTTCCTCAAACACACCTCACCTGGCACATGGAAACAGCAGCAACAGCAAGTGAGTCCCGCTGTGAGTGAGTGAGGCTGGGCGAGGGGACAGCTGACCCTTTCTCCTCTATGGACTCAGGCTCAATACATCATCATTATTTTAATTGGCAAGGTTAGATATTTTTTCTATATTTTTATTTACTAGTTAAGGCTTCCTTTTTATGAATTTTCTGTTCATGTCCTTTGTCTACTTATCTATTGAGGTCTTGATTTAAAAAAAATCAATTCGTATGAATTTTTTATGTAGCAAAGATATTAAGCCATTTCTACAGTTTGCTGCAAAACTCTTTTCTCTCTCCAATATTTGTTTCCTTGGCTTTTGCTATATAGAAAATATGTTTTCTGAATGTAAAGTTTACACCCATAAATAAGAAAGGCCATATTTAAATGTGTGTACCTTTCTCTTATCTTTACATAGCCTGTAATATGTTTTCTCAGGCAGTTTAAGTCTCACTCTGGAATACTCAGATTAGCGGCCAAGGATGTATTCAGGAGGTAGGAGAAATTGGATCCCTCTGTGACAAGAATGGCTAATGACATTTTCTCCCTGATGAGGCTCGATAGCCCATTCTTCATTTATGCGTTCTAAAATATATATTGAGCATCCACTCTATGCCAGGCACTGCTGTCTGGGACATTCTAGGCCCTGGTTTAATGATCACTGAGATTTAATTGAGGTTTGATGAGATGGATGAACCATACACTATATCAATAAAGTTGAGTCTTGCCTTCATCATATTCTTAGAATTATTAACTAGGGTCTGTGGAGACAATCTCGAATGAACGAGAAAGATATAGTCCATGCCCTCCAAGGGTTCACAGAGGATTGGAGAAGGCAGACAAGTAAAAGACAATTATAATAAAATGTGGCAGGATTTGTGATGGAGGACTTGGGTGGGGGTGGAGAGCCTCTCAGGACATCTAGCCCAGATTTGAGAGACAAGGAGATCTTTTGGAGGCAATGAAAACTAAATTTAAGATCTGAAAAATGAGTAAGAATGGCTAAGAGAAGAAGGTTGAAGGTTAGAGTATTTTTGTAAAGGCAACCACTCAAAAAAGATCTGAAGGTGAGAGAGAAAACTTGTACCTTTGGAGAGTCAAGGTGCTGAAGAGTGTCTCTTAGAGGTAGGATTTGAGAAATATTCCTTGCGTTATTTGACCCCTTTTTTCTTTTCAATCCATCATCGTTTTTGTTTACCACTGAAAACAGGGTTGGCTTGAAAATCACTTGGTGTTTACTTCTAGCTCTGCTATGAAAGAGCTGTGTGACTATAGCAAGTTTAAGGACTTACTCTGGGCTTCTGTCTCCTGTACTGTGATAGCAAGCACCAGGAAAGGCTGTGCCCCAGCATGACATACTGGGGCTGCATCAACTGTCCTGGAGATATGGCTGCTGGGTGGTGTTTGGTCTTCTCTTCTTTCCATCCATCATATCTGTGTCTAATGCTCAAGGGAGTCTCCTAACCATGAGAACACTCTCAAGAAGCCAGAGTCCAATAAAAGGGTCTTCCTAAATGTGAATCAACCCCGCAGCTAGCATCTGAACAGTCTCTGCCACCAACTTCATCGAGGTTTGCCCTGTGTGCTATGGATTTCCATAGACCAGAGTCAATCTGATCAGGTAGAGCTCCTGGAGGGTGGACAGGAGCTGCTTGGGGGATTCCCATGGCAGTGCCTAGTACATTATGGGTCTCTGGTTAATATTCATTGAAGTTTCATTGAGGTTTGATGAGATGGATGAACCATACAATATGTCAATAAAGTTAAGTATTACCCTAACCACATTCTTAAAGTTATTAAAAATGTCAAGAGCAAGGTGATTTATTTGCTCGTTCTATGGAAATATTGCAAAGATAGTATGTATAAAAACGTGCAGGGCTTAAATGATAATGATTTATTTTTCCAGCTCCATCTTGAGCTTAGTGTCAGTGACTATTTCTGATTCCTCCCTCCTCTTTGAGATCTTTGCCCTTTTGACACCATTTTTGATCCTAAGAGCCATAGCAGATTGCCTTTTACAGGCTGGAGGTTCAGACACTGATGGAAATTTATTTCCTAGAGGTCTCCTGTCTGTGGAGGATGCCAAGCAGCGACCTTTCACATTTGACATCATTGCCCCTGAGCCAGGTGCTTCAGGTGGGGGATGACAAATGTCTGGCCCTGGGCTGAGACCAGAAAAATGTAGCTCTTGCTTTGACTTAGTGTGTGTCCCACAAGAACTAAGCAATAGCAATTGCAGGAGCTTAGGAAGGAGTGGGAATTAGAATTATTTGCTCTGGGAATATGCGTTCACGTTGAATCACTTGCATCTGACTTGCATTGCAGCACACCTCCCGCGGAGGGCTCCTGGCGGGGCCAGCCTTGGGATTCTGCACCCTGGGCCTCAGCCACAGCTTATCCAAGGCCCAGGGAGACCCCAAGCCTCAGTGTGTATGTGCTTGCGCGTCTCAGACTGCACGTTCCACCGAGCAGACCAGCCACCGCCAATCACCCTGTACAGAGGAGCGCTTGGTAAAAAATTATCTTGATGCTTTGTAATAACTATGTGATTAAAAACCACGTGAAAAATGGCAACAGTTAACATAAATCCCAGCTTTCCAAGCTCACGCACAGCTTCCGCAAACTTCGATCCTCCGCCCCACCCCACCCTATAGCTGCTCAGGTGTGCCCACTGTTTCAGGATCTCCCCTCTAGACACACTGCAGCCAGAGGCTTTGTGTGGGAGAACCCGCCCTGCGCTGCTGCCAGCCCTGCCTTCCCCAGCACAGCGCAGCGCTCAGTACCGCTCTCAGCCTCTGAGGGGCACCAGAGCTTGCACGTAGCAGGCTGGATGATTCTTGAGACAAAAGAGGGTTTGGGCAGCAATTTGTCTTAACATTGTGTAAGGGTTTGTGTTGAGACAGGAGGCTGGATACGGAACTGAACCAGGGTGTGCATTGTTCTGGCTGTTCCAATAGGACTGGCTGAAAGCCGATGGTGATCCACAACCCACGGAGATGCGGAGCCAGATTCTGGTGCCTTTTACACTCGAGTCCAGTCTATCGGGTCCAGTGGCTGGAAGAACAGGGCCCTGGAGTGTGATCTTACCGCGCAGAGAGCTTCCTCAGCTCCTGCCCCACTCAGCCAGGGAGCTGCATTCACCAGAGAAACAAAAAATGCCAGAGAAACAAGGCAAGTGAGGAAGACAGGAGAAAACCCCAAAGGGAAAGGGACAAGAAGAAAGAAAGAAAGAGACCAAAGCTAAAGACAAAATCAAGAATGAGACAGAGAAATGCTAATGTATGGTGATTGTTCTAACCAGTGTTACGGGGTTTTGTAGCCAAACAATTTGTAGGAAGCAAACTTTCCCAAATGTGAGTACTTAATAAAGAAGAAACGGAAGGATTGATAATGGAAATTAGGCTAATGAATAAACAAGCTGCTTAAAAAATGGGCTTCTCTAGCAGTCCGTTATTTTTAAGTTAGTGGCAATTTGCATACTAGTTAATTTGCATATATTAAATACTGCTCTCCTTCTTCTCCTTCCCACCTCCTCCACTTCAGAATAACATTTCATTACGGTGCTGCTGGGCCCGAGGACTCAGAGGCTCTGGAGAGTTTATTAATTTATCCAACACATGCTGTGTACATTTTTATCACTTGCTGCACAGTGGACCCAGTATTTTTGAAGTCATTAACAACACGAGGGGTGTCCTGCTCGAGGTATTCAAAATAGAGTGAGAAAAACTAGCCTGCAGAAATGTACCCAAAACAGGGAAAGATCATGTTTGGTGTATATTCTTTCTAGGAAGACAAAAACGATCAATAGACGACTCTCTCATCTGCATCAGAGAAATTGTTTTGTTTAGGTTTGCTTTGGGTTTTTTTTGAATTCCAAAGTGAAATAGATCTGATTTCTAGCGGGGGCACAGAAGCCACAAGAGAACTAGCCACACATAACAGTTCTCCTGCTGCTGCCCACAGCGGAAGGAGGAGGAACGCATGGTCCCTAGGAGCCTCCATTGCTGCTGGTGAAAGTAATAAACCAGAGGGTGAGAGCCACGGACCCCCTCCTCTGTGTTCCTCAGGACCATGGCTGCTGTCACTGCTTGGGGCCACCTGGTTGAAGCCCAGAGTGCACCTTCTCCTTCTCTTCTGTGGAGGCCTCCCCCCACTCCCCCCTTCCCTATGGCTTTTTACTCAGTAGGGACTTCTAGCTCAAGCTTCTGGTTACTTTGTTAAATGCTCTGTGGTGGGATGTGCCACCTCCCACAGGCCTAGGGGAAGGCTACTCTGCCTGAAAGGGGACCTTTTAAACGTGATTAAATCTGGTCCTCCTGCATTAATTCTGCTGGCATTTTTTAATGCCATACTATCAGTTTGGCTATGAGTCCCTCTTCCTACCATTTTGGATGCTTAAGCTGAAGAGAAACCCATATATTTGCTAAGAGCTTATAGTTCTCTCCAGGTGCCAATGTGGATTAAAATTAAATTAACTAATTTATTCATTCATTCATTCATCAAATATTTATTGAATTCCTACTATGTGCTAGATATTCTGGGCCTTGGGGGGTAGGGAAGCTTACATTCTGGTGGGCAGAGACAGGAAATAAACATATAAACAATAAATAAATAATATCATCTAAGAGTTATATATGCAAAGAAGGATAAGTAGGATGATAGGGTCATGAGTGACATGATGGAGGAGGCATTACACTAGCTAGGATCTTTAGGAACGACTTCTCTAAAGAGGTGAACTTGGAGCTATGACACAAGAACTGGAGGGAGGCCGAATTTATTCAGGGTCTTATTGCCATCTCTATGCTTGGCTTGATCCTAGATAGGCTTTGAGCCCAGTGACTTTGTACTAGGCTGAAATAACCTACCAATCCCAAAGTGTTTTCCACCACTTACTGCAAAGGGGTGGGCTGGCCTGAAGCTCTTGGCTTGATGAAACAGCAGCCCTTGAGACCCTCACACCATTCAGGTAGCCTTTTGTACAGGACCATATTCTGTCTCTAGAAACAAACTCCTCTGGAGGAGAGATAATGGCTAAACATGCCAGGCACTCTGGCTTTGAATCTCAATAGTTTTGTGACTTTGGGTAAGTTACAGAACTTCCTTGTACTTTTGTATCCCAATCTGCAAAGTGGGTATAATAAATGTAAAAGTTCTGACAAGTAGTAAAGGTTTTACTTCTCAGAAAATATGGACCTTTTTCACTCTATGTATGATAAGGATCTAGTTCATCAATGAAGAATGTGAAGAAAGCATTCCAAAGAAGCCTCTAAGTCCTTCATGGCCTTAGTCAATGAATCAAATAGCCTTGGGTTAGAAACCCAGCTCCACTAACTTACTGACAATATTATCCTTCAGCAAGTCACTTCATCTGATTATGTCTCATTTTGTTAATTTATGTTATGGAGATAATAATAATGTCTACCTTATAGTGCTGTTTTAAGGATTAATGAGACAATGTAAGGCATGTAACACATAAATGTTAGCTGTTAATGTTAATAATGTTAATAATATATATTAAATAATATAGTTAATATTATTTCATTGACCTAGTTTGTGGCAATAAGTAATTTGATCCTCTTAATTAACAAAAGGCTTAAATTCTTTGCATATTGTATGGACTTTTTTTTGTAGTCAAACTGTTCTCAAACTGACAGCCACACTACCGTTTCTGTGTAATTTCCTCCACCACCAGTGCCTTTTCCCCAGTCTAGTTACAGTCTTCCCTCCCCAGGATGACTGCAATGTCCTTGACTGGTCCCTAAACTTCTAATCCTACCTTCCTATAATCCTTTTATCACTCAGCAGACAAATGATCTGTAGAATATGCAGCATCTATCAAACCGTTTTTATTCATCCCTAAAGTAAAACTCAAACTCCTTACCTGAGCCTACATGGCATTAGTTGACCAATCCCCTGTTTATATCTTTAAACTTATGTCTTCACTTTTTTCTATGCTTGCTATACTGCAGCCTCATTGGCCTTCTTTCTATACCTAAACATATCAAACCCATTCCTGCCTTAAGGCCTTTGGTCATTTCTTCTGCCTGAAATATCCCTTCCCTCTGTGCTTTGCTTGGTTGGCATATCAGTGAGGAAATTTATTTGACTCTTGACTAACAGAAAATTCTAATAACATGACTTTAGTACGTAGAAGGGTTTTTTGTTTGTTTGGTTTGTCATTCAACTAGAAGTCTGGACCAAGGGAACATTGACCATCTGCTCAAATCATCATAGATAAGAATCCTGAGGTTCTCTGTCTTGGCCTTTTCTTCATGGTTGCAAGATGGTACCATAGCAGCAGGTGTCATATGTAATTATATTTCAGACAAGAAGAGGGAGCTGAAGGGAAGCAAGAAAGGGCAGTGCATTTATCAGGGTAGAAGCGCTTATACTAAACCTCAACTTCTATCTCATTGGCCAGAATATTGTCACATTGGTTACCTCTCGCTATGAAGAAGGCTGGGGTTGTGTGTTTCAGCTAGGTACACTGCACTGTGACCCCAAACAAAATTGTGGCTGGGTACTTTTAGCTGGGTACATCATGGCCCTAAAACAAAGGAAAGAAGTGGAAAAGTATTAGGTAGGCAACTAGTGGTACCTGTTACAGCTGGCTTTCAATTGTTTAGGTCTCACCATTTTCCCCTCAAAGAGGTCTTCTCTGAATACCTTACTTAAGTATCACACCTCCCCACCCCCATTATTCTCTATCATAAACTCTTTCTGTTTCCCTCATTGCACTTTTTATAGTGTAATTGTTTAGTTCTTTGTTTACTTGTTTGTCATAGATCTTGCTAGATGCACCATAAAGGCAGGGAGTATATCTTCTCATCTTGACACTGAATCACTAGGCCCCAGCTTAGAGCTAGGCCTGTGGTGGTTTCTCAAGAAATTATCCATTGATGAGTGAGTGACTCAGTTAATAAATGAATATAGGATACATCCAGGGTGTCGGAAATGTTTTCCATTTCTTTCTCAGGCTACCCCTGATCAAGGGGAGCTGCCCCCCCCCCCATGGAATTGTTAAATACAAGTAAACACAGTAAGTAAATGTTAATAGTGACTTTGCCAGATTAACAAATGACTGAATGTCCAAAAGATGAATTGCTGAGTTCTTATTTCACATGTTATCACCAGCACTCAACTCTCATCCGGTGAGAATTTCAGTAGATGTGGGTGAGTTGGGTGTGGCAAGTTGTGGAGATTTCTGAATAATTCAAGGTAGAAAACATAAAGTCTGAGCTCAGAGCTGCCCATTGACAGTGTTAACTGTTACTCTCAACCTTTGGGTTGGGAGCATGCTGCACAATCACCGTGATTTTCCTTCTTAAAAAAACCAAACCGAACCACAACATATCACTTACCCTGTAATATATGCGTTAACTAAGCAAACCCTCAAAACAATCTAGGGAAGGAAGCTGAGGCTTAGGCAGGTTAGTGGACAGGAAGTGGTGATGGAGCCTGGGTTCATGGGTAATGGAGTAGCCAGGCTCCAGAGCACCTGAGCTTGCTGATACTATGTTATAGTGCTCATTATTTCAATTTAATGCGGGATTTCTTTAGAGGAAATTGGCAATACCAAATGGAAGCCTGTGTTGTAGTATACCCAGGACTCCTTTATAAATGTCAGCATTCGGGCCAAACCGAAGAAAATGACTCTTTGGTGTATAACCACGGAGACGAGTGCCTGAGTTGGGAGGGGGCTGCTGGGAGGGCCCGGGAAGCAGGGAGCAGCGGGGCGGTTCTGCAGGAGCCTGCACCAGCCGACCTCCAGCTCTTCCAGCCCTTGCATCTGTAACTGTAGCATTATCACCCTGAATTGCATTTCAGGGACAGCTCCCTGCATTGCTCTAATATCTCTTTTCTAAAGGCGTGTTAATATTGCTAATCAAAGCCCCGTGGAGTCACATTTTTTTTCCTAAGTGTGGCTGGGAATGAAACCTCTGGGTAGAATGAGATTCTACAATTAATTTAAGAATGGGTGTAGCATATAAGTGCCTGGTAGATTCTGATTTCTCAAATCAAAAATGACCTCCAGTGGGGACTGGACAGGCTGTAGAGTTGTGCAGATGATGTGCATTCAACCCCTGACTCTGCGCATTGCCAGCCATGTCATATTGAGCAGGTCACTTAACCCTTCGAATCTCAGTTTCTTCCCATTTCAAAGGGATTAATAGACCTAACCTAGGGAAGTAGTGTGAGAATTGCAGGTGATAACTGCATGTGATAACGTGTGTCAAAGGCCCCGCATAGTGACAGTCACAGAGTGGGGATTCAACCTATGCTAACTCCTTTCTCCTCCCCTCTCAGATGCCATCTGGTTTTCTTAGTCACCCCCCTCTGATAAATCTTTACAAAGGAGACTCTTCTTTGGAAATAGCTTCAGGGAGGAGATTTGGTGAGCACTCTTGATGACCATTCACTGTCATTAGCATTCCTAATTTTCTAGCCTTTAATAAAGCAACTGTGCTCAGTGGGGAGCCTCACAGCTGAGTGCACAGGCAGGGCTGGGGAGGGCACTCAGGAGAGTGCCAGGGAGAAGCCAAAAACCTTGGATAAAAAGACCCTAAAGAAAAACTGGAGCTATTGAAACCACTCGGCCTGAACTCTCAGGCTGACCTGAAGGATTTATTAGCAGCACTGGGGCCATACTTTCAGCACAGGCACCCGTCAGGGGCCGGAAGGCACACGGATGAATGGACCGGCCATGAAGACAGCCCTCAATGCAAGGGAGAGCTGGTCATTCCTGCTGCCACCGCGCAAGGGCCCACCTCAGCATAGCTGCCTCTGTTCCAGCTGTGTCTTGGCTCTGAGTACTCATATCCTATCAGCTCCCCTGTCGCAGCTTCCCTTGGTGGTTGGCTTCATAGGTGGTTCTGCACTTCCTCCCTCCAAGTAGCCTTATCCAGAAAATTGCAATTCTTAGGCTCCTCCTCCTAAAGTTGAACAAAAATCTGCTTCCTTTTAACTTTTACACACTGGCTCCAGCCCTGCCCCTAGGGTTCACACAATGGAGAGAGCATTCTCTCTTCTGAGTGACAATTTTTCAGATATTTAAGGACAATAAACAATTTGGATGCCTTCATTTGCTATTTAATTAACGTGGTTTCCAGCTCTTTTCCCCATTCTCTTTACCTGCCTGTGGCTCCTCTCTGATTGGTCACTGACCCTCTTAACCACAGACCTCGGACAACTGGGAGAAGCAGATGGAGCTAGTTACCACTGAAAAACTAATCCTAAATTCCTATTAGCTTCCTTGGCCAGAGCCCCCGCTTATTAGAATGAAACTGAGCCTGCCCCTAACCTCAATCCTGAGGACTTTTCTTATGAATTGATATCAAGATTTGTCTCCTATTCCTCTATTTGTGGACTCGATTCTTTGAGTCATGCCCCAAGGGTTTTGAAATACCAGTTGAAATATCTTGTGAGGTTTGCACCAATATATCTGCCTGTCAAGCTTGCTTTTGGCTTCCTGTCCCGCCATTCCACTCCTCAACCTCTCCTCTCCGCCTTAAGCCATGTAGATGGGGCAGGCAGGCTCTAAGGGACAAAAATGTAATAACGCTTGAGAAAAATCTGGGCTGGATAAGGAAGAGGTCAAGCTTCTTCATTATATCATTCAGGTATATATTGTAGGATCACATCACCCATTAATCATCATCTCCAAATTTATTCAACCAGTTATAAATCCACTGAATGGTATTATCATGAGGTCCATATCTCTGTAATTTGTTCACAACAATATTATAGGAAACTCCATCAAAGACTTCGCTAAAATCGATAGGCACTGTATCTATTACAGTGCACCTCTTTAATTCTCTGTTGTGGTTGCCCCACCAACAAGCCTGTTTAATGTGGCTTGTTCTTAGTGAGTCTAAGTCAGTACCAGGAAACAAACAGGCTCCTCCCTCTGGGAGTTTGCATTTCCCTTATTACACAGTCTGCCCAAGGGTTTGATAGGGACCATCTTAGTCCTGTAAAAATCAGTACTTGCCTTCCTTCTGAAGCATTTTAAATAGATGAAAATGGAACAAAGGAGACTAAGATTAAACTTGGTAGAAATTATTTTGATAAGGCATTAGGAGTAAGTCTCTGACTAGACATTGTGCTAAAATTCTAAAAAATGGATATGATGTCACTTGCACAAATTATTAATAAACTTTCTATGTATTTGAAAAATTTCCTTTGTAGAGCTAGAAGCAAATGTATGAATGAGGTCACACAATAGCGAGGGGATTACTGTATTGAAGGAGTCAAAGCCTAGGTTTTACTTGTGGCTCTGCTGCTACATGATAGCTTTGTTGACATGTTATTGTGAGATAGTTTTGTCTCTCTAAGGCTCTACTGCCTGAACTTCTAGTGGGGGGTAGGGGTGTAATACTTTTCACCCCTATCTCATAGAGTCATTGTGAGAACTCAGATGAAATGCAGCATCACACAGGAGTAAGAGGCTATTATTATGGCTTCTGAAGGAGTTTGTACCTCCTCAAGTGGGATCCATGGCTGTCAGATCCATGATTGCAGTTGCAAATACTGTGGATGTTGGAAGCATACACTGTTTGGAGTTGATCTTATTCTCTAATTGGGTGTCACCTTTTGTGAGCCAAGCAGCTGCCAAAACTGATTGCCTCTGATTTAGTTTCCTGGAACTGATCAGCATATTGTTTTGTTAACAACTATCTGAGGTTCAAGAAGTCTTCTGAATGATACCACTTGAAGTGTAACAGCTGGCTAGGGGGCTGTCTGATGGTACACTCAAGTGAGCTTTACGTGCTATTCCCTTCTTATGAGCAAATGTGGTAATAAGCTTGGAAAGGGGGCTCAGTGGTTCCCCACTGCCTTCAGTACTCAATAAGTAATTTTCATATTTTGATACAGAGAATGCATCTTCAGTTCTTTTTAGATCAGTCTGCCTCTTGTCCATTAACTAAATAGTATACACAGAGCCAAGGAAGAGTGAAGACCAGACTCAGAATAACCTCAACAATAGGACATCTCTCCAGTGTCTGTCATTCATCCATCTGTGCTCCTGTTCACCCATACATATGTCCATCCATCCATCCACCCATCCATCCATCCATCTATCCATCCATCAATCCATCTATCCATCCATCCACATATCCATGCATCCATCCATCCATCCATCCATCAACTCTCCAGTAAATATTTACTATACACAAAGCACTAAATGGTACCTAAATCCTGTCCTGCAGGAGTTTGTGGTTTAGAATATGAGATAAATTGCATATAATTCATGGTAAAAAAAAAGTGTTATGACAAGATCAGAGAGAGATTGCTTTCAGATAGAACTGGGGAAGCATTTGAGCTGAACCAAGAAAACTGGATAAGATTTAGATAAGTGGAAATGGGAGATAAGGTTCTTCAGGGTTTTATTGGCAGCAATAACCAATAGTAAAGACATGAAGCAATTAAACTGTGGAGTCTGCCTGGAGCATACTGTCCAGGTGTGGGCTTTCAAGAGAATAATGGGAGATGAGCAGAAAAGTTAGCCCAGGACAGATGGCAGAGGGCCAACAATTCCAGGCTAAGAAGTCTATACTTTATTCAGAAGGAAATGGGGAGCCATTGAAGATTTTTGAGTATTAGATGTAACTAAAACTGTGCTTCAGGAAGATCACCCTATTTACCAGTGTTAAAAGTTGGAAACAATATGTTGGAACATGGCCTCCAAGTCCTACTTTCTGACTTTCAAGTGGCCATCGTTGTTGTCAATGGCAGAGAAGAGGGTAGCTGAAGAAAGAATGTCACTGTAATGGTGTGCATTCTGATCAGATCCCCTTTTCAGGATTGACACTCATCCACTTTTGCTGGGGGTGTTGGTTGCTGATGGCTCATGGCAGCATCCCTTTCTGGGACTTGCCTTCAGCTGGTGGGGGCTGCCTCCCTTGAGGTTATTCTCTCTCCTTCCGTGACTGGTTGATACAGATGTACAAAGGTCTGGCCCTCCCCTCAATGTGGGGGACAACTCTAAAGGACCCTACAGCTCCACGATCCAATCAGGATCATTTAAGACCTTTCTGTTCCTCATTGCACACCCAACAAACCTCCTGCATAAACATCTCCATCTCAGAGTCTGATCCCAGAATCCCACCAAAAGCAATGGGTCCTCCTCTTCTCCAGCTGCATCTGCTGTTGACCTATCTAGTGGATGGCTATTTCAGCCATGTGTCATCTGTGTGGTAAGGGCCTGGAGGTGGGCAGTGCTGCTGCTATTCTGAAAAGATTCCTTTGGTAAATGCAGGGTTTTTTTCTATGTCTTGATGGTTTCTGAACCTTCCTAAGCTGTGTTCCCCAAAATATCTTCAATGGGATGTTTATAGAGTGCTTCTTGCAAAAAGTGGTGGTTAAACAAGTAGTCAGTGTTAGAATTATAGACAATGCATTCGGTTTCCAGGGCTTCTTTCTCAAAACACTTATCAGAGATTAAGAAACTATTGCTCTCTGCCTTTCAGAGATGGTTTGGGCTGAAATACATATTAGTGAAGGGCAAGGCCACTGTTCGCTTGGGATGATGGTTTTAAGGCAGGAGTTGAAATTCATGTAGCTCAGTATCCATTCAACATAAACAATGAGATACATGGGTGGGGACAGCAGGGACCTGCAAATCAGGTAACTGTCTAGAGGGCCTGCTGCTACGTGGCTCCAGTTAGACCACATTGCCACATGGGAGCTCTAGACCTCAGGTGGCCAGACCTCAGGTTTTGCAAAGGAAGCCAGATACTTGTATTATTATTATTTTTAGTTTAAATCGCTTGAGTTTTAATTCAATTTTTAGAAAATACCGTGTTTGTGGAGCAAAATTTATCTGTGAACTGGATGTGGCCTGCAGGCCCTGGTGGTCTGCCTTTGTTTTAAACCCCTGTACATGCTGGAGAGAGAGCATCAGAGACAAGGAAAGAAAAAAATGGGAGCACCTTTGTGTGTTCGTCTCTAGAGGGGGCTCTGCCTGCCAATGGCCAACTGGGAATTGGGGAGGGCCAGGAGAATGTGGGGAGGGCTGCCCAACCTAAGCATGGGGGTCTGAAGAGCAGACAGCTGAAAACGTGCTTCCAGCTGTGTACTGGCCTCTTGCCTCTGTGGGGAATGCGGAAATCTGCAGGTTTTTAAAAAATCCTATTTGCAAATTTACTTAAACCTTAAATTTCTTCTTAAAACTTCACTTTATGTTATTTAATCTTCATGAAATCCGTCAAGGATTCCCAATTGTACACAAGATAACAGTTTGCAGTTAAGGCCCTCTGTATTAAGACTACACATGCAATTCATTGATTCAGGTGTGAATTTCTTTATTCGACACAAACACAGATAATTACACAAATAACTATCAAATAACTAGTATTGTGCAAACTACTGTATGAGGAGCTGCTGGAGAATAGGAATATGAGTGAGTTACCATCGCGTCTCTCAGGAACCCAGAGGTCAGCCTGGCAGGATGGGATAACAGTAGCACTTCACATTTTTTGACCACCTACTAAGAGGTTGGTCCTATTCTTAGTATTTTTTCTCATAGCAACTTACTGAAAGAAGTGACAGTTCTTCCTGACCTCAGTTTAGAAAAAGAAATAGAAGCACAGGTCGTTTTGGCACTTGGTCCAAAGACAGAGAGTTATAGGAGCTGGAGCTGGACAGCAGTCCAGGGTTTGTCTTCCAACCATTGCTCCACCAGCCGCTCTGAGCGCCTTTGAACTCTGGTGGACAGCATGGGGCAGAGGCAACTAGGTTCTGGGCACTGAGGACATGCCTGACACTCAAGTGGAGAGAAGTCCACCCGGGGATAGGTGTTCAGGCATAGGCAGTGGGCAGAGGCTCAGCAGCAAGGACGTCAGAGTGGGTCCTGGACCCCAGGGAGCAAAGGGAGGCAGTGCTGGGTAGTGGGACAGCTCTTGGGGTCACAGGGCTGGCTTCCATCAGAGCCCATGGGAGGAAAGAGACCTTAGGCCTCATTAGGTACTGCAGAGGAAGAAAAAGAAGGATGTAAGAAGGTTTATTCCCCTAATAGATACAAAGGATATAAGAAGGTTTATTCCCCTAATAGATACAAAGCCTCTTTAGAGAGGAAACAAGGGCAAATCACAATAAAATGTCACTTTTTCCACATCAGATTAACAGAGATTCAAAAGCTTAACACTACTTAGAGTTGGCCAGGGCTCTCCCTTTGCACAGTATTGATGGGAGGGTCGATTGGGAAAGCCTTTTTGGTGCAGTTTGGCTGTATGTGTATACACGTGAGAATGTATCTCATATAAATACCTTCACAGATGCGTGCGTGTATACAAGGGTACAGAAACAGAAACAGAAAATTAGAAATAATTCTCTCAATAAAGAGTTAGGTAAATAGATTTAAAATTTTGATAAAATAAGGAATAGTGTCTTATGTCTCTTAAAATAAAACCCTAAGTTTCTTCCAGGGCCTGAGAGGCCAGGCATAACCTTGTCACTTCTTCCCTCCTCCACCTCGCTCACCACCATTCTTTCCCTCCGTCCCTCCAGCCGCAGGGTGGGTGCTCCCGTTCAGACCAGGGCAGTTCCACTCCCGGGGCCTTTGCTCTTGCTGTTCTTATCGGAAGGTTCCTTTTCTATATATTCACATGATTCACTCACTCACTTCATTCATGCCTGTTCAAATATCAACCTGTTGTCAGCTTCTCCTAAGATGGGCCCCCAAAGGTCCCTTCTCCTGGTATTTCTCTGTGTGATTCCCCTCCCCTTGAGTGTGGGCTGGACCTAGTGACTTGCTGCTAATGAATAGAATATAACAAAAATGAGGAAATGTCACCTTTGAGATTTGATGATAAAAGATGATGGCTTTCCCCCACCCTCTCTTGCTCACTTTCACTTTTGCTCTCTGTGATGAAGCTGGCTGCCACGTTGTGAGCAGCCCTATGGAGAGGCCTATGTGACAAGGACCTGAGGGAAGTTTACAACCAATAGGCAATGAGGAACTGAGCCCCTTAGAAAATGGTCTGCAAGAAACAAATTCTTGCCAACAACCATGTGAGTCTGGAAGTGGTTCCTTCCCCAGTTGAGCCTTCAGATTATACAGACCCGGCTGGCAACCTTGACTACAGCCTGTGAGAGGACCTGAATCAGAGGATGCAGCTAAGCCACTTCTGGCTTCCTGCTCTACAGAAACAGCTAATCAATATTGCTGTTTAAACCACTGAATTTGGGGGGATAATTTGTTACACAGTTATAGATAACTGACACAGAGCTTATTGGAAAAGTCTTTCTTGACTATGGAATCTAAAACAGCATCTTTGAAGCGCAAGACCTTCTTAACCTGCTTTGTTTTTCTCCTTAGTATGTATCTCTTGGACATTTCATATGTTTATTTGTTTGTAGATTTCTTTCTCTCTACTAGAATGTAAAGTCTTTGATGGGAAAGAAAATTTTTGTTTTGCTTACTGTTGTGTTCACTAGTGCCGTGTCTG
The DNA here is from genome assembly GCF_036850995.1 of Saccopteryx leptura. Taxonomy (NCBI): domain Eukaryota; kingdom Metazoa; phylum Chordata; class Mammalia; order Chiroptera; family Emballonuridae; genus Saccopteryx; species Saccopteryx leptura. The sequence continues at coordinate 39,164,870 of NC_089512.1, read as the reverse complement.
CATTCAATAAGTATGAGCAAATGAATGAATAATGCACCCCATAAAAAGAATGAGCTAGTCATGAACATCCAGACATGGGAGAGGCTTCTAAGATATAAGATTATGGAGAAGGAGGAAAGAAATTGTAAGACAATCTACGTATAGCATGATCTCTGTTCATATCTAAAAGTTTGTATATTCATCAAAAAATGTTGGAAGGGATACACTTCAAAGTGGTTTTCTCTGGAAGATGATGAAGTTACACTATCTTCTTAAGCATCTCCACAATTTTTAAATGTTTTACAATGACTATTCTGGAATAACAAAAAATGGGAATCATAAAAGAGTCAATGAAGACATTTTATAGAATCTGTACAGCCATCCAGACACTTGCTCTTGCTCTTCAGTGTTCTTGCGTCATCCCTGGGTGAACCTCCGAGGAGGCAGCCGCTGCCACACTGGAGCCAGCAGCCTTGTAGCTCCTCTCTCCGGTGGCCAGGAACACCTCTCCCTGCACCTTCCCCAGCCAGACTTCTGTCCCCATGCAGTGCGCAGGAAGAGCTTCTCTCTCTCCCCGATGACAGACTGTCAGAAATCCACCATGTTTTCTGTGAATACTTCTTGGCAATAACTACAGATTAAAATGGGAGATTGAAAAAAATAAAAAATAAAAAGACAGTGCAGCCAAAATAACCGTTTTTGCAGTTAGCCTCAAGGGGGTAAAGGCTGCTGAGGAGCAGACGGGTGGAGCAGAGGGCTCACATCCTCTTCTCTGCTTGGAGGTGAAGTTCTCATGGGTGGCTAAGGCTGGGCTTTGGGGTAGACCCTGGTGAGGCCCCTGGGTACATAGCCTGGTTTCTCCTGGTCGATGCTGAGTGTGTCTGTGCAAGAAGGTACACCCAGAGCAGTTTCATCTTCAGCTCCAGGGTTCCTTTTGAATTCAGAGCCAGTGGGGAGAGAGATAGGAGGCAGCATTGTCATCATTCCCTACAGCAGGGGTCCCCAAACTTTTTACACAGGGGGCCAGTTCACTGTCCCTCAGACCGTTGGAGGGCCGGACTATAAAAAAATACTATGAACAAATCCCTATGCACACTGCACATATCTTAATTTTAAAGTAAAAAAACAAAACGGGAACAAATACAATATTTAAAATAAAGAACAAGTAAATTTAAATCAACAAACTGACCAATATTTCAATGGGAACTATGCTCCTCTCACTGACCACCAATGAAAGAGGTGCCCCTTCCGGAAGTGCGGCGGGGGCCGGATAAATGGCCTCAGGGGGCCGCATGTGGCCCGCAGGCCGTAGTTTGGGGACCCCTACCCTACAGTTTTCCATTAACCATCATGCAATCAACTCTTTAACCTCCACCCTTATATCACGTATGCTCTTAAGGGTGTTGTGTGCAATGAGTAGGGTAGAAGCTAAGCCTCAGAGAGCAGGACTCAGGTATCCTCATACCTGAGTATGTGGTATAGTGACATTCGGGTAGGCGCTCCAGCAGTATCGTTGACTGAATGAATGGGCACACTCACGTTGGTGCATATCCTTTTCAAAGTGTGTATTCAGGCATGATCTGGCCTCTGCACAATAGAGCATGATTGTGGACACCTTCTTTTCTACATTCTTTACTCCCATAAATATGACCTAAAATTACTTTTTTTTAGGCAGCTAAATTAAGCAGTTCTATATCTGTTGATCCTCTTGTCCCTCCAACCTTATCTCTTTAGTTTAAAGAGCTGTTAGATAATTTTTCTTTAAATGTCACTTTAATGATGAAATATTTCAAATGAACAATATTTTAAACTTTTCCAACATAACAAAGGCTCATGGATCTATTGACTTTCACAAATATTCTCTTTGTTATAGTTACTTTACTTTTTGAGGAAAAAAAGATACATATAAAATTGCAGTCTCTTTTAATTTTCATTCTTTGCTCTTCATCTCTTTATCACAAGAGAAAAATATTACTCTGAAGTTGGTGTGTGTCCTTCCCATCTATGTTTTATACTTTATTATACATGCGTTTATCCAGAAGAATAAAATGTCATGTATAATGTATCATACTTTATTGTCTGATAATTCTATGGCTCAGAATTATGTGTTCATTTTTGATTCATGGAAACCTAATCTACTCATTTCAATAACTGAATTCTGTGAGCATGTCATAATTTGTCTACTTCTAGCAGCTGTGCCTGGAACTTCCCATTTCTTCATTTTTATGTCATCCCTTAGCTTTATCAGACTTTTGAAATTATCAATCTGAAAGATATTAAATAATATCTCATTTTAATTTCCATTTTCCTCATCACTAGTGAGATTGGACATCTTGCATATATTTATTTGCCATTCAGGTTTTCTCTTTTATCAAATGCCTGTTCTTCCATTGTAGCAGATTGAAAAAATAACCACAGTATTTTCTCCCTCTGAATCTACACCTTAGGCTAATTTTTGTGATATTGGCTCTGGGCTTAGACATGTGACTTGCCTTGGCCAATGAAACAAGAAAGTGTGAGACTTGAAGAGAACCAAGAGACTTGCAAAGTGCTTGTGCATTGGTGTTTGCTTTTTCTTGCTGCTTTTGGGAGCCCTGAAGCCACCACCATGTGAAGCAGCCGAAACTAGCCTGCTAGATAGTGAGAGACTCAAGCCCAGTAGCCCTCATTATTCTTGCCAACATATGAGGGAGGCCAAGGTTCAGCAGCTGATTGCAAATGTGAGACCGAGCCCAGCTCACCATTTGAGGAAGAAGGGGGCCATTCCCTCTGGGGGATGTCAATCTGTCAGCCCAGATTGATAACTGTGAGCAAATAGAGGGCGGTTATTTTAAACCAATAAATACTGAATGATTTGTGAAGCAGATAAAATGTATTTACACACACTTTTGTCCATTTCCCCCTTTTGTTTACTTGTCCTTTTCTTTCTTTTTTTTTTTACTTGTCCTTTTCTTATTGCTAAGCTCTTTCTTAATGTGTTATTTTTCATGTAACTCTGTGAGTAAATTTATAAAGTAGACATTATCATTATCATCATTTTATAGATAAGGAATCTGGGATTAAAGAGCTTAAGTGACTTGTCAAGGATTTTGCAATAATCAATTAGGGAAGGTGAAATTTGAATCCATGGTTTATGTGACTGCAGAGACCAGGCTCCTAAGCTATTTTCACTACCTTGTTTCTCTCACAAATTAAATTTAATCAGCAATATCACATTGGGGGTTGACATTGGCTGTGATAGGAATATTTATATTATTGAAATAAGTAAAAGCTAAAAACCAGCCTGACTAGGCGGTGGTGCAGTGGATAGAGCATCCGACTGGGATGCAGAAGACCCAGGTTCGAGACCCAGGTTCGAGACCCCGAGGTCGCCAGCTTGAGCGTGGGCTCATCTGGTTTGAGCAAAAATTCACCAGCTTGGACCCAAGGTTCCTGGCTCAAGCAAGGGGTTACTCGGTCTGCTGAAGGCCCGCGGTCAAGGCACATATGAGAAAGCAATTAATGAACAACTAAGGTGTCGTGATGCGCAACGAAAAACTAATGATTGATGCTTCACATCTCTCTCCGTTCCTGTCTGTCTGTCCCTGTCTATCCTTCACTCTGACTCTCTCTCTGTCTGTAAAAAAATAAAATAAAATAAATAAAAATTAAAAATAAAATAAATAAAAGCTAAAAACCAGGGCCTTTTCTTTTCTTTTCAGAGAGCTTATTTACCAGCACACCAAACACTAAGCTGAGTTTCTTCCTGTTATGTATACCTTGTTATATCCGCCCCTTCTAATTGCTTGTTATAGTTTTGGAATATGATTCTGTCATCCAATATATTTTCTATCTTTTTCCAATTTCTATTATTCATAGATGAAAAAGTCTATCTTCTACATCTTTGCTGGGCCATCAACTGAGCTTTAAAAGCTGGAAGTGGAGATCTCTCTACAGGTTCACTTGCTTCATTAATAAGCTCTTTTATTTCTCTATTAGTATCTAACTTCTATTGAGTATTTGCTATATGTTAAGTTCTATTCTAAGCCTATTAATTGTAGTTAATTATTGCGATTTACTCAACAACCTAGGAAGCATGGATCTGAGGCACAAGGAAACTGACTTATGTTCCTTAGGGGTCCACATAGCTAGCTGACGGCAGAGCTGTGGTTCAGACCCAGTTTGCTACCTCCTTTTATCCAACCGCACTTCAGTCCAGCCCTGGAGGCAATTTCTGATATGTAAGCATGCCACAGGGGTGTTCAGCTTCAGTGAGCAGTAGGATTCAGGAGGCAGTGGAGAGCCACTGAAAGTTTTTGAGTGAAAGCGTGACATTTTTTACACAGTAGTTAGGATATTTTGTCACACTAGAGTATGACAGATTGACCCAAGGAGGAGAAAGACCAGGGGCAAGAAAAACGCTGGGGGAAGCAACCTAATGATCATTTAGAGCCTGATGGTCACTATGGAAATGAAACCACTCCTCTAGGTGGGGCTTTGATTCCAACTGGCTCCCATGCCTCATTGGCTCAAGGCAGTTACCAAGGCTCTGTTCATGCTATTTCCTTGTCCCAGAGTATATTTCTTTATCTTTTTTATTCTTTGTATATAAAAATGGTTTTGAAATAACTACAGTTATTATTATTGATATTATTTTTCTCTCACAACATTATTCCCCTTAAATACTTGTCATCTGATTCATAGGGTTTTGATTTAATCATTTCTCACATATTTATTCTTTTTCACCAGTGGGTCTGTAGGTTCCCCCAGGGGAGGGACTACCTCTTACACTTTGGCATGCTCTGCAGTGCTGAGATCATCAGAGTTTCCCTAGAAATGCTTGTGGAATATAAGAAAGCATAAATAACTTCTTTTTTCTTTCCCACTGGTAAGCTTATTGAGAATAGGTACTTGAAGTAATATAATTAGGAAGCTCCAAAATAAAAGTGTGTTAAGGAACTCCTTAAACACTGTAAAGGAAAGTAGAGAAGACAGCCAATTAGTACCTACCAGCACCCATTATTTCCACATAATAGGAATAGTCATTTATTAGATTTCGTTGACTTAGGTTCTTGGCTGTACGCTGTCTCTTGAGTCCTTAATTGCTTCATCCAAGAGAAGGAAGGAAGAGTTTCGTCAGAGCCAGGTTATAAAGTGTGCAGACTGAGAAACCCCAACCCCAATGACAGATGGAAGAGTGTGGCCTGAGACTCAAGGAGCCTGTATGAGGGCAACAGAAATAACAACCGCAGAATACCTCATGTGTGCAGACACGATGTTAAACATTTTCTTTTGGCCTTCATCACAAACCTGCTAAGTATGTTTTGTTAACCTCTTGGAAAGATGGGAAAACTGAGTTCTGAAAGGATGTATAACTTGTCTAAAAGTTCATCCCTGGCAAGAAACAGAGAGGAGATTTAAGTCCAGTTCCATCTGGTTCTAAAAACGATGCCTACTGTTTGCATACAGGACTAGGCTGTTAATGTGAATGTGTGAATTGGGCTGGGTATAAGAATTTGGGAGAACTAGGAAAGTCCTGTTTAATGACATTCAGAATCAAACTTCTAAAGATTTCTAGCCTCCAAAGCAAGTGAAATTCCCATGTTTGCAGGCTGGACCTCACCATTTTCAACCCTTATTTTTAATAAGGCACTCAGTCAGGGATGGAAGGCATGGATCTCTCTAGCATTTTCTGTGATGGGCTGCTGTTAGCTTACAAGGCCAGTCTGGAACCTCAGCTAACCTGTGATGGGGAAAAGCATGCCATGCAGAGGTTGTGAGAGCAAAGAGGTTGTCCATGGGTCCAGCTTAGGTGGTACTCCTAAAGACAGCTGGCTCTGGGCTCTCAGCTAACAAGACTCTGCAAAGAGAGTGGGGGACAGTGACAGACTAGCTGATGTGGATTCCAGAGAAAGGTAAAGGGGGCCTCAGACAGACCAGCAGGGGATGGGGAAGGGAAATAGGGAGGTAGGCAGCAGCAGAGAGGTCAGGGGTAGGGATCCAAATATTTTGCAATATTCAAAATTCATAATTACTCTTAAATTTGTATATATGTAGGTCTAGATGTGACATGTCAATCAGAGCATGACACTGGTTATAGCTCCAAAACAAAGTATTCAAGGTTGGCCTTCTCTCTCCAGAGGCCGGAGGAGAGGCTGCAGCCTCCTCTCTGGGGGTCCAGGTGTGATTTAGACTCAGGAGAAAGAAACAGATTTCTGGCATTGTATACCAGAATTTACCATGGGCAAGAGAAGTCCCTGCCCCAATCTTTGCCATTTAGAGGAATGCCTGTATCACTAGTATATACACACACAACAAAATTCATATAAAAACACATGGCTGCCTCTGTCACTGGATATACAGCAGAGACAGCTGACACATCAGGACCTGCAGCTCTGAATGCTTGCTTTCATGACTAACACCACTCAGGCCCCAGGGAAATACTTCTCCATGTCTCCGGCTCTATGTCCTTGAAGTACAAGTCAATTCAGTCAGGTATGTGGGGATTAAAGAAAGACTGTTGTCATTAGAGAAAAGACTAGAGAGAACTGGAGCAGTGGAAACTTAGGTCAGAGAAAAGACAAATTAACATGTCAAATCCTTGCTTGCAGGTAACAGAAATGCAGTAGGTGCAGCCATAATAAAGTATAATTTTTTAGTAGCGCTATGCATCCTTTTTTTTCTTTATGCTCCAATTTGTGGTTTTAGAGGTACTCAGAATTAAAATGGTATTCACCACAGTTACCTATTGTGGATAAGAAATATTTTGCAATATTCAAAATTCGTATTACTCTTAAATTTGTATATATGTAGGTCTAGATGTGACATGTCAATCAGAGCATGACACTGGTTATTGACATGATAGAGACTACATGAGCATTGAATGCTTATGTTGCAAATAATTTTATTTTTTAAACTATTTATTAAATTTTCAAGAGGTTGAATTAACAATTAAGGTTGATTTAAACAATTGCTTAAAATTTGATATTTGTAATTTAGTAGTTATCCATATTTTAGAAGAAAAAATATTTACAATTATTTGAGAAATAAATAAAAATTTACATGTTGTTATATTCAATTTTCATTTTAGATAAAAATTTATTCAATTTTTTTGTACTTTAAATACAATTTACAATTTGTTTTTTGCAGGTTGAACTCATTTCATCCTCGCAACAACCTTGTGAAGTGACCATTGTCATCATCCTCATTTGTGTCAGTTGAACACAAAATACATGAAACTCCTGATAATAAGAACATACTTAGTGATTTTACTGAACTAGAGGCAAGAAAAATATATCTCATGAAATACCTATGTAATAATTTATAAATTTGTATGTATTTATTACTTAATGCCATCAGCCCATCCATAGGCCATGTACACATAAGAAATGATAATTAAATTCAGTTAACCTTGCCCTGGCCGGTTGGCTCAGCGGTAGAGCATTGGCCTGGCGTGCGGGGGACCCGGGTTCGATTTCCAGCCAGGGCACATAGGAGAAGCGCCCATTTGCTTCTCCACCCCCACCCCCTCCTTCCTCTCTGTCTCTCTCTTCCCCTCCCGCAGCCAAGGCTCCATTGGAGCAAAGATGGCCCGGGCGCTGGGGATGGCTCCTTGGCCTCTGCCCCAGGCGCTAGAGTGGCTCTGGTCGCAGCAGAGCAACGCCCTGGAGGGGCAGAGCATTGCCCCCTGGTGGGCAGAGCGCCACCCCTGGTGGGCGTGCTGGGTGGATCCCGGTCGGGTACATGCGGGAGTCTGTCTGACTGTCTCCCCGTTTCCAGCTTCAGAAAAATAAAAAATAAAAATAAATTCAGTTAACCTTGATATGTTATGTTTGGTCATATAAAGCCTTAGCTGTGTACATTAGTTTAAAAATCTGTTGTCATGAGTTATTTGCCAGTGTGTTAGCTTGAATTATTACTTTTAAATATTTAGACATATGGTATGTGGGTTTAGTGGGTTGAATTGTGGTCCCCAAAATGATATGTCCAAATCTTAACCCCTAGTACCTGGAAATGTAACCTTATTTGGAAAAAGGGTCTTTGTGGATATAAGTAAGTGAAAGATCTTGGATAATATCCTGCATTAACCAGGTGGGTCATAAGCCCAATGACAAGTGTCCTTTTTTTTTTTCATGTGTCCAGAGCATTTATTCTCCCATCGGGAGAGGCGGGGTCCACTGGCCCAGCGGCAGCCTCTGTGTATACCAGATGAAGCCATAGGTGGCACTGAGAATCTCCTCATTCGTGCGCAGTCCATACAGCTCGCCCATTATGGGAGTCACCCAGCGTGTTGTGTTGAACACAGACTCACCCACCTTCCAGTTGGCCCATCCTTCATGATGATGGCCTCTGCCTCTAAGTTTTCTCGAAGCATCTGTAGGACCCTCCAGTCCTTCTCTGTCTGCAACAGTGGCATCAGTGCAAAGTGAGCCTCAAAGTCCTCGATCTGCAGGCGCCTGCGTTCACGATTCCACTCCATCATGCTCCAGGACCCGAAGAGCAAGATCCCAATGCCCATGGCAAACATGCTGTAGCCCAGCCCGATAGGCCCCGATGCGGAAGGTTCCGTTTGTAGGCGATAGGACCGTAGCCTCCCGGCGGGGGCATGTCCTGCTTCACCTTCGAGGCCGCCGTATTCTGACAAGTGTCCTTTTAAGAGAGGAGATGCCATAGAGACACAAGGGAGTAGGACATGTGAAGGCAGAGGCCGCCCTAAGCCAGGGAACACCTGGAGCCCCAGAAGCTGAAAAAGGCCAGGAAGGGTTCTCCCCTAAGGCCTTCAGAGGAGATGTGGCTCAGCTGACACCTTAATTTCAGACTTCTGGGCATAGATAACTTGCTGTTTTAAGCTGCCAAATTTGTGGTAATTTAGCTTGACAGCTCTGGGAAACGAAGACAGTGGGCCCCCACCTGTGCTTTTGCCCTGGGCCCTGCTCAGATTAGGAGTGGGCCTGGCTGCTGGGGAGGCCAGCCAGGAAAGGCAGGGCAAGAGCCCAGGTTTTAACCCTGCTCCCTGTTTCAGGCCCTTGTGCCTCCTCTGAGAGACTGTGAGCTCCTTGGAGGCAGGTGCCTATTTTTGTCTTCTTTATACCGCCCAGCTCTTAGCCTGGTGCTTGGTATTACCTAATGAGGGAACAGATAAATTTAAATGATTGAATGGTGGTCCCTAGAGTGCAGGCTCCAGAGCCAGGCTTGGATTAAAGTCCAATTAATGGTCATGTGACTGGGCAAGTTTATGTAATTTGACTCAACTCCAAAGTCTTAGTTCATCTTCTATAAATAGATTTAATAGCACTCACTTCACATGGTTGTTATAAGAATCAAATGAGTCAATCATATAAAGTAACCAGCATGTAATAAGCACTAAATTAATGGTCGCTGGCATCATCGTCGTCGCCGTCATCATCATCATCATCATCATCAGTATTTTAGAATGCCCCACTTCAGGGCCTTTACTCATGCTGTTCCCTTTGCCTGAGATACTCTCATGCTTTTTTAACTTACTGCTGATGGTCTGGTCTCAGCTTATACCTCACTTCTTCAAGGGTGCCTTCTCTGACCTCTGAGTTTCTATCCGTTGTATGCTCCAGTGCTTCTGTTCACTTTCCTGCAAGTCTGTGAACTCTGGAAGGGTAGAGATTTCATTGTCCTGAGCACCAATATCATGCTGAGTATCGATATAATGCGGTAAAGGACTTAGCACCTAGTAAACAAAGTTATTGCATGAATGATTTAATCCTTTTCGAGATCGATGGGAAGGAAATCTGGAAGGGACAGGGGTGCTGTCTCTGGTAAGATTAATTTGACTCAATTTCTCTGTAGTTTTTTTGGACCTCCCACTCTCACCTTCATCACATTTAAAAACTGAATTCAGGTTTTACCTACTCTCATTATTGACTGGCAACCTGATACTGGTTTGCGGGAAGTATAAGAATGGGGACCCAGGACACTCCAGGTATAGTGGGTTCCATTTTGTGTATGAAGTGGTCATGGTCTCATCCTGGTCCCCAGGGCACCTGTCTCAGTGCCTGGCATGGTCTCTGCTGGAGAACTGGAGCCCATCTGGACTGGAATTTAAAACCCTGTATTTGATGTGCAGGGTGACTCATACCCATTATTTGTGCTCCTGCCAGGAGCCAAAACAAATGAAAGACAGCATCGAGAGTTGGCTGGGGTCCTAGATCTAAGCTGAAGCCCTTAGAGTCTTGCCAAAGGATTAGGATAGGGGTAAGCATGATATATTTATGATTAGATGATTGGATGTTGTTTGTGAGACATAAGATAGACCACCATTCTCAGAGGTCTGTACTGTTATGTTTTGGGAACTGATGCCAGGGATGTGGCCCCCTCCTTTTCTGACTTGTCTTCTTACCTAATCAGTAATTATCATCTGCCTTGCCTACTCTAAGGGCCGTGGGCATCAGCCACCCGCTGCAGGACACTGCTGCAGAGCTGTGCTAGGAGCCACTGGCCTTCCTTGCTACCAATCGTGAGCAGACAGAGGAAACCTGCAGTTTGTCCATCTGCAGACAGTAATTGGGGGCTGGGGCAGCTAGACCACAGGACAGATTTAAGAATCTAAGCTAAAATGCAGTCTCTATGGCCATAGCTTGAAACAATAATCTTTTAGATTCCTGCTTACCTTAGCCAGTTTAGAACCATCTTCACAGAGACTTGAAGTTTTGTACAAAGATGGAGTCACGGGGCTGAGTTCTGCCCCAGCCTTGCTGCGCTACCTGTGACTTTGGACACCTCCCTTCCTCTCCCAGGTTCTAGGTTTCCTAAGGGCAATTCTTTAATATCTCATCTTATTTTAATACTTTGTTATTATATCTGATTCATCCCTGTGGCCTGGAGCTTCGCAGAGTATCTAGCACACAGTAGGTCCTTTACAAGAACATGTATGGTGTACTTTTTGCATATTAGGTAGTGAACTAAGAACCTTACAAACATTATCATCTCAGGGCATTCTCACAAACATATGGGAAACAGGGGCTCAAAGAGATTAAATAACCTATTCAAACTCATCCAGCCAATAAGGGCCAGAACAAGGCTTTTAAATCAGTCCTTTCTGACGCCCAAGTTCATTTTTTTTCTTTTAAACCACCAAACTGCACTGTCTCACGATAAATAACCTGAATAATTTCATGAGTGTTACTTTTTAGACTAACCTAGATTTTTAGGTGAGCTCATAAGTTTAGATAGAAAATTGCCTTGATCAATGCCTTTGGATTAACAATGGACTGGTCAACACAAGCACCATTGAGAAGTCGGTAGCAGACCAGAGATATCAAATGCATCTTAAACTTCTCAGCAGCAACAATGACTGAAAATTTCCCTCCTGGTCCTTTTGGGAAACACAATACCTTCAAGTCCTTTAGTCATTGCAGCAACTGATAATGCCCTGTCCCTTAAATCTGGGAGCTTGACTCATAAGAAAGAAAAGAAATGAAGACATTGACTTTTCTGAAACAGGACTCCAGTCTGGGCTGAAGGGCAGGGATTTGGCCTGTTTGGTTTCCTTCATTCTGTGCTTGGCATGGCTGGTCTTCCTAAACTCTGCCAAAGTGAGGAGATAATCAAGAGAGAAGGAATTAGTTTAGGTGAAAGTGTGTAGTGAAGCAACAGGCAGAATCGACCTTCAGTACAGGTCTCTGCAAAGGGAATAAGAAAGAAAGGTGGATTTGGCCCCAGAACTCAAAGTAATTTGTCATCAGAAGCTGATATGGCCAGAGTAGCAGAGCAGGAATACATTTAGTTGTGTTGTTATGGAGACAGAAACGACCTGCAGAGGGTCTGTGAGTTACTGGAATCTGGATTTCATTTTAACAGCCTTGGGCCCAAATATGTGTACAAACTTGAGTGTGGTGGACATTTGTTGCATTATCCTCTTAACTTCACTCAGCCTTCCTGTAGCAAAGGGACCTTGATTGGATTGAGGAGAATTAATTCTTTTCTCTATTCAACCCGAGAGCTCTCACCAAGAAGGTGACCCAGAGTAGAGCACATGACCCAGGCCAAAACAATCAGACGGGGCATTTTGTTCCCCACTCCAACCTTTATAGTTTATAGAGATGGACATTCAACCCAGGTCATGCCATATGGGATTAATGGGCCCCAAACCAAGACTTTGGTTTTCCCTCTAAGAGATCTGGACCTAGATGAGCAAACTGTTGTGAAACCCCTGGGGGACCCCATGCACAGCCTGGATTCGGAGCCAGCCCAGAGGCAGCAGAGCTGTGAGATAAACTGGAGGCATTGTTTAAGTCCTGACCTGTGCCCCTGCAGAGGCGTTTCAATGTGAACAAAGTCCCTTATGCTTAAGCCAATGAGGATGAAGTTTTATGTGCTTTCAACTGAAGAAGAGCTGACTGATCTAATAGATGGGTTGGGACAAAATAAAAACTGAGCTATGAAAACGTGTTTGGGGTGAACTGTGATGGGCACTCACATTAAAAGGAAAAGCCTCCCTTACCAATTTTGCCCAAATTACTCTCACCTTTGGTTCCCTTGATGATATCTTATAAAGGTTAACACTGCTTTCTGACATCCTTTCTTAATATCTATGATGGTGCCATTTAATGACATCCTGTATGGCATTTTATATTAAGATGTTTAATAGATTTTCTTTTTATTGGCATATAGGTAGATAGTTAGGACTGAGATTATTTACCTTCCCCAAATTTATTTTGTCGGTTGTACATATACATCCAGATGCCCCTGCTACTCTTGTGGGAAGACGGGGAGGCATTGGGAGCCATTCCCCCTCTGAGCAATATCTGTTGGGAGGCTTCTGAATCAGATGACTATTTTTAAATTTATGCCTTTGGAACTCCTGAGATCACTGGATTAGAAATCTTCTCCCTGCCTGACCTGTGGTGGCACAGTGAATAAAGCATCGACCTGGAATGCTGAGGTGGCTGGTTCAAAACCCTGGGCATGCCTAGTTAAGACACATACAGGAAGCAACTACTATGAGTTGATGCTTCCTGCTTCTCCCTGACTCTCTCTCCTCTCCTCTCTCTAAAAATCAATAAGTAAAATTAACAACAACAACAAAAAAAGAAAACCTCTCCCCGAGACTAATTAGTATTCGTCAATGATGAGATATGAATGTTTAGCATTGGTGATAAAGGGATTAGTGGTAGTGTTGAGCTTGGAGGGAGTTGTGAAGAGTGCTCAAGTGCTGCAATGTGTGGAGAGTGCTTGGAACAAAGCCTTTTACGAATATTTATTCCCTGGTGCTGGGCTTGGATTGATGTCTGGGTTGGCTCCATGGTGCAGATATATACCATGAGGTCAGCAAATTTAGCAGTTTCAGAAAGCATACTGGTCTCTGGGATCATAACATTACCCAGGAATGAAGAGAGGCTATGATTGATGAGTGATTGTGTGGGGTGATCTACATCCTTGCTACTCAAAGTGAGGTACACAGACCAGCTCCATCAAAGACATCATCTGGGAGCTTATTAGAAATGCAGATGTTGGGTCTCACCCCAGACTTACTATATCAGAATTCCCAGGTGATTTGTATGCACAATAAAGTTTGAGAAGTGCTGGTCTATACCTACTGACTCCAGTACTTGACTCAATTCAACGTTTAATGAGCACCCACTGTGTTCCAGGCATTGTGCTGAGTATTACGGATATAAAGATGAATAATGCATAGTCTTTTCTAAAGGGCTGCTCACAGCTTATTTACTTCTTAATTCTTTCTCTAGTCTCGCTCCAACACTCTGCATTCTGACTTTTGCCCTATTTCTTCTCGTAATGCTTCCTTTGAAGGCCACTAATGACCTGCTTGTTGTCAAATTCTATTCTCTCCTCTCTGTATCATTTAACACTTCTGACCAACACCTACCACTTAAAGGCTGTCCTCTTCTGGTTTTGCTGGATTCATGCCATCTTTATTTTCTTGTCTCTCCCTCCCTCTCCTGGCTTCATTTATTGGCTCGTATTCTTCTTTCCCAGGGCTCCCTCTCACCTCAATTCTTACCCTTTCACCAGGTTATCTCATCCCGTTCCATGACATGAATTGCTTTTACTATAGTATCCTTGGCCCTCTAGAAACCCTAGAACTCTTGATATTAAAAGGAGGGCTCTTTTTGAAAAGCTGTCAGTGGCTTCCCAGAGCGAATTAAACTTAGAATTATCCCTGAAATGAAAATAGTAGGCTTTTGTGAGTAGTCCTGCTGTAACAAATTATCACAGCCTCAGTGGCAGCATTCTTTTCTGGAGGCTCTAGGAGAGAAACTGTTCCTTTGCCTTTTTCAGAAGCTATCTGCATTCTTTGGCTCATGGCGCCCCTCCTCCACTGTCCAAGGCAGCAATGGCAAGAAGTCTCATGCAGCCATCTCTCTGGTTCTCTGCAGCCTGGAAAGTTTCTGTGTTTTAAAGGGCTATTATAATTTGGTTGGACTCCCCTAGATAATGTAGGGTAATCTTCCATCTCAAGGTTCTTAACCTTAAAGACATTGGACATTGTAGTGTCTTTTTTAATAAAAATTAACATATTTTCAGGTGCCAGAAATTAGATCTATTATTTTGTTCACCACAGTGAGATTGAGGAAAGTAGAGGTTAGAGGAAGGGGAATGGAAGAATGGCAACTTCCCTGCCTAATATGGTTCCAAGGTGCATTAACAAGACACCGTAGTGCCTACTTTGAAAAAGTGGGCTGAAAGTGAGAATAAGGGGTGGGATGGGACATGGAATAGAGGAAGGTGGTGAGCTCAGGCCAGCCACCTCTACCCTGATGGCTCCTAAATCTATCTCCAGTCGTATGGCACCATCTCACACTCACCAAGTTTAAAACCTAACTCATTGTTTCCGTCATGTCCGTCTTGCCCTTTCTTTTCTATGAGTCTGTGAACAAGACCACTATTACCTTGTTAATCAAGGCACCAACCTTCAGTTGCTCTATTTCCTCTTCCGTTATCAATATATCAACAGGTCATGAGCTTCTATTAAGTCTTCTTTGCCTGTGTTTCTTACAGTCCACTGTTCCAGACTCCATGCAGGCTACCCTACTTTCTACCCAGCTGAGGGCTAAGCCTAAGACCAACTTTCATGCCTTTATGACTATCTGACTTTAGTCACCTCCCGCTCTAATGTCGGGTGATCTTCTAGAAATATCCTTAGTCCCATTTTAAGTATTTCAGAGACTGCCCGCTGCCTTCAGGATCAAGTCCAAACTAGGCACAATTTTTGAAACCAATTTGGCAATAGCGTCTATCTCTTGCCTTATTTTTGTCAAATTTCAACCTTCACTTTTTACTCCAGCCTGAGTCTTGCTTTTCTTCAGCTATGACTTTTCACTCACATTTAAGCAAATGTTACTGCTTCTGTCTGATTTTACCTCTTCATCTCTAAGACTCAGGTCAGCTATTGCCTCCTTTCACCTTTTTTAGGTAGACTTGGCCATGCTCCCTCCCCAGACTTCCACAGCTTTGTGACACATGACTATTTTAACACCAACCAAATTGCCTTGCAAAATTGAACTTTAAATAATACGGGTTTAAATTGTGTGGGTTCACATCCATGCGGATTTTTAAAATAAATTCTATAAATGTATTTTTTATTCCTTATGCTTTTCTTAAGAGAAATTTTCTTTCTCTAGCTTACTTTATTGCAAGACTACAGTATATAATACAGATAACAAACTAAATATTGTTAATCAACTGTTTATATTATTGGTAAGGTTTCTGTCAACTTTGGGCTATGCTATTAGTAATTAAGTTTTGGGGGAGTCAAAAATTATGCACAGATTTTGAACTATGTGGGAATGGTGCCTTAATCCTATGTACTTGTTTGTATGTGACAGTTCCCCCTCCAGACGCTTCAGGCAGTGTTGGTAGAGTTCTTCCTTGTCATCATGAAATTTTATTTACTATTTTGATTACTAACAAAGATTTATTGTGGCATATGACTATGTCAGTTTCCTCACTAGTTCATACCATTTTTCAGAATGGCGACCCATCTCTTCACTCATGTATTGCCATTACTTTGCACAGTGCCTGGTATACTCTAGGACAGGGGTCTCAAACTCAACTCAGCATGTGGGCCGCAGAGCAAGATCACAGCCATTCGGCGGGCCGCACTAGGTCTACAAAAGGCAACTGTTATGCAACACTTTTCTCACTGCAGTTGAAAACAAAAAAAAAAATCAGTACAACAAGTACAATCGTACATGCAGTTTACTCAGTGTCACAAAACGATCAGAAACTGTAGTTCGCATCACAACTGCGGTTAACTAAGCTAATATCTAGCTAGGATGCTAGAGAAATGAAAGAATACAAGTAGGCCCCTAGGCTTACTTAATTTTATCCAAAATATTTTGAACTTTGTGGATTAGTCTGCGGGCCGCACAAAATTGTTCGGCGGGCCGCATGCGGCCCGCGGGCCGCGAGTTTGAGACCCCTGCTCTAGGTGATCATATTGAATAAATGAATGTTGTTTCTTTAGCCAAATCTGAGAGCTAAGAAATGAAACACCTACCTACCCACCTAGGGGAAAGAGACTTGCTCTACACTTCCCACCTTGAAGGTCTATCTTCCTTAGTCATGTTTCTTTCTTCTATGACTCTGACAATGCCAAATAAGATGTGTATTCGATCTAGTCTTAAGGAAGAATGCAAGGTAAGCCTAGAAGCAGTGACCTTTGGAGGTCTCTTTGTAACTTAGAAATTCCTTAGAGTTATGCTTCTAGCAAAAGCTGATATTGGTTTCTGGGTAGTCCTGCTCAGAATTAACCTGGAATGAATCCACCATGTCCCCTGCAGCTTTCTACTTGGATGCATTTAACTTTAATTGCCTTTTGTTCATTTAGTTGATAGATATTGTCTTCTGTGCGCCAAGTCCCATGCTACACCAAGTGGAGAGGAGAAGAGAATAAGAGAGGCTGCTGTCCTTGGAGTCAAGGCTATCAGAGGAGAAGACTGTGCACAAATAGCTATGAGGAAAAGTCATCAGCTTAAAATATGTTAGAGAATAAACAGTGCTATGGGGTTCAAGAGAGCTCTTGCTGTATACTGAAATCAACTAAGAACCACTGGAGGTTTTTAAACATTATTAGGATTTTAAACATTTGACATTATTAAATGAAATAAAGATTGAGGGAAGCTTTGGAATGAGATGGTATTTCACTTGGGCTAGGACATAGGGGATGGGTTTTTATAGCTGGTAGGGGAGTAAGTGGAGGTGATTCCAGAAAAAAGAATGATGGGATATGGGAAAGAAAGACAGTGGGTATTAAGATGCTAGGGGAGTAAGTGGAGGTGATTCCAGAGAAAAAGAATGATGGGATATGGGAAAGAAAGACAGCTGTATTAACAGCTAATTTATTATGAGAGATTTGGTGAAACCCCTGCATAACTAGACTGGAAGCTACCCATATGTGTCCATAGAGCAATAGCACAGACTTTGCAGACTGCATGGTCTGTACCTTGAAGGGCTCTTTCCAGGTGAATCCACTGAAGGAGACCCTTACCTGGAGAAGTGAGAACTTACGGTCCTATGGCATAAGCTTTGTGTGCTGATCTGTTGCCATGGCATCCTGCTACTTTGCACCTGCCTTCTCTGGAGATAACCCCACAGAGATGGTGCACCAGTCTTATGCTAAAGTCCCAGGCTTCAGCATCTGTTCAACTGAGGGATCTACCTTCAGGATCTGACAACTTCTTTGATTGCTTGGGGGAGTCTATTTTAGGAGAAGGAACATTTCTCATGATGTAGTTATATAGTAGGAATAGATCTTTTAACTGGTTGTCATCTCCACAGTCACTTCCAGAGTTCAGGTACCTCTCACCTTGTACCTATGCCTCTGCAAGAATCTCTAATTGGTCACTCTGCCACAGAATTCAATATTTCTTACCTCTCCACCTCGCTGATCACTAAGTAATTATCCTGCTATATAAATCTGATAGTCTCGTTGCCCAGCTTAAAACACTTGGGTGGCTTCTTGGTACTGAATAAGATAAAGCTAAGTCCTTGTAATCACATGTAGGGAACTTCATAACATGGACCCTTCATGATCTGACCAGCCTCCCTCTCTCCATCTTATATTACTCTAGCAATACTGACTTCCCAGTTCCCTGCATGTGCTGTCCTCCTTCACACCACTGTGACCTTGTTCAGGCTGCTCTTTTGGACTGGCATTTTCCCTCCTTCTTCTTCTGCCACATACTGGGAAATTGCGACATCCTTCCAGACCCAGCTCAGGTGCCACCTTTCTGTCATGCAGTCTCTGACCTCTATGACCTGAGACAACTGGAAGCTATTCACTTATTTCCATGTAAACTGCATATCGTATCATAATTCATTTAGAAAGTAGAGAGGGAAAAAATAAATCAACTGTAATATACCTCCTAATATATTATTTTCAATTTTTTGTTTCCTCCTGTTTATTCCTCTACCTATTTAATATATGTGTGTATATATGTGCATATACATATGTGTGTATATGTAATTATGAACTTCATGTGGTTTTATGACCCACTTCTTCCACTTAATACAATACCAACAAAACACTATTGAAAGAGTGAAAATCTAAAAACAATACAAATACTCAACAACAGGGAATGGTTAAGTTATATCATCTCTGTTATGACACCATTAGAAATCATGATAATAATCATATTCATGGACCAAAAGATACCATATTGTTAAGATGTCAATTATCCCCAAATTAACCAGTTCAGCACAATTCCAGTCACAATGCCAGAAGAAGGCCTTTTTTTGTTGAAATTGACAAACTGAATCTAAAATTTATATATATAAAAGCAAAAGACTTAGAATAATCAAAACATTTTGAAAGAGGACACAGTAGGGAGACTTAAATTACTTGATTTCAAAACTTAGTATAAAGTTATAGTAATCAAGACAGTGGAGTATTGATGTAAAAATAGACATATATAGATCAGTAAAACAGAAGAGAATCAAGGAAGAATCCCATGTATGTATGTAGTCAATTTGTTGTCAATAAAGGTGCCAAGGTAAGTCAATAGAGAGAATGCATATGTATATATATAACTTTTTTTTGAGAGAGAGAAAGGAGCATCAACTTGTTGTTCCACTTAGGTGTGCCATCGATTGTTTCTCATATGTCCTCTGTCATGGGCTTGAACCAGCGACCTTAGGGGTTGAGCCAGCATCCTTAGGATCGAGCCAATATCCCCAGGATTGAGCTGGTGACCTTGATACTCTGGGATGACGCTCTATCCACTGCAACACTGGCCAGGGCTAGAGTATAATATTCTTAACAAGTGGTCTGGAACAACTGGCTAGCCAGATGCAAAACAATGTATCTTGACCTGAAACTCATATATTAGATGAACATTCATTCAGGATGCACCAGAGACCTAAGTGTAAGAACTGAGACTATAAAACTTTTTAGGAGAAAATATCTATGACCTGGAGTTACATTATGACACAAAAAAACATAAATCATAAAATTAAATTAGGCTTTATCAACATTAAAAACTTTTTTCTTTGAGACTGAATGTTAAGGAAATGAATAGATAAGCCATAGACTGGGAGAAAATATTTATGAAACTGATATTTGATATCTGATAAAGTAAATATATCCAGAATGTATGAAGAACTCTCACCATTCAATAATAAAAAGACAATGTGATTTTAAAATGGCAAAACAATTAAACAAAGAAGCACCTGAAAAGCATGCTAAGCATAATTAGCAACTGCTCATTAAAACCACAATGAGATATCACTACATACCTATGAAAATGGCTAAAATGAAAAAGAGTGGCCTTACCAAGTGTTGGTGAGGATGTTGGAACAAATAGAGCTCTTATTCATTGTTGGCGAGGTTGCAAAATAGTGCAGTCATTTTGGAAAACAGTTTGGTGGTTTCTTATAAAATTAAACAAAACACTCCCAAGACATCTTGGCAATTCCACTTCTAGGTACTTATCCCAAAGAGTTGTAAACATATATCCATATAAAGTCTTCTATGTGAACAATTATAATAGCTTTCTCTGTAGTAGCCCCAAATTAGAAACAACCTAAATGCCTATTACCTGGTGAATAGATACTGTGGCACATCCTTTTAATGAAATTCTACTCAGCAATAAAACAGGACAAACTACTGGCACAATAGCATGGGTGACTCTCAAAAGAAGTGCTATGTCAAAGAAGCCAGACACACAAAAGCATGAATGCATGCTCCAACCTGTAGAAAACTATAGAAAAAGCAAAGCTACAGTAATAGAAAGCAGATCAGAGCTTGCCAGGGCTCGGGGTTAAGGAAGGTGACTACTAAGCGGCATGAAAGATGTGTTCAGGTGATACAAACATTCTATTGTAGATTGTGACTGTGCTTATGTGACTGTGTATGGGTGTTAAAATTATGTAACGCACTTAATATTGGTGAATTTTATGGATCATAAATATACCTTACTTAAGCTGATAAAAACTTTGAAGTACATTAAAATCTATGATTATAAATGTAAATTAGTAACATGCATATTTTAGATTTTTTTGTGCCAGCCTTGTCTCTTCTTTCGTGATTTATTTGCACTTATTAGTTTTTCCTTGTTATGTGCATCTATTGGTTTACATGCCTATCTCTGTGGATTGTGGGGTTTTTAAGGCTGGAGTTTTGTTTACTCCTCTTTATATTCTTCCAGGACCTGGTTAGGGTCTAACCCAGAGAATGTACTCTGTAAATGTTCCATTCACTCAATCAAGACATATTTACTGCAACAAATGTTTAATGATCATCAGTTCAATAATCACTAAATCTGACCAACATTGCTTCTGGCTTTGTTGAGCCTGCTCCTTGAGGATTATGTTCTTGGTGGGAAGTTATGAGAATAAGGAATTTTATTTTTCAAAAACTTATGCAGTGCTTTTTCTAAAAAGCTTTATAAATATTAATTTAATCTTTGCAAAAACCCTAGGGTATAGGGAGAATGATCATTATTCTCATTTTACAGAAGAGGCAACTGAGCCACAGAGATGTTAAGAACTTGCCCCAGCTAGCATGTTGAGTAAGTGGGAGGGCCAGGATTCGAATCTAGCCCAATTTTGGGTGGGCACAGCCAACTTTCCATAGACTGGCCACGTCTCCGGTCTATTCCAGGAGTCTGGGGTCAGACAGATTTTTTTTGTCTTCTGAAGGTTCAGGAATCTCATTACCTACTGCAAGTCAGACTGTTCTGAAGAGGGTAACGGCAGTAACGAACAGGCTGGATTGATGCCAACACTGTCATCAGTCAGTCCAGCACTCCCATCCTGCCATCCAGAACTCAAGTAATGACTGGGGCTCTTCACTTCAGCCCCTTGTCAATTTGGGGAGGCAGTTAAGAGCTCTCTTGGAAGAACCGAACTCAGGGAGGATAATGTAATCACATTCATGCTTTCCTTTTAAGTGAAGCTCTCACATTCATTAAACATGAACCCAACCCCCTTTCTCCCACTGCAAGCATTTGGCGCCTTTTCCTGCCCGATTCAGAGTGTTTGTGTGTTCGGGAATCAGTGGGTGTTGGTAGGAGGCTGGGCGTGTGGTGTCAATGATCTCGCAGTGTAATAACAGAGCAGGCAGATTCAGTGACGCCCAGTCCAAATTAGTCATGGATAAATGCACGATCATCAGTGTTCCAGCACTAGGGACTTTCTCTCATTTAGTCAAGTAAAGTGTCACAAACAACAGCTAAGAGAGAAATGTGTATTTTGAGTTGTGGATGTGCTGATTTAAAAAAAATTTTTTTTTCCTAGAAAAGAACCATAGAAAAGTAAAACAGAAATATTTCGACTTGAAAAATACTTTGTAATTATATGTCATAAAATAATTAGGTCATGGCAAATTAGCACAAATGTTTACAGCAAAATTGCCATGTAAAACATTATCGGTAATATTATGCTAATTGCTGCAGAAGCAAAAGCTGATTATGCTTCAGCAGGATTAAAATTTGCCACGTCTGCATTTCTCTCCAGTGTCACCAGTTTTCCATGAGAGTAGCATGCCTGTGAACTACGGGAGGGGCTGAACTGCCCATCTTTGAGGCATCGAATCTGAAAAGGAATCTTTCTGAAGACCAAGCTAAGATCATCAGTGTAAGAGAGAATTCCCGAAAGTGTTCTTCCACTCCAGTGGAAACTTACCAATGCTCTGAGCCCAGAATGATCCCTTTTGGGGGTGGAGCATGGGGAGGGTGTGCAGTGTGCTCTGAGAACAGAGAGAACACAGAATCGAGCTGCAAGAGGAGCTCAGAGGGGGTCCCTTGGGGCAGCCCACACTTCTCAAACTTTAATGTGTGCATGAATCCGCTAAAATGCAGGTTCTGTTTCAGCGGGTCTGGAGTGGGGCCTGGGATTCTGCATTTCTAACAAGCTCACAGGGAATGCGGGTGCTAGTCTTTAGATCAGATTTTGAGTAGCAAGGCTCTAGAGGAAATCTTATCTAGAGTTGCAGCTTCATATGTATTCTATCTAGGCCAGGTATGCAATGATGTAGGGCGCTTTGTGTAGCTGAATTTTAATCCTGGTTGGAGAGAGCAAGCTGGTCCACTAAAGGTATTCAAGGGCAATAGAAGGAAGACATGAGACAGAAAATAAAGGGATAGAAAAAGGGAAGAACAGAGGAATGGAGGGAAGGAAGGAGGAGGGGGAGGCCAGGTAGGCACCACCCTACTAGCTGGTACTGAGACTGACTGTAACCCCAGCCAGTCCTGTGTAAACGTAGGCCTGGCCAGCAGAAGGAACCTGCTGCAGTCCCACAGCTGGCTTGTGGGCTCCCAGGGCCCTGCTTCTGCCTCCCCACAGTGATGGCAGTTTCTCTGAACCACACCTGACTGAAAGACAAGGGATGATTTCCTCTTTGTAACGAGAAGATTCTCTTATTATCTCATTTTACAGACAAGGAAACTAATACCTAGAGAGGTTAAACAACTCATTCGAAGTTGCTTAGAGCCAGGACTGAAATCCAGTGTCTTCAATTCTAGAACAGGCCTGTGTCACGATTAAAATCTGCCTCTCCTTAATCTTCACACCACGAGTCTACAAGACCCAAGGGAGCCAGGACTGTATCTGTCCTTTGTAGGGTTGTGTGTGGTGTGGTGCCTGGCACTAAATAGTTGTTAATGTGGCATGAACCTTCTTTTATCTGGGGTTTCTTCTTTCTCTAATAATGCCTCCTGACATCTCGCAAAGGGCAGGTCTTTGTGAGAAAAGATGTTTTATTTTCCCAAGATTGGTCCTCTTAACACATGCTGCAGCTCAGAGCTTCCGGAAAGGCCTCGGGCTTGGCTTGTGGAGCTAGGCTCCTCCCAACCGCCTCCCCTTGTTTCTGCATTTTGAGCATAAGAGTCACGAAATACAGTCCCACTGCTTCACATTATTTCCTTTTGCACAGAATCATAACCCTCTCGATTATGTGATTCTTTTTTATTATTTATTGTGTGCCCTGGGGAATTTTCATTTTAACCAAGACATTGGTTCAATTGCAAAATGGCAAAGAATGATTTGTAAGGAGATCAGTGTAGGGAGCTTATTAAAACATGCATTTAGGGGATGGCTTGGCAATAGGAAAGAGAAACTCTTGGGAGAGCAGATATTTTCAGGAGTTGAGAGGAAGTCATGTGATTTTGAGGGAGGGAAAAGAAGGGAAAGTAAGACAGAGAGGGGAAGGATATTTGAAAAATAACATTGATAGGAAAATAGGAACAAAATGGAAATAAATGTGAAAAAGTCACAGGTAGGTAGACAAGCAAGAGTCCTCAGAAATGAGATATGATGAATCTGCCTCTCCTTAATCTTCACACCACGAGTCTACAAGACCCAAGGGAGCCAGGACTGTATCTGTCCTTTGTAGGGTTGTGTGTGGTGTGATGCCTGGCTTTCATTGGAAACAGAGTGAAAATGGTCTTCCCTCCATCCTGCAAGCTCCCCGGTGGGTCTGAGCCGTGAGCTGGATGGACTATTCGGGTGTTTTCTCTGAAGCACTATTGAAAGTCACACAGCCTAGGGAGGGGTCTTTATCCTGGTCCTAGAAGTGCTGAGAGCCAGCAGGTACCTTGGGGGCCCACAGAAGCCTGCAGCCCCTCCTCCAGAGCATGGCACCAGGGACCCTGTCTGCTCTGAAGCCCAGCCTGGCAGCTCTGGAAGGAGAGCTGTGTTGTGTGGGCTTCACAGAGAGACCTACCTTGTTTGTCCTGCAGGCCCCTCCATGTCAGTGCTGCCCCCCTGGAGCTGTGCCACGTGGCAGCCCGAACCCCTTTCCCAGGGACCCTCCTGATCCGAGAAGGCAGCTCCGCTCCTGCACTAAGGCCCTAGAGCGGCTCTTAACAGGCTGCTGATGGCCTCCCTGGAGTGTCTCATTGTGCTGCACACAGCCAGGCCCTGAGCCCCTCTGCGGGGCTCTCTCACCTTGCGCTCTAGAAGGGGTGTGAAGGAGGATGTCTCCGCACTGGGAGGAGACCGGCTCTGAGCCCTTTGGGGTCTCTTCAGTAAATCCATACCCAGAGGCTCCTGCTAGGCTGCTGGCTTCCCATGCACTTAGACAGCAGTCAAGCTCGGGACAACAGAAGACAATTTATTTTCCTCAGACCTCTGTTTCTGAAACGAGGGTGGGAGAGTTCTCAAATTATTGGGCTTCGGTGGAGAAATGATGTCAGCAATGACAAGTCTTGGGACTTTGGGATGCATGTTCTTATGACTTTTTAAGGGAGAGTGCCGTCAAGCCCCCTCCTCTTTGTTCTCCCTGGAGGTTGTGCTTTTCAGCACTTATTGCATTCAGAGCCTTGGAAAAACCACTTCTCTGACACACATATACACACACGCCTACGTGCATGCACACGGATCTGCACACATGCACATCTAGTGAGGTCAGCCCTGCTTACTCAACTCTCCATCTAGAAGCAGCCTGAGCTCCACTCCTGGGAGCCTGCCCTCAGCCTTCCACGTGGGCCAGCGTGTGCCCAGTCTTCAAGGGCCAGGACTTACTTCTGCATCACCCAGGGGCAGAAGTGGATGTGCACATTATTAACCTTGTGGTAGGCAACACAGTGGTTGCCCTAAGATGTCCACCTCCTCATCCCCAGTATTTGCACCTACGTGGTAAAAGGGACTTTGCCAATGTGATTAAGTTAAGGCTATTGGGATAGGGAGCTTGGATTATCTGAGTGGGTCTGATGTAATAACTAGAGTCACCACAAGAAGGGGGAGAGAGGGTTGGAGCAGGGGTCCCCAAACTTTTTACACAGGGGGCCAGTTCACTGTCCCTCAGACCGTTGGAGGGCGGCCACATACAATGCTCCTCTCACTGACCACCAATGAGAGAGGTGCCCCTTCCGGAAGTGTGGCAGGGGGCCGGATAAATGGCTTCAGGCGGCCGCATGCGGCCCGCAGGCTATAGTTTGGGGATGCCTGGGTTGGAGTGAGAAGAGAGATGACTGTGGAAGCTGAGGTCAGAGCAGATACAGAGCCACAAGCCAAGGAATCTGGGCAGCCTCTCGAAGCTGAAAAAGGCAAGGAACAAATTCTCCCCTAGAGTCCTGCCAACACCTTGATTTTAGGCCAGTGAGACCCACTTCAGAGTTCTGATATCCAGGACAATAAAATAATAAATTGTATTGTTTTAAGCCACTAAGTGTATGAAACTTCGTTATAGCAGCAATAACAACTAGTACAAATTAGTATAACTTGGGGCATGGCCCACATAATAGGCACAGGGAAAAACTTCTCTCTTTGAGCCATCAGCCTGTGACATCTGTGTCTGGCCACAGCCTCAAGACAACAAGGGGACAGTTAGGGATAGGTGGGGCTTGATCACACACCGTGAGGTTCTAAGCGTTGGGAAGACTGGGTGTCAGGTTGGTAGAAAACTAGTGAGGTTTCAAATTTAAACCTTGCTGGATTCCGGATACTGAGGAAACCAATGATGAACAATGCTGAACCCCGAGGAAGCAGGCTCTCCTCCCCTCTAGGAGGAACAGACAGGGGAGGAGCCCACAGGGCCGTCTATCCTGTTAGCCACAGGAAACCTGGGCCAGGCAGGCAGGCTGGGGACTGGCAAATGGGAGAATGGAACTCTTTCAGACCTCCATTTTTTGCCCCAGTGTCTCCCATGACTGCCTGATGACCAGAATTATCTGGGCGTCGGATAAAAACGCAGGTCTGGATCCTGTCCTGGGGTACTTGAGGAGCTCAAATGCAGGTTTGGTAGCAGTAACCTTTGTTGCACTGGGTGTGATCTTGTGCCCTCTGAGCTCCAGCCATGTTTAGGGTCCCCGTGCTGGTTTCTGCCTCAGGTTTCCATGTTGCCCACACCCACTTCCACCTAGGCCCACAATGTCCCACTGCACGATGTTGTCTTGTCCAGGTGGTGGCCAGTGAGTCATTTGTCCTTGGGGTGGGCACCTAGTTCCCCCAGGCCTCTGCCCCAGGCCTGTCCAGTCTGAGGTTAACTCCCATGTCAGTCAGCTGACCTGGTGAGGTCATGGCATATGCTCAGTGGGCTCAGAAAGTCTGGACGGCTCCTGCTTCTACAAATATACCACATTTCTGACATTGTGGGCTCAGGACTTCAGCTCTTTTCATTCTTTCTGTTCCTTTCCTATCCTTTCAAATGACCATAGACCAGGGTAGCTGAACTAGTCTAATTCCAACAGACAGGGACAGTAGATTCTTAGACCATCCTTAGCCTTTACTGTTTGGGTAGAGACTAGTATTTACTATCATTTAAAAATTTATCTGCCCTGGCATAGAGTGTCAGTCTGGCATATGGATGTCCTGGGTTCGATTCGCAGTCAGGGCACACAGGAGAAGCATCCATCTGCTTCTCCACATCCTCCCCCTTCTCTCCCTCTTCCCCTCCTGCAGCCAGCGGCTGGATCGATTTGGGGCCCTGGGCACTGAGGATAGCTCATTTGGAACACATCAGCCTCGGGTGCTAATCGCTCAGTTCCTGAGCATTGGCCCTAGATGGGGTTGCCAAATAGAGCCCTGTTGGGGTTCATGCAGGAGTCTGCCTCACTATCTCCTCTCCTCTCATCTAAAAAAAAAAAAAAGAAAGAAAGAAAGAAAGACAAACTTTATCTATCTATCTCTCTATCTATTATTTCTCTACCTACCTGTTTATTTTACAGCTTGATCTTTGAACTCAGGGGAGCATGACATACAAGTTAAGATGGTGGTTGGATTGAAATTCAGTTCTTTATTAATTCTTAACTGTTTGACCCTGAGCCAGTTTCTCAGCATCCCTTGATCTCAGTTTTCCCATCTAGGGAAGGGGGACAGCAATAGCTCCTAGCACCTCCTGTTCTTGCCAAGGTGAAAGGAGCTAATTTATGTAAAATTCTTACAACAGCTCCTGACAAGTTGTAAGGGCTCAATAAATGTTAGGTGTTATTCTTATTTGGGCTAGCCTTTAAGAGATATTTATATAAGAAAAGAACACTTTGTAAATTCCTATTGTAAAACTCTCTCCTTGCCAGCGTGCCTTTTGGCAAACCTTCAAACAGGGAGTGAAAAGTGATTTGAGACTCAGACCACCTTTCTGGCCCTGAATCCTTTTTTTAGTTGAGCAAACAAGCAGGAATAAGCTCAGAAGGCAGAGGGGGGAGGGCAGGAGAGACCGAGGTGGCTCAGGCGGAGATAACTGAGAGTCAGCGGAGGGTGGCCTGGGTGAATCTAATCCCCACACCATCTGTTTGCTGATTTTCCCCTCTGTCCTCCTCTTTCAGGAGCAAGATATTCTGAGCAGGCAGAAGTGAGGGCCCTGCAGACAGGTGGCCCCGGCCCTTCATGCCAGAGTTTTCAATTATGATGCCAGTCAATGGGAGAGAGAGGAGGGCGAAAATGAAAATGGAATATTTGGTTAGCGCTCTGACAAGCCATGAATCAAAACCAAGTGAAATTGCTCTGGGTTCTCTCGGCCTGTCAGCCTCCGCCATCCATTCTGATTGCCCCTGGGCAGTGTAATTCCACACGCAGCCAATGCTCGCAGGAGAGCAAGCCTCGTGCGCCTGGGGGCTGGGTCCTTCCGCTGCACGCCGTCCCAGGTGTGCGCCATCGGCTGGTGTGGAGAGCCAGCCTCCGTGGGAGCAGGGGAGGAGGCGGAGGGCAGCAGAGGGGCTGTCAGCAGTGTGGGCACTGAAGTGTGGCTGATCATGTCACAGAGCTGGGACACCTGCTCTCCTCTCAAGACCTTTCCCTGGACTCATTGATTCCCTGCCAAGTGGCCATTCATTCTTATTTGAGGAGTTCTGGCAAAGACTCTGCCTGTGCCTGCTGGGGTCAAGGGCAAAGGGTACCTCCGGGTCAGCAGGAGAATGGAAAAAGCTGCAAAGGGCAGACTGTCTTCTCCATTAAGAACCAGGGGCCTCTCTCTGCTTCTCCTCTGCCGTATCAGCCCTGACTGATTTAACACCCACTGGGGCCAAGGCACAGAGCGCCGGGCAGGAGTCCATAAATCACGGGTTTTGATTGAACAGATGAGTGAAGGAAAGCTTGCTGAAGAGGCAGTGCTGAATTCAATAAAGCAAACCCTCACCCATTCAAGGTTTTGACATCCAGGGCATGGAGAACAAGTTTCTTCTTTTTTCCTTCCTGTCACTCATCTTCTCATTTGGTGAGCATTTACAATATTTGTTGAACACAGAGAGTATTGTGATGTAATTCAGCTCACGGGACCATTAGAGTCTGGGCAGCTCGGACAGTGAACTGGATTAGAGAAGGCAGTGGGGAAGTCAGCCCTGGGTTCTGGCTGGGTCTGTGGAGAAAGCCTGGGGTAAGGGGGCCCCTGAGTGGT
Source organism: Saccopteryx leptura (assembly GCF_036850995.1). Classification (NCBI taxonomy): domain Eukaryota; kingdom Metazoa; phylum Chordata; class Mammalia; order Chiroptera; family Emballonuridae; genus Saccopteryx; species Saccopteryx leptura. Next base: position 39,136,147 of record NC_089512.1, on the reverse strand, counting down.
CAGTACCCACAGGGAGATGCTGTTAGGGCTGTTGCTCAGCGTTGTGCTGGTTGTTCATTGCCCAAGGGAAAGCGTATGGGGAGACTAGGTCCTGCTCCCTTTCCACTTAATAAGCCTCATGTCCTGGTCTGGTTGTATCTGTCTAGAACGGGAGCCTTTATAAATTTTTTTTTTTTTTAGATTTTATTTATTCATTATAGAGAGGAGAGAGAAAAGGGGGGAGGAGCAGGAAGTATCAATTCCCATATGTGCCTTGACCAGGCAAGCCCAGGGTTTTGAACCGGCAACCTCAGTGTTTCCAGGTTGACGCTTTATCCACTGCGCCACCACAGGTCAGGCAAACGGGAGCCTTTAGATTCATATAAGCTGTCAGTGGGCCAGAGGAAGCCCTGTAAGTCAGACAGCACTGGAACTCTGCAGCAGAGGAAGGTCAAGAGCTGCCAGGAGCCTCTGTAACTGCAGATCAAGATAGGATCAAGTCCAGGTTTGCCAGAACAGAGCCATGAGCAGCTGATGCTGAGTTGGAAAGTCAGAGTAGAATCAGATTCCAAGGGGTCAATAACAACCCAAACCTTCAGCAGTGACTAGAAGGTAGAAAGAACCAAAGGTCTGTTTTGAGTTCTGGTTCTTAATCAGTCTTTGTGGAAGGTCCGTGGCCATGGTCATAAAGCCTGATGACACTCACAAGTATTGGCTTGGCTGCCACCATTTATTTCTGTCCCAGCAGCACCTGCATCAGAGGTGGGGTGGGGAGCATTAGTGTAAGCCTAGGGGGGCTCAGATCACACTGGTAGTCCCTGGGGACAGAACCAAGATCAGCAGGTGAAAGTTTCTGAGTGGTAAATTTTGGCTTAAGATAAGCTGCCTGGCCTGACCAGGCAGTGGCGCAGTGGATAGAGCGTCGAACTGGGATGTGGAGGACCCAGGTTCGAAACCCCGAGGTCACCAGCTTGAGCACAAGCTCATCTGGTTTGAGCAAAGCTCACCAGCTTGGACCCAAGGTCACTGGCTTGAGCAAGGGGTTACTCGGTCTGCTGTAGCCCCACAGTCAAGGCACGTATGAGAAAGCAACCAATGAACAACTAAGGTGCCACAACGAAAAACTGATGATTGATGCTTCTCATCTCTCTCCGTTCCTGTCTGTCTGTCCCTGTCTATCCCTCTCTCTGACTCTCTCTCTGTCTCTGTAAAAAAAAAAAAAAAAAAAAAAAGATAAGCTGCCTGGCTATCTGATGTATTATAGAATTTTTCCCCTTTGTCACTGGAGGTTTTCAAACCCCAATCGGGGAGCCAGCTAAGGGCGTTTCTCGTGTCAGGTAGAAGTTTGGGAGAGAAGTCTCTGAGGTCCCCTCGTAGCCCCTCAGCCCCTCATCCTCTGTGAGTCTGTGAAGCGTCAGCCAGCTGGCTTTCCTCTCTGTCAGAGATGATTGATTGAGGAAGAAGTTGACATTAATGACTACCACAAGTTTTTAGGTTTTCATTGTATTTACTTCTCTTTCTCTTTCTGACTCCCTCTCATGTCCCTAGTGCCAAATCCATCCCATGGATACTTGAGAGTAAATTGCCCAGCCAAGAGCTGGAAGGAGCCATGTGGTCCTTATGTAGACAGCTCCTACCCATCTCCACCTTGGGCGTTTCCCCAGTGCAGCAGGACAGATGACCATCTTAGCAGTGCAGGGGTTGAGTTACAGGGAGCTAGCCACACTGGATGGAAGGGTCCCAGTATAGGGCCTCTCCTACCACTACTGTCATGCTTCAAAGTGAGGATAGAGTACTTATAAGAGGCACAGGCTGTGTCAGCAAAGGGTATTGTACTGGGGTGTTTCTGTAAGTCCAGCATCCATTTTCTCTCCTGATGCTGGATCTTGGTTTTTCTTTGGGGAATCATTTCTGCTCCTCTCCCCACTGTCAAACCATCTAGTTTGGGGAGAGTGACATCACCTTTTTCCCAACATATGCTGAAGACTCGACATTGCATTCCATAACCCTGGCAACAGTGATTGGTTCAGGGTTGGGTATATGATACCAGGCCAAGCCAAAGAGGTACAAATCCAAAATTTTATAGGAAATTTGGAACAGTAGAAGTTTTATATTTATTAATGGAGGTTGTTAAGCTGGCATGATGTAAACCTGGAGCTTCCAAATGCAAAGAGAGAGCATGCATAGGATGCAGCTAACACAGGGGAAAGTGAATTGAGAGATGGAAAGAGAGTAAAGCCCTGATTCAGCTTCTCCTGAAGCCGTATTGATCCCTGGACTTTACAATTATACAAGCCACTAAAATCCTTTCTGACTTTGCTTTTTGAACTAGTTTGAGTAGAGGTTCTCCTTGTCACGTGAAAGAATCCTTCCTAGTTCAAGACAGTTCCTACTCTGGTAGCAGATCGAGAGTAAGAACGAAACTGGGATCCTAGCACTTGGTAGCTGAGGCCTCACTTGGGGCACTTGGCTTCCTCCAGTGACCCATGACTTGGCCTGAGTGGCAGCCCTCACCCAGGTAGCTATCTAGCTCATTCTTTCAACCTCATGAAATTAAGAACACAGATGATCTCTGAGGTTGGGAACACTAACTGGAGAATTCATATGTGTTTTGTGCAGCATTTGTTCTGAGAGATGGTCCGGAATAAAGGGGGCTGTTTGGGAACTGGTGTGTCCAAGGCCACGCTCCTTTCCATGTGGCTGATGAAAATGACTGGTCGATGCAGCACTATCAAAGGTCTGGGTGTCAGGAAAACTCCACTGGGTTATTTTAGCTTCAGAGGTCCCCATGGTGCTGGTGAGACTGTCATTGGTCTGTGTCATTGTGTCATAACGCAGCTTTTCCCTCTGTCCAACCTGCTTTTGTCCCCTTTCTTCCACAGATGTCAACCCCAGGGCACACCGTAGTAAACCCCACCTGCTGACTCCCTTTCCAAGGGACCCAGCCTGGACAGTGTTCCAGCTTGGCTACGTGTCCTTCCTGGCCTCCTCCTTCTGTACTCTGGGTCCCTCCATATACTGCGAGCGGGCTGACTCAGGTGATCTGCTCTACCCACTCAAATGCCCGGTGCCTGGCACAGTGCCTGAGCAGAGCAGATGCTCAGTAGGGGACGGCTGGGGACGTGAATGAATGTGCCAGATCCAGGGGTCATCACCATTCAGTGAGAGGAGTCAAGGAGGGTTTTAAAGGACTCTCAGCTCCGTGGTCCTCTTTGAAGCAGTGATTTTGTGGGCAACTGGGTTGGGGCAGGCTGCAGGCAGGCGGCTGTGATCTCAGAAAGGCTGAGGCAGGAGCCAGCAATGAGGAAAGTGGAGCTTCTTCAAAAGGCAGTAGACTTGGTTTTCTTCAGGGTCTAGACCAGTCATGGCCAACATATGGCCCGCAGCTGGATCCGGCCCGCATAATGAGTTTATGCAGCCCACAATTAAATTTTTAATATTCTTTGCTACTTTAAAATCTTAGCTACTCAGAAGTGGCAGCATCTTTGATTATTGGAAATCCAGATATTTAAGAAGACAGTGATACGCAGAGAAGAATTCCACGTGTGACTAATCTAGGGTTAACTTCCAATAATTGGTCGAATGGATTCGCGATACTTCTTTATTTTTTTTTAAAAATTCCATTATAAAGATTTACAACTTTTGTACTCGTCTGTACTCGATATGAACTGTTTGATGTTTAGCGGCAATGTGAAACCCACATTCTTTTAGGCGGATTTTGCCAGTGCACACCCAAGGTCAAACAATTTGCTATTTGTGTGGCCAAGTGTGCTGAATCAAGTGGCATTGTAGCATAGACAATTGCTGCAGTTGATAACTGAAAACATGTCCAGGCTGTTTGTAAAACAAAAGAATTGTTTTATTTGCGATATAACTCCTTCAAGCTCATTCTCTTAATTAAATATTGTTTTGATTGATTGCAATACAGTTTAGATATTATACTGTATATAATTATATTTTTATTAAAATATATTTTTATTAAAATAATATTGTATATTAAAATTTTTTTCACTCACATTTATTCATAAACAAATTACACAGTAAAGTTTTGTTTACTTAAACAAATCGTTTTTGTATTTAACATTTTTAAATTTTAATATTTTGTCTGGCCCGTAAAAAAAGTTTTCTTTCTAATCTGGCCCCGGGGGAAAAACTGTTGGCCATGCCTGGTCTAGACCCAGCAAACCACAGTGTGAGAGCAGAGGGACCCTGCTGGAGGAGCCCCGCAGGGGAGGGTGGGGAGATGCATAGAACTGCACCACATCCCAGACAACTCCAGCCAAGGGTAGGTGATGGGAAGGAGTGGGCCTGGCTCACCCACGGTATCTTTTTTTTTTTTTTTGTATTTTTCTGAAGCTGGAAACAGGGAGAGACAGTCAGACAGACTCCTGCATGCGCCGGACCATCTTTGCTCCAATGGAGCCTTGGCTGTGGGAGGGGAAGAGAGAGACAGAGAGGAAGGAGTGGGGGGGGGAGGGGGGTGGAGAAGCAAATGGGCGCTTCTCCTATGTGCCCTGGCTGGGAATCGAACCCGGGTCCCCGGCACGCCAGGCCGACGCTCTACCACTGAGCCAACCGGCCAGGGCCTCACCCACGGTTTCTTGAGGCTGGATCAGAGTACTGTCCCCTGGGGAGGCTTCCAGGGGGCCCCCCTTGGTTTAGCTATCCTACCTCTAATTCAGGGAGTCCTCTCAGAACTGTCTCTTTAGGAGAAGTCCTCTCCATTGCCCCTCTCAGGAGGCAGGGCGGGACATAGTGACTTCTTAAACTCCTTCTCTTTTCTGGATGTGCATGGTTGTGGATGCATTTATTTTAATTTATATTTTTTTCAATTACAGTTTATACTTAATATTCATTAGTTTCAGGTGTACAGAATATTGGTTAGACATACCTTACAAAGTGATCACCCCGACAGGTCACTCACCTGGCACCATACGTAGTTTTACAATACCATAGAGTGTATTTCCTGTGCTGCATTTTCCATCCCTGGGACTAGTTCGTAACTACCAACTTGTACTTCTTCCCCTTTTCCACCCAGGCCCTCCACCCTCCCCGCCCATCTGGCAACTGTCCGTTTGTTCTCTGCATCTATGAGTTTGTTTGTTTATTTCTTAATTTTTTAGATTCCCCATATAAGTGAAATCATATGGTATTTGTCTTTCCTTGTCTGACATACTTCACTTAGCATAATATATAGATGCATTTTTAAGTTAGAGGTTGGGTGTTTTTGCTTTACTGCTTCCAAAGAGTCAGCAAACAAGCGGTGAGGAATGCCGGGGCAGAGCAAACGTCCCTCAGTGATCAAGGTTTGTATGGTTGGGCCCTGCCTTTCTGCTCAGAACATTGAGGCTGAGTAGCATCCTTCCAGAACAATGTACTAATCACATTTAAAATGACAACACTCAATAATACTGTAATCCATTATATAATCCTTTATATTTTTCTGGTTTAACTACAATTTATTGTCCTGTTAGACTTTTCTGAACACATTTTTCAAACGGACGTAAAGCAAAGTGCCTTATGTATATGGATTGAACCTAAGAGCTACAATATAATGATACTAAAAACAGAAATAATAAAATAATAATATCATCCCAGTTTTGTTCTAAATGCTTTGCTCATACTATCTGTGTAAATCTTATAACAACCTTATGAAGATGTTGGCCTTGTTGACCCCGGGCAAGAATACACTTGTCAAAAAAGACTCTTTGTGGTTAACTGGGCCCAACCTTATAATCAGAGTCTAGCTAGCAGTGACTGTTTACAGCAACGGTTCTCAACCTGTGGGTCGCGACCCCAGCGGGGTTGCCTAAAGCCATCGGAAAATACATAATGCATATCAGGTATCTACATTCTGAATCATAACTGTAGCAAAATTACAGTTATGAAGTAGCCACCAAAATTATTTTTTTGGTTTGGGGTCACCGCAACATGAGGAACTGTATTGCGGGGTCATGGCATTAGAAAGGTTGAGAACCACTGGCTTACAGGGTACCTCTCACACAGGCTGCATTTCAGGGAGAAGCTGCAGGCTGGACTGCCAAGACTCCTGCACTGTGTTCCTGCTAGCTGAGCAGAACCTTATAAAGGAGTTGCTGGAATTGTATTTCGACCAATGGGCTGAGACCTGCCTTGTGCAATTTGAGCTGCACAGCCATATCCTCATTTGCATCTTTACTGACTAATAAGAATGATCTCTTAATAATTGGTCAGGATGCAAAATTCTGACCAATCAGGACAATGCTATGTGGACCAATCAAACTGTGCAAATTTGTAACCCTCATCTGCATAAAAATGAACCAGTCAGGGTCCAGAGTGGGAACTTTTTCTATATAAGTGGGTCTCCTCTTTGTCTGGGGGGAGCTCACTTTTGGTTTCTACTTGAGGCTGTGTTTCTCAGGTATGGAAACTGTTCACTTGAATGAAGTCTTTCCCTCTTCCACAGCCGAGATTGGGGACTCCTGTTGGCATTGGAGTGGTGGCAGCAACATTTTTTTGACAACATTATTATTTTTGTCAGATAAAGGAACAGATGCTGGAGAAATTATTGCTTTCTCACAACTGATAAGTGGCCGAGGTGGGTAAACCCAACTCCCTCTGGCTCCACACTCATGCCCTGCATCATGTTCTATCAAGGTGAGTTAGCATCACAGCAAAGTGTTGGAAACTGGTCCTATCTATGAAGCGAGATGCTATGGGGAGTTTTTAGCAGGCAAGGAGCTGCTTCCAAACGTCATCCACAGCATCCTAGAGTAGGCAGTGGCTGCAGTTCAAGAGAAGGGACACTACCAGGCAGTGCCGTTGTTTTTACATTTTAATTTCTTTTAGCAGTAGAATTTTCTATTTCCCTCAGATAATAAAAGAACCTTGACATAAAACAGATAAGGTTTGTTTGATTGGAATGAATTGATTTTATAATTTCAGATGTATAATATTTACTCATTATGAACCAGGTAGTAAGAAAAATGAGACTTTTTAGATTAATTCAGTCTTTCAAATCAGCTATTTTTGAAAATATTTGCCATCTTAGATCAGTTTCAACATTCCATTTATATCTGCATTTTGTTAGGTCACAGAATAATTGGAAATATCCTGATTCACATAGGTATTAGTTATACGTATTAATTTCTGAAAGCTTGCTTTATGATCTCAGTATACTCTTTTTTTTTCTTTCTTTCTTTTTTTTTTTCTTTTTTTTTTTTTTTTTACAGAGATAGAGTGAGTCAGAGAGAGGGATAAATAGGGACAGACAGACAGGAATGGAGAGAGATGAGAAGCATCAATTATCAGTTTTTTGTTGCAACACCTTAGTTGTTCATTGATTGCTTTCTCATATGTCCCTTGACCATGGGGCTACAGCAGACTGAGTAACCCCTTGCTCGAGCCAGCGACCTTGGGTCCAAGCTGGTGAACTTTGCTCAAACCAGATGAGCCTGCGCTCAAGCTGGTGACCTTGGGGTCTCAAAGCTGGGTCCTCTGCATCCTGGTCTGACGCTCTATCCACTGCGCCACCGCCTGGTCAGGCATGATCTTAGTGCAACTGATCCAATGGTTTGAAAGATAAGTAGCAAGGTATTTGTGTTTCAAAGTTGAATTAACTCTCCTTGTCTAAGAACTGCTTTGTTCCTTAATTAGTAAGTATATAAGCCGGACAGAGTTGATGAATGGGTTCTTCAGCTAGTTTAAAATCACAACTGTATGGTAGAAAGTATTTTTAAAATTTATTTTCTAACATTATAATATGTTTAGCAATATCATTTAAAGAACTCTCATATGTCTTAGTACCTGTCTGTCACATAGTCACTCAAACTTTCAAAGCAATCACATTAGTTTTCACTATTCACTCATTCATTTGTTCATCTATTCATTCAAAACATTTGTTGAATGCCTATTATATTCTGGGCAATGGTCTGCTTGAGATATAGTGATCAGCAGCACGAAGTCCCTTCCTTCTTAGAGCTTACCTTGGATAGAAGTGAGGGGAGAGTCGTGGAAATAGACAACAGGCCCACAAACAAATAAATACACTTCTCAGGTGGTGATATGTGATTTTAATAAAAGGGCAGTAATATTTAGACAACGGAAAGATATTGAAGGAAGCAGAGTAAGACTTGCAATTGAAATTTCAATGGAGAGAACATGAAACACATAGCGATGGAAAGAGTGGCACCTCTTTTTCAGTTCACTTTTCCCGAACCTATGGAGTAGATCTCTCAATTTACCGTACTGGTAAACCATACTAAAACTTTGGCCCTTGCTGTGATAATAATGACTGCCTTACTCTGTTCATGTGGATAGTTTGCTACACAAAAAGTATATATATGCTAATGAGATCATGAGGAAACTTTATTTCTAAATCAACATAAGATAATAAGGGGACTTTATTTTGAGGTCTCCATGTGCTAACCTACCAGCATAGGTTACTCATATTTGGTATAAAACACACAGACTTTACATGTTGCTTTAATTGGTTTAGTTTTACAAAAATAGTTAGGATATATTAATACACAGAATTTGCATAATATATGTGTAGCGTCCTTAAATCATCTACTTCGAACTCTAAGTTCTTGGGGAACAGTTTGAAAACCACAGGTATGGTGGGGTGGGGTGGGGGTTAAGGTCAGACAGACCAGGTGGCTTTGCTCCTGAAGTTCTGTGGTTTTAGGGTTGTGGCTGGGCCTCAGTGCCTTCACCTGGGTGTCAGAGAGTCTGCCTCCCACACTGACTGGTTGCCTGAAATATCAAGGACACTAAAACACATTGGAGTTTTTTTTCATTCCCTAAACAGCACAGCTTGGATCAGCCAGCCTTGGGGACACTCGTCAGCAAGAAGCAGGGTTCTGGCTTTAGGAACTGGGTTATGTTGGGGCACCAATATCTGGGGACAGACACCAAGGGCTTAGAATCACTTGGGGGATGGACAACTGCTATGGACAAGGACTTGGGTGCACCAAAGCACAAGGAACTTGGTGACCAGAAAAGGGACCACTATGTTTCTTATCATTTAGCAATGAGCTAGAAGCCAAGTTGTTCCAGGTATGCAGAGAAAAAGACTCTGGAGGCAGGAACTGAGCAGAACTTCATGGGCAAAGATCGAGGGTATTTGTTGGATCTCAGTGATCAGTTTCCTCTGAAAAAGCATCTCCAGGTAGAACCCCCATCTCCAGTTTATTTTGGCTGCTCAGGCTTGGGAGTAAGGCATGGCCTCCACAGATGCTGGTGATGCTGGCTGGAGCTGGTTCCTGCTGGGTCCAGAGAGCTGATTGTGCACAGCCCTTCTCAGCTCCAGGTTCACTGATGATACATGTCAACATAAGAGACATCGAAACCTGTGGAGAATCTTTATAAGTTTTTGAGCCAAACTGTCTCAATTGCTGGGAAGCAATATCTCAATGGATTGAGAAACTGTTCTGGAGAGTGACAGTTTTGCAGCTTATTTTATTATACATTATTACAATCAAAGCAAGAGGCATAAGGGGATTCCATGAAATCCACTGGCAATAGATTATGGGGGCAGGAGAAAGCAAAGTACGAAAATCTCTGAGATTGGGTAAAATAGAAAGACAAATCCTTTTTTTTTTTTATATTGGTGGGTACAGGGTAGTTAACAATGAACATTCACAGCACATAGAGATGATGTGAGGGGAACAAGATAACAGTAAGGGGTTCCGTGGTTTCTGCTCTGGTGGCAGATTGTGCCCTGAGGGGTCTGCAGAAAGGGGGGTGTTGGGCAGATAAAATATATTATGCTCACTTTGTTAAAGATGGTGCTGCCCATGTGGAAGCTCATTGTCCAGGTGATATTAATGTGTGTTGGGGGCGGGCTGTGGGCAGGCAGGATCCTTGTAGCCTGGGGCTTGGTTTTAGGACTAAGCCTTTCCCACCCTTTTTGATGTGGGGTGGTGCAATCCCATCATGCCTCAGATAAGTGATTTTGTATTAGAGACTTCCCTGTTTTGTATATTGGATTAAAGGTTTTGATTTCTGCACTATAAAGTGGGGCAGACTGGGAGCTTACTCTCTTGGTTCCTGAGATTAGCATTAGAGGAGAAAGCAGAGAAAGGCCATGTGGAGGAGAGGAGAAGCAGCCAAGATGGTGGAGTGCTGAAGGAGAAGCCAGTTTATGTAGAGTTTGTGCAGAAAAGGAGATGGGGAACAGAGGTGAATGAGATTGGTGAGGCTAGAAACCTTTGATTCTAGGAAACTCAGATAAGTCAGTGGCTTTGGGAGCCCTGAATGGAAAGGGAAGTGTTTTCCCACTATGTGTATTTCTTGCCCGCCGTGTGCAAGCTAGGATTAAAGACAATGGCCTGCCAGTTTTTGGCTCCGTTGTTTTATTACCGACTGTCCGAATCCAATGCGAACCTGCATGGGCCAGGCAGCTGTGATGGTGGCCATGGATACTGGCTTTACAGGGGGTTATTCTGATATTGCAAAGGTATGTTATCCTAGATGCAAATAGACAATAGACAGTCTAGTTAAGGTAAAGACTGACCTTTATCAAGGAAAAGATATTAGCCTAAGACATGACTACTGCCATGCCTTGCTTTTAGTTAAGATGTTTTAATTTCAGGCCGTTTTTCTGTGTTACTTTTGTTCTCCAAGTTTGTGAAGCACACCATGCAGGCCTCTCTTAAGCTTGTCAGTTTTAATATGTGGCCCCTTTTTTTGTCCACATAGCTTAAAATCAAATATGGCGGGAGCATTTACACCACCAGGATTGACGAAGGTTACCGATCAGGGCTCTTTCATCAGAGAGCCCGTTGTTAAGCATTGGATGCTGGGCTTGGAACTACCCTCTGTAGATTTCACCCTTGAGATGATTACAAGTAAAGTTTTCAATTTACAAATTACCCAAACATAGGTGAGTTAACCTGTAAGCTTCTTCCTCATTGAATCCCTTGCTACTGCCACAACTAAGGTGCTGGAGATAATTTACAGATTTAGAGGGGGAGGAGAAAAGACACAGTAAAAAGCCAGAAGACACTCAAAGAAGAGCTATCTGTCTGCTGGCTGGTCCTCCTGGTCATTTTTGCTTCCCTTAGCCACGCAGCCTGGAATCTCAGTAATGTTAATAAAAGCAGAAGGAGCCAATTAACCATTTCTGTATGAGAATTGGTTCTGTGGCTGAGTAGGGGGAGAAATTGGATCAGTAATTCTAGGAGCACACAGCATGAAGGGGGAGGGTTTACAGGAGTTGAGGGCAAGTCTGATGGGATTCCACCACTGGGGAGTGTCCTTAGGGTCCCAGTGACTGGGGAAAAGGAATTCCAATGTACTGGAGGGCTGAAGACAACGCTATACTATACATTCTTAAATTCCTCCTAGGGCTAGCCCTGCTTCTGTGAAAGAGAAAGAATTCTTTTTCTCCTTCCTGAGCTGGTGACCTTTGCCCATGTCACAGATTAGATTAGTATTATTGGGACTTACGCCTAGAAATTTTGGAAAAACATAGTCTCAATTACAAATCGGTATTCAGAGAACATAACACTGACAACTGTCTTTAGCTCGCTTTATTTCAACAAGCTATTTTTGAAGTTTCATGCAGAACAAAATAGGTTTACTCACTGACTCACATGACAGTTTCAGAAATATCTTATTTAAATTTCTGATTCCTCCTCTGTGGGTAGAAACTTTTAATCTTATGTACTGCAGGCATCCCTGTCAGATGGTTAATGATGTGAAAAGAACTACCTAAATGCACTAAGGTCACTTGGCATTTAAGTGAACACTTTCACAGAGATAGAATCATCCCTTCATGGCCAGAGTGCAGACCATGTGGATTCTCACAGTGCTTTGTGAAAGAGAGCATGGCCATGGTTGTAGGTCGGTCCACAGAAGTTTCCTTACAATGTTGGTAATATTTGCCTACATATCATGGTTTTCTACTGATGTGTAAAAAACTACTGTAGTGGCTCAAAACAATAATTACTTTTATTATATCTCATTTGGTGAGTTTGATATTCAGGTAGGATTTGGCCGAGTTATTCTTCCGCTCCCTCCTGCATAAACAAGGGTCACTCGGTGGTTCTCAGCTGGTGGATGGTTAATCTGGAGAGTCTAAGATTGCTCATATGTCTGACCTGGTGGGATAGATGTGATATTATGATTTGTAAGGAAGATATATTTGTTTTTCATCCCTGTTCCTGGCACAGAGATCCATAAATACTTAGAATTTCCTGAAATGAGAACAATAAAGGTCTCTTTTGTTATGTTAATAAGGCAACTTTTGGAAACTTCCCAGGATGGGGGCTGGTTGCCAGGAATCCCAACCTGTGGTCAGAGGAATGGACTATTCAGTCTTTCCTGTCCTCTTCCCCTCCGAGGAGAAAGGAACGGGAACCTGAATCAATGGCCAATGATTTAATCAACCTTGATTATGTAACAGAGCCTCCATAAAAGCATAAAAGGATGGGATTAGGAGAGCTTCTGGGTTAGTGACCATGTGTTGATTTAGGAAGCCTGGCGCATTCAGAGGGCATGAAGCTCTGTGACCCTTCTCCATTCCTTACCCCATGCATCTCTTCCATCTGGCTTGTCTTGAGTTATATCCTTTTTATAATAAACCAGCAACCTAGTAAGTAAATTGTTTCTCTCTGAGTTTTGTGAGCCATGCTAGCAAATTAATTGAACTCAGCTCAGGGGTCACTGGAACCTCCCAACTATACAGCCAGTCAGTCAGAAGCCCAGGTGACAACCTGGAATTGTGATTGGCATCTTAAGTTGGGATGCCATCTTCAAGAACAGGACAGATTCAGAGGAGGACAATGAGACTTCACCTCCACTCGGCAAAGTTCCCCTGTGGAAGGGCATGTAGCATGATAAATAGTGTTATGGCTGTTCTTGGCAAAAGTAACCTGTCACACTAAATATCCTAAAACCGGTCATCTTTGCCTGTTGGGTGTCATATTTGTAATACCACACAATAGTAGCCCAAAGTCTTGATTGACAGCATTTTCTGTTAAATTGATACTGAGCTTGTTCAGGGTCTGGATTAATTCAAACCTGGTCTTCTTCCTCACCAGTACCCTTTATCATGAGATCCAAATCTTGGTTATGCTATAGCCCAGCATGCTGTCAATCATCTTGACAGTTGTCTTAAATATCTTAAAATATTAACATTAAGTGACAAATATTTACCATTTATGCTTTTGAGGATTTCAACATTGTTACAGCTGCAATCAGAGAAGCTATGACTGGGCATCAGTCTCAACTCTTAAAGAAAAATATTCAATAAATCTGACAATCATAGATGTGTACCCTAAATACCAGGAGTGGATAGAATTAAGAGGAATGATTTTTTTTCAGGGGTTGGGGTGAGCATGTGGGTAAGTTTCTCTGAAGGCAACTAGTTATATTTCTTTGATTTTATTATTTTTCTAAGAATTTACTCCCCCCCCCTTTTTTTTTTGCTAAATGACTTGAGTGGCAACTTCTGTTACCATTCTATTGTTTCTCTCCCGTAAGCAGAGATCTGACTGTCATGTGTGTGTCAATAAGCATGAACACTGCCATAAGCAGCTTACACCACTACTGTGTGCCCTGCTCCTGGGGGTGATTAATAAATCATCTTTGATGATTTGATGACATAACCTTTAGATCTGAAACTGCAGGTATACTGGACTGTTAGAAAAAGCTCCTTTCGTTATACATTGCTTGGATTTATCAGAAAACATATATTACTTTTCAGGTGTTTTTTTTTTTGAAATCTTCCTGGTGTATTTAAATAATTCATTTAGCAAGCATATTAGGAGTCAATCGAATTGTTCCCTCTGGCTTGACTAAGCTTTTTATCTTTAAAAGTTGACATAAAGGTGTTTGATATCATAAAAATGAATAGATCGAACATGTAAATATCTGGTACAGTTAGATTATCATTTGTCTCTCTCTCTCTCTCTCTTTTTAGTAAATATAAATCCTTTATAAGTTTTCTTCTAAAGTCTGCCAAATATAACACTGCTTTAAAAAATCCATGCAGATTTTTGTAATTAAATGGCTATTGCCTAGAGTATAAATTTGGTAGAATTCTGACATTTCTCTGTTCATTCTCCCCTCATGTCTATCCGCCTTCTACAACTGCCAATTGTTCAGAGCCAGGGTAGGTTTATTCATATAGGAGCCATCCTCAGGCTGCTCCCTGGGTATCAATTTCCTAATTGGTTCTCTGAGATTTAGTTAGTTGAATGCTTTCCAGTCCAGCCCCGTGGTAAGACTTTAGTTAACACTTGTCCACTAACAGCATACCTTAGGAAAGGGGATATTCAGGTCCAAAGGGAAGAGGCAAAGGGTGCTCATGTTCAAGGAACTTCCTCCCTGCTATGTAGAGCTATAATTGACATATAATGTTGTATAAGTTTAAAGGATACAATGCGATGCTTTGATACACACACATATATATTGTAAAATGGTTACCACAATAAAATTAGTTAATACATCATCACTTCACATAATTACCTTTTTCTCTCTGCTTTGTGGGAACTGCTTAAAAGACACCAAACCCAGTGCATCAAAAGCAAAACCTATTTCAGTTTGTCCTATCAGAAAAAACTGAGGTTCACTTAAAAAGCAACAGTAACAAACTGGAATAAAGTTTGTTTGTCTTGTGACTCACAGATCCTATGAATCTCTTAACTGAGAGGATTTCCTCCTTTTCTTGACAGAGTGAAGAAGTGGAGGGAGTTGGAAAGCTTAGTTCCATAATTTTTAGCTCATCTCTGTGTGGTATGCAAGACTTAGTGCATATGTTGGATTCTTTTATTATTATCATTATTTATTTATTTATGTATTTTTATTTTAGTGAGAAGAGGGGAGGCAGAGAGACAGACACCCACATGCGCCCGGACCAGAATCCATCCAGCAAGCCCACTAAGGGAGATGCTCTGCCCATCTGTGGATATTGCTCCATTGCTCTGCAACTGAGACATTTCTTTTTAGCACCTGAGGCAGAGACCACAGAGCCACCCTCAGTGCCTGAGGCCAACTTGCTTGAACCAATCAAGCCATGACAACTGAAGGGGGAGGGGAGGGTGGAGAAGCAAATGGTCGCTTCTTCTGTGTGCCCTGACTGGGAATCGAACTTGGGACATCCACATGCTGGGGATCCACACACTGGGCCAATGCTCTACCACTGAGCAAATCAGCCAGGGCCATTAGATTCTAACCACATCCTTTATCCTACATTTTCCTTTTCTCTGATTTCATTATTTTTTTCCCAGCTGGTGTGTGTGTGTGTGTGTGTAAGTACTCTTAAAACACTTTAACTGAGTCAAATCATATATAAAGAAATCATGATATCTATGAATCTTTATGGCTTTAATGCTATTAAATAGGGGGAAAATGCAAGGGGTGAATTAGGGGATGTAGGAGGAATGGGATAAACTACAGCACAGAGGGGTTAATCCCCAGGCACGTTCAGAGCCACCAAATGATAGAATTTCCGGGCTAGTGAGGGTGGTCCTCATGGTGGGCACCCTGGGGAAGGCAGACTTACTTCTGCTTGGTGTTCACTAAGGCTCTTGGTGGAAATAAGGAATAATCTTCTCTTTCCCTTGTATTTTCTTTTTAAATAGGTAATAAGTGGCCACTGCATAAATATTAGAAAATACAGATAAGGAAAGGAAAAATCAAATCTATATTTCTACCTGTATACTGTTAGCACTTTGCATACAATCTTGTACACTTTATTTTTGTCCTACTAGTGATATTTTTTCTTGAATACTATGTATTACCTCCTGCTTTTGATTCACTTGTATTTGCTCAGAATGTTTGTCCATCCCTTAATTTAATATTTATTTCACTATTTTATGGCTATAGCAATAGTTGCCCCAAGAAATTAAAAAAAAATCTAAACAAAATAGTAAGATATGCAATAAAAAAATGCTTTCTTTCCCACCTTCTACCCTACTATCACATTTCAAAGAAAAGCACTTTTGAGTTTTTGTTTTAAATCTTGTTCTATAATTCTAAATAATATAATTTTACCTGTTTCTTGATTTGTCAATGCTAAGTGGCTTATCAACTTTAAGCATTGATTCCCCATTTTGAAAAATAATTTTGGCCCTGGCTGGTTGGCTCAGTGGTAGAGCGTCGGCCTGGCGTGCAGGAGTCCCGGGTTCGATTCCCAGCCAGGACACACAGGAGAAGCGCCCATCTGCTTCTCCACCCCTCCCCCTCTCCTTCCTCTCTGTCTCTCTCTTCCCCTCCTGCAGCCAGGGCTCCATTGGAGCAGGGTTGGCCCGGGCTCTGGGGACGGCTCTATGGCCTCTGCCTCAGGCACTAGAATGGCTCTAGAATGCAACAGAGCAACGCCCCAGATGGGCAGAGCATCGCCCCCTGGTGGGCATGCCGGGTGGATCCTAGTCGGGCGCATGTGGGAGTCTGTCTGACTGCCTCCCCATTTCCAATTTCAGAAAAACACACACACACACACACACACACACACACGCACACACAAAAGAAAAATAATTTCACGCACTTTCTACTTTCTTCTGCCTCCTTTCTTTTTCCAATTATTTTGTTGTTTATTTAGTTCTTCTACCTTCTACTTTTATAACTGTAATATACCTCTATGATTTCCTGATTCATCAATTTACACAGTATCTTGACTCTTGATATATAAGAAAATTAATACATTTCCTTTCCCTCCATCTCTTCTCTCCTTCAGTTCTCAACTTTCACTGTTGTGTCCTTATTGATATATTGTTAAGGTGTATGTCATAGGTGCAATTAAACCTCCCACATTTTGTTTATATTGATTTCTTTTCTTTTTTTTGTGACAGAGACAGAGAGAGGGACAGATAGGGACAGACAGACAGGAAGGGAGAGAGATGAGAAGCGTCAATTCTTCGTTGCGGTACCTTAGTTGTTCATTAACTGCTTTCTCATATATGTCTTGATGGGGGGGGGGGCTACAGCAGAGCAAGTCACCCCTTGCTCAAGCCAGCGACCTTGGGTTCAAGCTGGTGAGCCTTGCTCAAACCATATGAGCCCATGCTCAAGCTGGCGACCTTGAGGTTTTGAACCTGGGTCCTCCACGTCCCAGTCCAGCACTCTATCCACTGCGCCACCACCTGCTCACGCTGTTTATATTGATCCTTAAATTTGAATATCCATAAATGCTATTGGCTGATATGTATATTATTCAATTAGGAGTCATTTAGTGGGATTGTATCCACACAGGAAGATAAGTAATTATCTCAAACCTGTGCTTCTCAAAGGAAAATGTTGCAAATGTCCTCATCAAAGAGATCCTTAAAATTATGTCATATATAATCTTTTTATATATAATTAGCTTAGTCATTTAATATATTGCTTTTTGTTCAATCTATAGTTTCTAATAACCTTCTCTTTTCTTACTGATAGAAGTATTTGCCTTTAAAACAAAAGCAAAAGCACACCTTAAACACAGTTTTGAGGTGGTAAATTTTAAACAGGTGCTTTGTAAGGCTGCTGCACAGTGACAATTTGGTTTTTCTTTCATTGCACTCTAGGAGTCTTTCATTTTTTTCAGTCTTTTCCTTCCCTTTCCTTTCCTTAAGAAATGAACATACAGCCTCGCTCAGATAGTTCGGTTGGTCAGAGCATCGCCCCAATACACAGAGGTTGCTAGTTCAATCCCCGGTCAAGGCACATACAGAAACAGATCAATGTTTCTGTCTGTCTCTCTCTTTGCTCTTTTCTCTCTAAAATCAATAAATACAATTTAAAATTATTTTAAAAATTAAAATAAACATACAGTAAAATAACCTTTTTTTTTCTTTTTTTTCTTTTTTGGTGTACAGATCTGTGAGTTTTAACACATGTATGGATTTATGTAACCACCTCCATAATCAAGATACAAAACAGTTTTTTTTTTTCTTTTCCAAGTGAAAGGAGGGGAGACTGTGAGAGAGACTCCCACATGCGCCACAACTGGGATCCACCTGGCAACCCTGGCTTGGGGCCTATGCTCGAATACTGAGCTATCCTCAGTGCCTGAGGCTAATGCTCTGACCAACTGAGCCACTGGCTGCGGGAGGGGAAGAAGAAGAGAAGGGGGGAGAGGGAGGGAGAAAGAAGCAGATATTCACTTCTCTTGTGTGCTCTGACTGGGACTCAAACCCGGGACATCCATACACCAGGCCAATGCTCCACTGAGCCAAACAGCCAGGGCCCACAACAGTTCTGTCAGCCCCCAAGCTCTTTCGTGCTGTTGCCTCTGCAGCCACCCTCCCCTCAACATTTCTGCTGGCAACTACTGATCTCTTCTAAATAGCAGTTGTATTCATAACCACTGAAAGGTTTTAGCGACTATGAATAAAGCTGCCATAAAATTGGTGTACAGATTTTTCTGTAAATGTTAAGTTTTTATTTATCTAGTTAAATATCTAGGAGTGTGATTGGGGTGTTATATGTTGTTGTTTTTTTTAGCTTAATTTTTATAAGAAACTGGCACAGTGTTCTCTAAAGTGCTATACTATTGCATTCCCACCAGCAATGTAGGAAAATACGCAGCTTGGATGAAAGCCATGTCTGTCCAAATTGATTTTTCATTCACATCTATCAGAAGCTCTAAGGTTATCACCAGCCTGAGGCCATTATTTTATGTATATTTGTGATGTGAAAGGTCCTGGGCAAAGCTCAGTTTTGATCTCTTAAACTGTGTGAGCACAAGCCCATTAGATACTTTTTCCCACTGAGAGGCCAGACCAGGACAAGCAAACTTTTTTCTTTTCCCTGTGCTGTTGGGTTGACATTTTCTTGTCTACAGAATGTGGAGCCTTTCTAGAAAACTGGCTTTTGAGTGGGAGTCTCAGTTTTATTCTTCACCATTAGCAAGATCAAGATCCTACTTCATTTCCAGGTCAGATCATTAAAACAAAAATCCCTTAGTGACTGAGACCAGAAAACATCCTTAAGGTTACTACGGAATCAGCTCTGGCCCTTTCTTCTTTGGTTTTTACTTTTTCTCTTTGTTTTTGACCTCTGGGAGTTTCCTTTCTCCAGACCCATCGCTATGCACATAATCAAATATTTGTAATATTTGAGTCAGCATTTGTAAAGAGTTTTTAGTTCAAACTATTGCCAGAAATAAAAGTCAAGAAACTTTCTTTTTGTTTTTTGGAAATAAAATTACTTTAATGAAGAAATTCAATTTTGGGTAAGAAATAGAAAAATGATATAACCACTACACTAATAATTGCTGCAGGCAAGATCTGTTGATGAATATCTGCTGATGAAAACCTATCTAGAGCCAGAGAAACCCACCGATACGTCCTTTGCTGGCGATGGATAAACACTTCACATTCTGTTTGCTCACTTCCCCCTCCAAGAACCCTCACAGCAAAGTGCACATCTTCTTGGAAGTGGCCCTGCCTTCTCTTCTTCTTCTTTTTTTTTTTTTTTTCTGAGAGAAAAGCAAAAAATTTATCCTTTCTAATATCATCAAGAAATTGAGTGTGATTATTTATGAACAAGTTATTATGTCAAGATTTTGTCAAAAGCCAAAATTTCTCCCAACTCTGAGCAAGACATCATTGATGGCAATGGCAGAAGATGCTCTCTTGGTGGACATGGAGGTGGACTGCATGGTTCAGACTGTCCCGATCCCATAGAATATAGTCCGGAGCTATTTCCCTGGAAGCTGAATATGGCCACTTATAACAGGCTTATGTCTGAAGAAAAATGGGGGATGGTTTATTTAAATAGCCATTGATTTTGAAGGATCCCAAAGTGCCTCTTCTTGAAGGGACACCCATTGTGTACAAAGGCCATCAAACACAGGTCCTGATACCAGTCAGTGATATACAGTATTTGAAAGTCACCAAATCTGGTCAGAGTTATAGTTGCCTAGGCAACAGGTGAAGCCAAAGTCCATTTCAAGGCTTTGCCACATTGCATTCTATATGGCTGAGTTGGTTTTCTCAGTAAGGTCAACGAATACTACAGCTCCATGGAGAAGCTTCTGTCTGGGACCAGCTATGAACAATATTAAAGTTCATCAGTGAGTATGTTGTTAACTTCAAAACTAGTAGATAACATCTTCAGGTTAAATATGTTCCTTCTATTTCTTGCTTTTAAAACTTTCTCTTTTTGTGGTCATTACAGCTTGTTAAATTTTTCTCAGATGCTTTCTTGGTGTTGAGATGACTTTAGGGCCTTTCCAGCCTTTATTTACTGACCATGCCTTCTTAGAGTAAATTCAACCTTATAATAATGTCATTATATATTCTATGCATTGCTAAAGTAGTTCTATTAATATTTTATGTATTTTTTTTTTCATCTAAGTACATGAGTGTTGTCTGCCAAAAACTTTCTTTCTCAGTCTGTTATTATCTGGATTAGATATTAAGCTTAAACTTGCCCCAGAAAATCAGCTACAAAAGCGTTTCCTCTTAAAAAGATTGTATATACTTCCCTGGCCGGTTGGCTCAGCGGTAGAGCATCGGCCTGGCGTGCGGGGGACCCGGGTTCGATTCCCGGCCAGGGCACATAGGAGAAGCACCCATTTGCTTCTCCACACCCCCCTCCTTCCTCTCTGTCTCTCTCTTCCCTTCCCGCAGCCGAGGCTCCATTGGAGCAAAGATGGCCCGGGCGTTGGGGATGGCTCCTTGGCCTCCGCCCCAGGCGCTAGAGTGGCTCTGGTCATGGCAGAGCGACGTCCCGGAGGGGCAGAGCATCGCCCCCTGGTGGGCAGAGCGTCGCCCCTGGTGGGAGTGCCAGGTGGATCCCGGTCGGGCGCATGCGGGAGTCTGTCTGACTGTCTCTCCCCGTTTCCAGCTTCAGAAAAATACAAAAAAAAAAAAAAAAAAAAAAAAGATTGTATATACTTTTTATTAACTTTCCTAGAAGTTTATCAATTTTATTAGTCTTTTTAAAGAACCAGGTTTGAGTTAATTGTAATTATTGCATTTTACTTTTCTTTTTTTGGATTTCTGCTCACTTATTTATGATTTTTTTTCCTACTGCTTTTTGTTTGTTTGTTTGTATTTTATCCTGCAATTCTTTTTCTGGTATCTCAAATTGGAAGCTTAGCTCATTTATTTTTATTTTACCTTCTTTTCTAATATCTGTATTTAAGACCTTTCCTGTCAGTACTACATTGGCAGCATCCCCGAAGTTTTGATGTCTAATATTTTCAGTACTGATCCAACAGTTCCTGAGACAGTTACTTTTAGATGTCACATCATTTTATTATTTTTATTAATTTTCCCATGATTTTGTCCTTTTTTTCTTTGTGTATTTTCAAGTTTTATTAGTATGCACTTAAATACCTTTGTCTCTGTGATAAAGTAAATTTTTATCCTCAAATAATGGCTTCAAGGTGGCTTTGTCATTGAATAATACCAAACATTT
This sequence comes from Saccopteryx leptura, assembly GCF_036850995.1. NCBI lineage: Eukaryota > Metazoa > Chordata > Mammalia > Chiroptera > Emballonuridae > Saccopteryx > Saccopteryx leptura. The sequence continues at coordinate 39,114,835 of NC_089512.1, read as the reverse complement.
AAAGAACTACTGCCTCTTCTTCATAAACTCTTTCAAGAAAAGAGGAGAGAATACCTCCCCACTCATTTTATGAGACTAGTATAATCTTGCTAGAAATAAATTTAACAGAAGTGCAAACGTATACCTGAAAAACTAAAAACAAATGATCAAATAAAAAAATCTTAAAAGTAATTAAAGATCTAAATAATTGGGAAAACATCCCATGGTCATAAATTGGAAGACTTAACATTTTTAACTCCCAACCTGCTCTACAGATTCAACACAATCCGTATCAGAATCCCAGCTGGTATCTTCAGAAATTGACAAACTGATTCTAAACTTTACAGAACCAAAGGGGACCCAGAATAGCCAAGACAATGATGAAAAAAGAACAAAGTAAAAGAACTTTTCCTTCCTGATTTCAAAACATACTACAAAGCAATGGTGATCAAGCAGGGTGGTTCTGGCACAATCATAGACGTATTCGATGGCATAGAATTGAGAGTCTAGATATAAACCCATATATGTGTGGAAAATTGATCTTTGACAAAGATGTCAATACCATTCAACGGGGAAAGAATAATAGTCTTTTGAGCAAATTGTGCTGAGATACCTGGATGTCCACATGCAAAACAGTCAAGTTGGGCTCTTACTTCATATCATATACAAAAATTAACTCAAACTGAATCCAAGATCTAAATTTATAAAAGCTTAATCCAAGAGCTAAAAGTATAAAAGTATATTGTCTTAGAAGACAATATAGAGGTAAATCTTCATAACCTTGGATTTGGCAACTGATTCTTAGATATGACATCGGAAGCATGAGAAACAAACAACAACAACAAAAGAATTGGCCCTGGCCAGTTGGCTCGATGGTCGAGTGTTGGCCTGGCATGTGATGTCCTGGGTTTGATTCCCGGTCAGGGTACACAGAAGAGATGACCATTTGCTTCTCCATCCCTCTCCCCTCCTCTTCCTCTCCCACAGCCATGGTTTGATTAGTTTGAGTGAGTTGGCCTCGGGCTCTGAGGATAGCTCAGTGGCCTTTGCCTCAGATGCTAAAGGAATGGCTTGGTTGCTGAACAGCAGAGCAATGACCCCAGATGGGCAGAGCATCACCCCCTAGTGGACTTGCTGGGTGGATTCTGGTTGGAGTGCATGCAGGAGTCTGTCTCTCTGTCTCCCCTCCTCTCACTAAAATAAAAAAAAGCTAATTGGGCTTCATCAAAATTATAAATTTTGTGCTTAAAAGAACACCATTAAGGAAGTAAAAAGACAATCCACAGAATAGAGAAAATATTTGAGAATCATATATCTGATGAGGGACTTCTATTTATATAAGGAAATCCTACAACTTTGCAAAAACAACAACAGATAACCCAATTTTAGAAAAATAGGCAAAGGACTTGAATAGACATTTCTCCAGTATAAACAGCCAAGAAACACATGAAAAGATGCTCAACATCTTTAGTCATCAAGGAAATTAAAACCATGAGATACCACATACCCACTAAGATAACTAGAACCAAATCATTTGATAATAACAAATAGTGCTGAGAATGTGGAGAAACTGAAACCCTCATACACTGCAATTGGCATTGTAAAATGGTGCAACCACTTTAAAAAGCAGTTCCGCAGTTTTTCAAATGATTAAACATAGACTTTTCTACAATTACACTCCTTCCTATGTGCCCAAGAGATTTGAAAGCATATATCCACACACAAGCTTGCACACTAATGCTTATAGTATTATTTATAGCTAAAAATTGAAAACAGCCCAAATGTCCATCAGTGCATGAACAGATAAACTAAATGTTTTATATTGATACAATTGAATATTATTTGTCCATAAAAAGGAATGAAATACTGATATGTGTTACAACTTGGACTAACCTTAAAAACATGCTAAGCCAAACAAGCCAATCACAAAAGTCCACATATTATGTGATTGAATTTATATAAAAATCCAGAGTAGGGAAATATGAGACAGAATGTATAAATTGGTTGCTGAGGCCTGAGGGAGAGTTAGGCAGTGAATGCTAAAGATTATGAGGTTTCCTTTTGAGGTGATGAAAATGATCTGAAATTGTGCTGATGGTTGCAAGTTTATGTGAATATACTAAAAACCATTGAATTTTATACTTTATATTGATGAACTGTATTATATGTGAATCATATCTTAATAAATTTCATAAAAATATGTAATGGCCCTCATTATATCTTAAAATGCTGAAACTTACTGTTGTCTTATATCAATATATACATTAATATTGTTATGTCATGTTAGTATGTTGTGTTAATATAATGATCTTTTGGTGTGAATTTTCCTGGTGTATCTTTTTTATGTTTTTATTTTTTTTTTATTTTTTTATTTATTCATTTTTAGAGAGAAAAGAGAGAGGGAGAGAGAGAGATGGAGAGGAGAGACAGAGAGAGATAAGGGGGGAGGAGCTGGAAGCATCAACTCCCATATGTGCCTTGACCAGGTAAGCCCAGGGTTTTGAACCGGCATCCTCAGCGTTTCCAGGTTGACGCTTTATCCACTGCACCACCACAGGTCAGGCCTAATGTTTTATTTTTTAACCTTTGTTGTACTTACAACTCATGTATATGTATATTTTTAAAACTATACTTAACTGCCCTGGCCAGGTAGCTCAGCTGGTTAGAGCATCATCCCAACACACCAAGGTTGCAGGTTTGATCCCTGGTCAGGGCATGTACAAGAATCAACCAATGAATGCAGAAATGTGTGAAACAACAAACTGATGTTTTTCTCTCTCTCCCTTTCAAAATCAATAAGTTTAAAAAAATTAAAAATGTATTAGGTAAATTGTAATGCATTCTAACAACTTTTTTGTTTAATTGGAAAGTTTATTCAATATTATTGATTATGATTGTGTATATATTTGTGTGTGTTTGTTATTAATATTTTTTACCATCTTGTTTTGGACCACTCGTTATAGCTTTTGTGTTTCTCTCTGTTTCCTTTTCTTGTACTCCTTTCACTGATTAGATGTTTTATACTGTAAGTCTATTATTTTAGTAGTACCTTCAGAAATTTTAACATGCATATTTATGTTAACAAAATTTAAACTATTACAAAAAAAAAAAAAACATAAGAAAAAAGTGGCCCTGGCCGGTTGGCTCAGCGATAAAGCGTCGGCCTGGCATGCAGGGGACCTGGGTTCGATTCCCGGCCAGGGCACATAGGAGAGGCACCCATTTGCTTCTCCACCCCCCCTCCTTCCTCTCTGTCTCTCTCTTCCCCTCCCGCAGCCAAGGCTCCATTGGAGCAAAGATGGCCCGGGCGCTGGGGATGGCTCCTTGGCCTCTGCCCCAGGCACTAGAGTGGCTCTGGTCGCGGCAGAGCGATGCCCCGGAGGAGCAGAGCATTGCCCCTTGGTGGGTGTGCCGGGTGGATCCCGGTCGGGCGCATGCGGGAGTCTGTCTGACTGTCTCTCCCCATTTCCAGCTTCAGAAAAAAAAAAACAAAAAAAAACACAAAATTTAAACTAAATCATTATTCATATTTTTATCTGTATCTTGAGCTATATGAAGAGGTTTGAATAATTTAACTTGATGTAACCTTCATATTTATCTATTGTCCTTTAGTGTTCCTAATTCTACGTTTTAGATATTATTATTTTTTAAATATTTGATTCTATTTAGCTCTATTTTGCCACTTCTTTGTTCATCTATCTTTCTGACATCGCAGACCTTCTGTGATCATTTTCTTCCTTTTAGAAGTGCATCGTTCTCTCCAGTGAGTATCAGTAGTAAAAGGTTGGGGTTTTTTATTATTATTATTTGTACTTATCTTAAAATGCCTTAATTTTACCTTCATACTTGAAAGATAATTCTGCTGAACATAATGATCCCCAGTTGACACTTATTTTCTCTCTGCACATTGAAAAATATTTTACAGTCTTCTGGCTTTTTTTCCCCCTTTAAGAAATCATCCTTCTACAAGTAATCTATCTTTTCTGTCTGGCTTATTTTAATATCTTCTCTTTGTCCTTGTTCTGAAGTTACACTAAATTTGTCTAGATTTTTTTTGTTCATCCTATTGGAAATCATTGGACTTCCGGAGTCTGAGGATTGATGACTTTCATTAATTTAGGGAAAATGTGTCACCCATTCTTTGAATGGCTTGGATTATTATCTTCATAAGCTCTATCATAAACTATAATTAGACATATGTTCAAACTTTTCATTTTATATTCCACATCCTTTAACCTCTTTATATGGCTTTGTGCATTATTTGGGAGATATAATAAGAGTGTTACCTAGGTTACCATTATTTCTCCAGCTATATCTAATTTTCAACTTACCATCTATGCAGTTCTATTTTCACTTATATATATTTTTATTTCTAGAGTTCTGTTTGATATTATTTATTCTTTAGAGAAATAGGCAGGAAGAGAGAGACACAGAGACAGAGAGAGACAGGAACAATGATCTATCTCTTCGTGTATGTGCCTTGACCGGGGATTGAACTGGCAACATCTGGGCTTTGGGACGATGCTCCAACCAACTGAGCTCCGGCCAGAGCTTAATTCTTTTCTTTTTTTTTGATTTTTGATTGATTTTTAGAGAGACAGAGAGAGAGGAAGGAGAGAGAGGGGAAGGGGAAGGGAAGCATTCATTTGTTGTTCCATTTAGTTGTGCATTCATTAGTTGCTTCCCATGCATGCCCTGACTGGGGCTCAAACCCACAACCTTGTCATTTTGGGATGGCACTCTATTCAACTGAGCTAACTGTTCTAGTTGATATTGTTGTATTTCAGATCAGATATTTCGATAGTCTTTTGTTCATCCACCATACTTTTAATATCTTTTATTCCAATAAAATATTTAAAAAATATATTTTCTATTTAGTGTCTGATAATTCCAATATTTGCTGTCTTTGCAGAATTATTAATGCATTTTGATTTTTCTATAGATTTTTATTCACTAAAACATTCTTCTTGGGCTTTGTGTATTTTGATTGTAAATAGATGTTTTTCAACCATGCATTTAAACCTTTTTTCTAAAATAATATTGTATCCCACATTTTATGTATTTTATATTAATAAGGTTTATCTAAATATCTATTGTTAAATATTGCCAGAAACAGAAGTCCAATTATTCCTTTATCTAAAATTTTTTTAAGTTATTTTGATTAAAGTATGTCTTGTTAAATAGTAATTGCTCGCATTTTGTTTTACTAAATAAATTTGAGATATCTTAATTTATTAGCTTAGCCTTACACAGTCAATGTATATCTGATTTATTACATTTGACTGCTGTTATTTTTATGCTTCCTTATTTTTCCTTGGATATCTTTGTAGGATTGTTGTGGTTTGCTTTGTTCCTTTGGGGAGTTTAGTTTCACACTTACCTTTATTCTACTGTGTTTTATTAAAAACCCATGTTTCTCTAAGTATATTTACTCTCTTCTTATATAAGTCAAGAGATACACTATATTTACCTATAAATCTTCTCTAGCTACCATCAAACACTAAATTTTCATAGAGTAATTTAGCCTTGTAGATCAATAATTTTTACTATATTTTTACATATTATGTATTATCTTTTTGGAGAATTATCTTTTGAATTTGCGTTATGTATTATATTATATTTGCTTGGCCATCTTTTCTAAATTTTACTGGTTTTATTTATTCACCACTGCATGCTGTTCCTAAGAGCACTTTCCAGTGAACTACCTGCGTGCAAATCTCCATGTCAGACCTGCACCATCAGGGCTATCTCTGGGGTGCTCAGGGTGTTGGGCAAACATTGTCTACATAACAATTTGATGAAAATTTATATTATAAATCCATGGGCCCAGGTGAGGTATAGTGAATAGTCAATGAAGATTTAGAACAATGGATAAAAAAGAGGTACTTATGTCTTTGTTTGTTGTCCATTCAGTTTATTGTGAGGACTGTAGCATCCAGGCTCCATTTCTCCTGTTCAGGTCCAGGAATCATCTTGTCCGGTTTGTTATTACTGCTCTACTTATTGTCAAATACACAGTGCCTGACTAATTTTCCATGTCTTACCAGGAGAAAGAGCTATTGAATGTTATTATACACAACCACCATGCCTCTTCTGAACCTGTTTGTGTGGAAACAATATAGATCTTCTTGACTTTAAAGTTCCCTTTATGTCTTTGTCTAGTGTTGATTATATTGTTACTTATGATGCTCTATTATCTAATGCTGCCTGTGAATACTGGTTTCCAAGGATTCTCAGAGGCTGTTACGTGCTTTTAGTTGTACACAAATGCAAGTCTTCCTCAGAGTGTGAAGAAAAACGTGAATAATTCATTTTTCTGGTCATGTTAAGTTTATACCTTGACATTTTGTAGTGTAAATGTAGAACAACACATTTTGCAACCGTATCTTCCCTTGAACTCTTTAGGCTGTGATTATTACATTCCTAGGATGTGATCTCTCTTGCTGTTTTCAGCACCACTGCTGCAAACAAAGGGGATAGTTGAAGGGCCTGTGGGCAAACCAAGAAGGGTTCCATTCCCTTCTGTCCCTCATCCAGGGAACGTTTGTCCCTCATCCAGCACAGTTTAAGACTGATCCAGGAGTATATGATGCCACCAATTCTATTAGGCAGTAACAGACACGGGTTGGAAGGGCCCTTGGCATTGTAGAACAATAGTCCCAAAAGTCCTCAGAAGAGCTTGGCCTGGCTACCCCCAGAGGACTCCCTGGCACATGGTGTAGAACCTGCTGAGGAGGTGGCATGACCTGGTGGTGAGAACATGCCTCCACCCCAGCACTCCCTGGTTCCACAGGTGGAGGCAGCGTGCCCTCGAATCTTGGATGAATGAATGTCAATGCACAGTCCTCTATATAGGTCAAGGGTCAGTGGTAGCCCAGAGGCCTTAACTCATTGCATATCCAACATGAGTGATAGTCATCCAAAGTTACTGTGTCATCATTATTCTGCTGGTAGTTTCACAGCATGGAAGAAAGATTGTGCTGGCCTTGGCCAGTTTGCTCAGTGGTAGAGCATTGGCTCAGTGTGTGGAAGTCCTGGGTTCGACTCCCAGCCAGGGCACACAGGAGAAGCGCCCATCTGCTTCTCAATCCTTCCCTCTCCTTTCTCTCTATCTCTCTCTTCCCCTCCTGCAGCAAAGGCTCCATTGGAGCAAAGTTGGCCCAAGTGCTGAGGATGGCTCCATGGCCTCTGCCTTAGGTACTAGAATGGCTCCAGTTGCTATAGAGAAATGCCCCAGATGGGCAGAGCATCACCCTCTAGTGGGCATGGCAAGTGGATCCTGGTCGGACACATGCGAGAGTCTGTCTCTCTGCCTACCCGCTTCTCACTTCAGAAAATAAATAAATAAATAAATAAATAAAATAAAAAGGGACTGCGCTAATCAATAGGAATGGTGTGCTCACCAGGCCACTTTCCTGAAACTAGGGCCTGGCTCTGAGGTCCATGAGAACTCCACAGGCATGAATGCTGGGGGTCATCACATGGACAATCTAGGAAGATGCTCCCTGAGCACACTCTGGGGCTACTCCCAGGAAAGAGCTCATCCTGACCATATCTTGGTCTCCCTTTTATTTTTTAACTGATTGATTTGAGAAAGAGAGAGAGAGAGAGAGAGAGAGAGAGAGAGGAGCATTCACTTGTTGTTCCACTTAGTTATGCATTCACTGGTTGCTTCCAGGTATGTGCCCTGACCTGAGATCATACCCACAACCTTGGTGTTTCTTGCCAATGTTAGCCAACTGAGCTAACTCGCTAGGGTCCTGGTCTCCTGTTTTTGAGGGGTTTGTAATGTTTGCCATTTGACACTGGGCATCAGATTAGTTTTCAGACTTTAACAGAAAAACAGTTCTGCAGAGATAGGTGCTACTTTAGCCAAGTCTGAGTATCTTCTTATAGCAGGGGCCCTCAGCCTGGCAGCTGACCTGTGGACCTAAGAGTTTAGGATGAATCCCCTGCTGGTGTTCACAGTGGAACTCTGCTGCCATTCAGAACTCTAAGGTTGGTCTGGACTATCAAGTCCCAAATTGTTGGGGACCTTTTTTTTTTGTATTTTTCTGAAGCTGGAAACGGGGAGAGACAGTCAGACAGACTCCCGCATGTGTCCGACTGGGATCCACCCGGCACGCCCACCAGGGGCGACGCTCTGCCCACCAGGGGGCGATGCTCTGCCCCTCCGGGGCGTCGCTCTGCCGCGACCAGAACCACTCTAGCGCCTGGGGCAGAGGCCAAGGAGCCATACCCAGCGCCCGGGCCATCTTTGCTCCAATGGAGCCTTGGCTGTGGGAGGGGAAGAGAGAGACAGAGAGGAAGGAGGGGAGGGGGGTGGAGAAGCAAATGGGCGCTTCTCCTATGTGCCCTGGCTGGGAATTGAACCCGGGTCCCCCGCAAGCCAGGCCGACGCTCTACCCCTGAGCCAACCGGCCAGGGCCAAGGGACCTTTTTTGGAATATAATTTATTTTTATTTTTTTAATTGAATTTATTGGGGTGACACTGGATAACATAATTATACAGGTTTCAGGTGGCTGATCCTACAACATGTCTCTGTATACTGTGTTGTGTGTTCACTCTCACAATTCAAGGATTTTATATTTATTCATCACCATGTATCCCCGCTAAACCTGCCTTTACGTACCCCTCACCCCACCCATGGCAGTCACCACACTCTTGTCCGTGTCCATGAGTTTCTTCTTTTTTGTCCTGGAGGGATTGAGGTATATAATTCTTTTCAATTCACCTCTATTTCTCATCTAATTCAGGGACATCTTTAATAGCCCACCAACCAACCTCAAATACTCTCGGAGCTCAGACAATACCTGCAGGGTAAAACTGCTCACCGAATGGGAGGGACTGGCGGCCATAGGAACGATACTTGGGGCTCAGCCTCACGAGAGCCCTATGAAATCTGCTCCCAGGCCTCCCTCTGCTGTGCAGGACTGAATCTTCTGTGGGGAAGGGTCTGCCTTTGCCCTCTAGGCCTCCTCAGGAGGCAGCGTCAGTCTCATCAGACTCCTCTCTCAGCGCTGCTTGGACCACCTGGCCACCAGCCTCCTGCAGAGCATCACAGCCGAGGTCCCAATTAGGCCTGTGAGCCATTGTCACTGCCCCTGTCTTCTGGCTGTGCCTGATTCTCACATTCTGACATACTTTCACTTGCTATTTCAAGTTCCCTGACATTAAAAAAAAAAATGGTTCTCCCTTCTTATCATCTGTATCCTTTATTTGCATTTTAATTAAAATTGAATGGAACCAGCATGGGTTCATCCGTTGGGCCTACCACTGGGACCAGGCAGGAGAAAGAGATGCTGTGAGACTATCCTGGCTGTGAGGCCAAGGTGGGTCAGCTGGAGATGCAGGCATGCCATTGTGGGTGGGCAGCTGTCACCTGTGGCTCAGGTCACATGATTCAGGACTGTGCAGCCCTTTGAGAGGAGTCCTGTCATATGCATGCATTCACCCACAAGGAGCCACTCCAGTGTTTTCCTTCTCTGTGGGCAAGTTTATTTAATAGGACCCCTCCAGGCTGTCAAGTGTAGTTCTCTGCTGAATGCTTCTTTGGGGTTAAAGAAAAAGTTTAGGAAAGGTCTAAGTCATTTAAACTGAGAGCCTTTTGCTAGTGATACCCAAGTGTAAGCAATTTGGGTGTCTTTTCTCCTTGGCTTTCTGTTTTTTTCCTCAGAGATAAGGAGAACTCAAAAGATAACCAGAGTCCCTCCACCTGCCTTCTCACTTGTCTCTTCCTGCACTTTGTACGTGTGGCCATCTTGAACAGCCCCGTGTCTTGGCAATTTCTGGAAGATGATTTCATTCCCTCCTTAAGACATGATTATTAATTTTTATCATTATAAATATAACAAATGTTTGTTGTAGAGCATTAAAAAATATGGACCAAAAAATTAAGAAGAATCACCTTAATCCTTCAATTCAAAGATAAGTATTGTAAATGTTTCAATATTATTTCCTTCTACTTGTTTTTCCATGTTTATATTTATTTTTTACCTATATAATATTACTGTACAAACTTTTTTTTTAGCAAGAAAGACAAGGTCAGAGAGAGAGACAGAGAGAGGGACAGATAGGGTCAGACAGGCAGGAAGGGAGAGAGATGAGAAGAATCAATTCTTCATTGCAGCACCTTAGTTGTTCATTGACTGCTTTCTCATATGTGCCTTGACCAGGAGGCTACAGCAGAGCAAGTGACCCCTTGTTCAAGCCAACAACCTTGGGCTCAAACTTGGGCTTCAAGCCAGCATCCTTTGGGCTCAAGCCAGCAACCCCACACTCAAGCCAGCGACCCTGCACTCAAGCTGGTGAGTCCGTGCTCAAGCCAGCAACCTTGGGGATTCAAACCTGGGTCCTCTGCATTCCAGCTCAATGCTCTATCCACTGTGCCATGGCCTGCTTAGAATGTATAAACTATTTTGTATCCTGTAGTTTTCACTTACAATATACCCTGGGTATTTTATCATGTTATTAAATATTTCTCTGTAACTCCATTTTAAAAAAATTTTTATTTAAAAAATTAAATTTAACAGTGACATTAATCAATAAGAGTATACCTTATGCCCTGGCCGGTTGGCTCAGTGGTAGAGCGTCGGCCTAGCGTGCGGAGGACCCGGGTTCGATTCCCGGCCAGGGCACACAGGAGAAGCGCCCATTTGCTTCTCCACCCCTCCGCCGCGCTTTCCTCTCTGTCTCTCTCTTCCCCTCCCGCAGCCAAGGCTCCATTGGAGCAAAGATGGCCCAGGCGATGGGGATGGCTCCTTGGCCTCTGCCCCAGGTGCTAGAGTGGCTCTGGTCGCAATATGGCGATGCCCAGGATGGGCAGAGCATCGCCCCCTGGTGGGCAGAGCATCGCCCCTGGTGGGCGTGCCGGGTGGATCCCGGTCGGGTGCATGCGGGAGTCTGTCTGACTGTCTCTCCCTGTTTCCAGCTTCAGAAAAATGAAAAACAAACAAAAAAAGAGTACACCGTATATTTATCCCTCTTTACACTCTTCTCCTCACCCCTCTCCCATGTCCCTATGTTCTCCTCTCCCTGGTAACCACTTCACTTTTATCTATGTCTATGTGTAACTTCATTTTTAATGGCTTCATTATATTTCATTTCATTGAGGTACCATAAATTGTTTTGCTAATTTCTGGTTGTTGAATATTTAGGTCTTTTTCCTCCTGCTCCTCTTTCTCTTTCTTTGGTTTTATATTATAAATAGCATTGGGATAACATAAGTCCCATTTTACATAAACCTTTGACTATATCCCTAGTGGTATAAATTCACAGAAATTTAAATGCTGGATCATAATGCATGGAAGTTTTGTGCTTTTTAAAGCACCAAATTGTCCTTCAGAAAGGCTATATATTAATTTATATATATCTCTGCTTGAAGTATGAAAGTTCATCTTGTCAAAGTTGTATTATTTAACATTTTTATATATGAAAGCTTATTTATAATAAATTTGCTAGAAAAATATCTAGAAATTTATTGTTTTAATTGTTTCTCTGATGACAATACGTTGAACACTTAAAAATTATTATTTCTCATCTTTTATAGCATGTCTATTAATGTCCTTTGTTTTCACTATTCCTATATTCATGCTTTACTTAATGCTTGATTTAGAAGAACTTCTATGTAATTCATGGTATTTCTCCTTTGTCTATGTTTATGATTTTCTTTATAGATTTTTTTTTGAAAAATCAAATTTTAGTCTTAAAAGTTTTAATCTCATTCCTACATTGATTTAACCAAAAAATTTTAGATTTCACTATATGCCAAGACTATTCTAGGCAACAGAAATATACAGCAGTGATGAATGAGACAGCGACCTTTCTCCTAGATTTAATTTCTACTGGAGCGAGGAGGAGTCACACAATAAACAACTACAATATGTAAGTGTCAGATAACGATCAATGCTGAGAAGAAAAGCAAAGATGGCCATCTAGAGAAGTGTTTCAGGCAGAGGGAACAGCAAGTGTGGGGGCCCTGAGGTGGCAGCAGGCTGGGTGTGTTGCAGGTGGTAAGGAGCTCAGTGGGGCTGGAGCAGAGTGAGGTATGGACCAGAGATGAGACTGGAGGAGAAGCCAGGCAGTGGTGTGTGTGCTGGAGGCTGCTCTCCCCTGCTCATGAGAGCCAGTTGTCAAATTTTCAGAAATTTTGCAAGCCAGTTGTTAAAAATAGCCATTATTAAAAATTAAATTATATAAACTTATAATTAAGTATATTGTATTAAAGATGAAGGTAGTAGGGATTCATTTCATCACTTCTTAATTGTTTTCTACATTTGACTATTTTCTCTGTTCTGGAAGTTAATTGTTCTATTGCAACTGTATGTGGAGACACTATGATAACATTACTGCAATGTCATTTCATCTCTGCTTTCAGTGACATTGTGTTGGTGGCTTGAAGTTAGCCATGGTGAGAATGTTTACACCATGGAAATCAGCAAGTTTTACAAATCTGGGCTTCACTTATCATTTTGTTGATGCCTAAACTTAAAGTGGTGGAGAAAATATTAATAATGGAAATTAAATTTATATGTGAGTCATGTCTATAGCTCTTACATTATTAGTACAAAAAATTGAGGCAGTATTCCTCAAGCATTTAAAAATTATCAACAAAAAAGTTGTGTACATCATTGATGAACAAGTGGAGTTGCACCTTACCCTTTCATTGTTTCACTTTCTTCTTGATTATTAACATAAAATAAATACATCACCCAACAACATGGGTTTTGGAACTATTCTCATTCATCAATTGCAGCCATAGGTTCGCTAAGGATATAAGTTTGGCAAAACAAAAACAAAAGCAATGAAAACATTTTGTGAGAATCAATTTGGTATATGAAATTTACAATGAAGAATACTGCATTGTTTACTACTACTTACAAATTGTGTGCTACACATTCATTATATCAGTAAAATTTATAATAAACTTATGGATGTGTATATGTATGTATATACTTTTTGGGGGGAAGGTACAGATGGTTGTTGAACACTTACCAGTGTACCACTGGGGTCAGGGGCCAGAACAAACGGGCCTTTTGTGGCCCAAAGTAAAGATTTGGGGTATTTATTCTAAGTGTGCTTGGTGGGGTCCTGAGTGGAAGAATAATGTGGCCAGTTACTGGGTTTACAAGAATCATTCTAGCTGTCATATAGGAATAAGACTGAAGGAGGTAAGAGGGGACACAGGGAGACTGGTGTGGAAGCTCTTGCATTATGAGATGACAGGTCTTAGGTTAGAGTGGTGGCAGTGGAGGTGATGAGAAGTGGTTGTGTTCAAGATATATTTTAAAGGTATGTCCATAACATTTCCTAATGAATTAGATGTGAGTTTTGAGAAAAAGAGAGGGATCTAAAATGTCTCTAGGGCTTTTGATGGGAGCAACCAAAGGTATGGAGGGGGTGCCCTGTTTCTAAGACTGGGGAGCTGAATGAGGGGCAGTGTTGGTGGGACAATTACTTGGTTTTGGCTGAGCGACATTTTTAATACTTTAGAGACATCCAAAGAGATGTTGAGCAGGCCAATGGGCATGGGAATCTGGAGTTTGAGGAGAGATAGATGCTGAAAATAAAAATGTGTGGTTCAGAAGCTCAGAGAAAGTATTTGAAGCCATGAACAGAAGTGAGATCACCCAGAGATGAGTGTAATAGAGAGAGTTTCAAGGTGGAGCCCAGCAGTGGTCTAGCTCATAGAGCCATGATGGTGAACCTTTTTATAAAAAACACCCACTTGGCCCTGGCCAGTTGGCTAAGTGGTAGAGCGTCGGCCTGGCGTCCGGGAGTCCCAGGTTCAATTCCCGGCCAGGGCACACAGGAGAAGCGCCCATCTGCTTCTCCATCCCTTCCCTTCTCCTTCCTCTCTGTCTCTCTCTTCCCCTCCCATAGCCAAGGCTCCATTGGAGCAAAGTTGGCCCAGGCACTGAGGATGGCTCTGTGACCTCTGCCTCAGGTGCTAGAATGGCTCTGATTGTGGCAGAGCTACGCCCCAAGATAGGCAGAGCATTGCCCCCTGGTGGGCGTGTGGGGTGGATCCCTGTCCGGTGCATGTGAGAGTCTGTCTGACTACCTCCCCGTTTCCAACTTCAGAAAAATACAAAAAGAAAAAAAAACACAAAAAAACTAGTGGGCATTCCAGTTTTCATGGTGGGCAGTAGCAGAGCAACCAAACAGTGCAGCGATTGGCCCACCTTGAAAGCTGGACCGCTCACTAGTGGGTGGGAGGACCAGGTTGACCAGCACTGCAAAAAAAGTGGGCAGTTTTTATAAAGAGATTCACCATCAGGGTCCTAGAGGTTACAGAGGTAAAGGGGTGGAGTAAAGAACCAAGAACACTAGTAGTCTTCATTCTCTTATGTAAATTCTCTTTGATGTCAGACTTTCTGAGCTATTTTTGACTAATAATAAATTATTTCATTCCTATAGCTTTATGATATACTTTAGTATCAGGTAAAGTAAGTCCATGATGTTAGTTTTCATAATTTTCCTAGGGAGTCTTTTGTGTTCATTTTCCTTATAATATTTTTATGGCTAGTCTTACATGTTTATGTTTCTAGATATTTTTAGACAATGGTGTTCAAGTTTTAAAAATTTGATGGTTGGTTTCTACATCATTTATGAGTTAATTGGTACTTTATGATGATATTAAGTCTTTCTTACTAAGGAGATGTTATTTTGCTCTGTTGATTCAAATATACTTTTATGTGCCTTTATAAAGTTTTAAAGTCTTTTTTTATAAAGACCCTAAATAATTTTAAGTTTATTCATCTACATTTATTTTTTTCTATTGTAAATTGTATAATTTCTCCCCATTTTTAAAGCCAGTTATTGCTAGTATATGAAGAAGTTATTTTTGTTTACTCAGTTTGTTTGTTTGTTTTTTAGAGACAGAGAGAAAAAGAGTGACAGACAGGGGTAGACAGACAGGAAGGGAGAGAGATGAGAAGCATCAACTCATAGTTGCAGTACCTTAGTTGTTCATTGATTGCTTTCTCATATGTGACTTGATGGAGGGGGGGGCTCCAGCTGAGCCAGTGACCCCTTGCTCAAGCCAGCAACCTTGGGCTCAAGCTGGTGACCTTGGGCTTCAAGCCGGTGACATCAGGGTTTTTAACCTGGGTCCTCAGAGCCCCAGGCCAATGCTCTATCCACTGCGTCCCTGCCTGGTCAGGCTGTTTACTAAATTTTTACCCAATCAACTTACTAAATGTTCTTATTCATTATGAAGGATTTTTAGTTCATTGGAGCTTACCAGATCAACATCATTCTAATAATAATAATGCTAGAACTTATTTTTAAATAATTATATCTGTTATATCTTGTTTTATTTTCTTATTTCAATAACCAAAATTTTCAAAGGTGAGGTAATTAATCAGGCTGAAAGCAGAATACCCCTTTCCCCTGTTTTTTAAGGAAGGAGGTCTCTATTATTTCAGTGTTAGCTATGCCATTAGCTAGTTTGGTTTAGATTAGTGGTTGTCAAACTTTGGCATGCATATTAATTATTTTTGTTTTTGTTAAAAATGCAGAATCTGATCATTTATTTTCTGTATAGAAGTTTACAATGGGGGTTAGAATTCTACATTTTTGGCAAGCAAGCTATTCTAGTACATGTTAGACCACTCTAAGAGATATATGCCTTTTTTAATGTAGAAAATTTGGGAAAAGTTTATTATAAGTAATGCTGCATTTGTAACCACTGACAAAGATGCAAATTGACTGATACAACAAACTTGGAAAATAATTTGAGATTTTCTTAACGTTGAAGATGAACATGTCTTGTATCCTAGAAATTCCAGTCTTTAGGTAACTTTAGAAATATTTAACATAAGCCCAAAGAAAAATGTGCAAGAATGTTCTTAAACATTGTTTTTAGTAGCTAACCAGTTTGATATATAGTACTTTCAGCATTGTTTAGAGAATTTTTATGTTTACATTCTACAGTATACAATAAGATTAGTTCACACACTCATTACCTCATATAATTATAATTTTTTGTGTGTGGTGAGAACATCTAAGATATACTCTTGTAGCATCTTTCAATTATGTCATCAATATTGTTAACTATAGTCCCCATGTTGAATATTAGGTTCCCAGAACCTATTCTGGAGGCTAGAACTGGCCCTCAGGGCTGTTTCAGATTCCATAGCCAGGACTGACCTGACTCTGGAGGCATGAATCAGTGTCCCTGCTGCCAGGCCCCTGGGTGGGCCAGACTGTTCCCTGACCATGGCTAGAGGGGCTAGAAGCAAGAAGAGGGCCCTTTCAGGATCTCCTGAGGCATAGAACTGTCTCCCACCTGGTCTTTGCATCTACAGGACTACTTGCAGACTGCAGCTAGGAGATGAATGTAGAATCCTTTTAGGATCCTCCAAAGTACAAATAGGAGTGCCTCCCAGGGGTTCACTGGGTAAGAGTACTGCTGTGCAATCAGGGCTGTAGCAAACTGTAGCTGGGAAGGGCTGAAGCCTAGTATAGGGTCCTTCAGATAGATCTATGTAGTATTATTAGAGGACAGTCTGTATAATACTGACTCTTAGAAGAAATACACTTGTTTTTATATTAAGATAACCTGGTATGCTTAGTAGAATTGTATCAAATGTTTTATCCTTCAACAAATATGAATTTTATTCTTTAATTACTGTTTTAGATTCAAATCTTGAAATAACTTCAGTTTGATTGTTGAAATAGTGCCTTTAATTGTACTTAAAATATTTTATATCTATATTGAAATATGGGGAGATTGGTTTATAGTTTATTTTGGAGGCCAATGGTGTCAGGATGTTTTTCTTTTATTATTAAAAAAAATTATTTAGAAAATTAACTCTAGCATGGTGACATTGATCAATAAGAGTACATAGGTTTCAGGTGAACATTTCTAATAGCATTTGAACTGTTGATTATGTTGTATACTCATCAGCCAAAGTCAAATCATTTTCCGTCACCTTATATTTGTCCGTCTTTACACCCTTCCCCTCACCCCTTCCACATTTACCCTTCCACCATGTCCTCTTTCCCCTGGTAAACACTTTACTTTAATCTATGTCCATGAGTATCAGTTTTATATATCACCTATGTGTGAAATCATACAGCTCTTAGCTTTTTCTGATTTATTTATTTCACTCAGTATAACGTTCTCAAAGTCCATTCATGTTGTCATAAATGTCACTGTATCATTATTTCTTATGGCTGAGTAGTATTTCATTGTATATATATATTTACTATGTCTTTTTTTTTTTTTTTTTGTATTTTTCTGGAGTGAGAAGTGAGGAGGCAGAGAGACAGACTCTCACATACGCCCAACCAGGATTCACTTGGCAAGCCCACAAGGGGGTGATGCTCTGTCCATGTGGGGCATTGCTCCATTGCAACTGGAGCCACTCTAGTGCCTGAGGTAGAGACCATGGAGCCATCCTCCGTGCCTGGGCCAACTTTTGCTCCAATGGAGCCTTGGCTGTGTGAGGGGAAGAAAGAGACAGAAAGAAAAAAAGGGGGGAGAGGGGAGAAGCAGATGGGCACTTTTCCTGTGTGCCCTGGCTGGGAATCGAACCTGGGACTTCCACACGCTGGGCCAACACTCTACTACTGAGCCAACTAACCAGATCCTGTACTACATCTTCTTTATCCAATTGTCTATTGAGGGACACTTTGCTTGTTTCCATGTCATGACCGCTGTGAATAATGCTGTGATGAACATGGGGTGCATGTATCTTTACATACCAATGTTTTCAAGCTTTTGGGGTAGATACCCAGTAGAGGGACTGCTGGGTCAGATGGTAATTCTATTCTTAATTTTTTGAAGATCCACCATACTTTCTTCCATAATGGTTGTACCAATTGTATTCCCACCAGCAGTGAATGAGGGTTCCTTTTTCTCCACAGCTTCTTCAACACTTGTTATTACCTGTCTTGTTGATAATAGCTTACAGGTGTGAGGTGGTATGTCATTGTAGTTATGATTTACATTTCTTGAATAGGTATTTTCATATATCTGTTGGCCATTTCTATGTTCTCTTGGGAGAAGTGTCGGTTCAAATCCTCTTTCCATTTTTTAATTGGATTGTTTGCTTGCTTACTTATTGCTGAGTTTGTGAGTTCTTTAAATATTTTGGGTATTAACACTGTATTGAAGATAATGTTTGCAAATGTTATCTCCCATTTAGTTGGCTACCTATTTGTTTTGTTGTCAGTTTCTTTTGCTGTGCAGAAGATTTTTAGTTTTATAGAGTCCCATTCATTTATTATTGCCTTTACTTCCCTTGCTTTTAGACTCAAATTTATAAATTGTTCTCTGTAGCAAAGGTCCATGAATTAATACTTATGTTTTCTTCTATGTAATTTATTGTTTTGGACATTATATTTGATCAATTTTGAATTAATTTTTGTGCATTGGGACAAACTGTAGTCAAGTTTCATTCTTTTGCATGTGGCTTTCTAATTTTCCCAGCTCTATCTATTGAAGAGGCTCTTTTCTCCATTGTGTGTTTTTGGCTCCTTTGTCAAAGACAATGTGTCCATATATATGTGTTTTTATTTCTGGGCTCTCGATTCTTTTGCATTGGTCTGCATGTCCTTATTATTATTATTACTATTTTTTGCCAATACCATGCTGTTTTGATTACTGTGGCTCAATAGTATAATTTGAAGTCAGTTAGTATGATACCTCCAGCTTCATTTTTTTCCCTCAGGAGTGCTTTGGCTATTCAGGGTTTTTTTATGGTTCCAAATAAACCTGATAATTTTTGGTTCTATTTCTTTAAAAAAATGACATTAGGATTTTGATGGGGATTGCATTAAATTTGCATATTGCTTTAGGTAATATAGCCATTTAAACTAAATTGATTCTTCCAATCCATGAATATAGAATATTTTTTTCATTTCATTGTATATTTTTCAATTTCTTTTAATAATGTTTTATAGTTTTCAGTATATATGTCCTTCATATCCTTTGTTAAGTTTATTCCTAGGTATTTAATTTTATTTTTTGTTGAAATTCTAAAAGGTATTGGTTTTTTTTTTACTTCATTTTCCAATGTTTCATTGTTGGATTATAGGAAAGCAGTGGACTTTTGTATATTGATTTTGTATCCTATGACTTGACTGTATTGGTTTATTGTTTCTAATAGTTTTTTTGAGGAGTCTTCAGGGTTTTCTATAATCAGAATCATGTCATCTGCAAAATGTGACAACTTAATTTCTTCTTTCCTGATTTAGATACTTTTTGTTTCTTTCTCTTGCCTGATCACTCTGACTAAAACTTTCAGAACTAT